>NC_083757.1:3317500-3641875 GCF_033458585.1 Syngnathus typhle
CCACCCCCCGACCGCCACAAGACAACCGCCACAAGGCGACCGCCACCGGCCCCAAGCGCCAGCCCCGACCGCCACCCCCCGACCGCCACAAGGCGACCGCCACCGGCCGACTTCCATGCGTGTCGCGGTGTGGGCAAAGCCCGAGCGCGGTCCGCCTTCCTCGGACAGGCAGCGAGAACACACGGGCTCCACGGGAGGTGGCCGGCCCCTCCGTAGAATAGGCCCGAGCCGTGGCAGCGGGCGCCCAGCAGCCTGGCAGTGCCGCTGGGGGGAAATGCACTAAGTGCCAAAGCCCATTCATTTACAACGGCCGGCGGTGCTTCTTTGAAAGCCAGTCCACCCTCCGAGCTCTCCTGCCGGGCGTGAGTTTGCGACCGCGCACGGTACTTTACGGAACCTTATTTGGCCCGCGGACCGGCCGGCGGTGCTTCCTTGAAGGCAGTCCGCCTGTCGAGCTCTCCTGCCGGGCGTGAGTTTGCGGCCGGGCACGGTACATTATGGAAGCTAAAAAAATAAATAAAAATTCTGAGTGGGACCGGCCGGGGGTGCTTCCTTGAAAGCCAGTCCGCCCGAGCTGTCCTGCCGGGCTTGAGTAAGAGACCGCGCCCGGTACATTCTGGAAGCTAAAAAAGAAAAAAAAAAAATCTAAGTGCGATTGCTGGTGTATTTACCCGTCGTGTCCACCGGAGGGAGGCAACTCCCCGCCGCAGCGCTTAAAAGTCTTCCCGGCCGCCTGGAACTCTGCGCGGGGCGTGTTTCATCCCGTGCGCGGTACCAGGTCGCGCTGCGCCGTCAGCCGAGCCGCTCGCGGCCCGCTGGAAGTCTAAAATTAATCATAAGTATGGCTCCATCTTCTCCTCCGCGGTGCTTAAAAATCGTCCACCCGCTCTCCTGGAGCTTTTTTCGGCCATCTCACTCGTGTGCACGGCCTACCGGTGGGCCCAGCACCGCGCTGAGCCGTCCCAGAGTGTCCTCGGATGGCTTTCGGTGCGCTCGCGGCCCGCTGGAAGTCTAATATTAATCATAAATACGGCTCCATCTTCTCCTCCGCGGTGCTTTATTACCCTGGAACTATATGTTAAAAATATAAGTTTTTTTTACATTGAAACATCTGGTTGTGGGGTCTGTGGGCGCGCGCCCCTACTGGAAAAATCCCTGGCTACAGCTCTGGTGCGGTACATTGTGACAGCAAATGAGCAGGTGATTGAGCAAGCGTCTGATACGAGAGCATTGCGGTCGTATGGAGAGAGTTTGAAGTGAACAGCAGAGACGAAAGGAACAAGGCAATGTGTTGTGAAATAAAATATTCCCTGTAATACGCATTTTGTTATTTGCTGATTGTATTAAACTATCACATTCATTGTCAGTCAAGAAGAGAAGAGGACTATTCGCATCGGATCCATAGTGCGCATGCGCAGTGATACTGCCTCGGTATGACGTCCGGTCCGCGATAGAGATTAAAAACCAAACAATATTTGACAATAACACACCATCAAGGATTGCACCATCGCATCAAACGATGTGTCGTCAATTATGAATTTTACTGACTAAGTGTGTTGGGCAGGATGGCTGAATGCGATGCGATGTTTGACAACAAACAAGAAGAAAGGTGATTTCAAGTTTTATTTCGAGGGAGATTTGTCATGTCTCGTCCCCAGTTTTGCTATGTGTCTAGGTTGCCATAGTTTCTATTCGCGTCGCCCCTCCCTTCCTGTGTCACCTCAATCAATGTAACGTGTTTTGTATTTATGTCCTGTCTGCCCCTCGCTCACCGTCGGATCATTGCATGTGTTACTGTCATGATGTCTGTTTGGTTTCTGTTCCTGTCTTTGGTAATGTTTTTTTGTTCCACAACTTTGTCGGTCAGTCCTGTTGTACCATGATTTTCTTAAAAAAATAAATTTAAAAAAAATTTACAAAATTTGTACCCATGTATAATGCGCACCCCAGATTTTAGGACAATAAATTAGTTAAATTTTGCGCATTATCAAAGTCAAAGTCAAAGTCAAAGTCAGCTTTATTGTCAATCTCTCCACATGTCACAACACACAAAGAGACCGAAATTACGTTTTTCTCTATCCCACGGTGACGAGACACATAACACGATAGACATACATGTACGCGACACAATATAAAAACAAGAAGGCAAAAATTCTACCAATCAATAGTAAGAGTGATGAATAAATAATAAATAAACAGATAACACAATAAATAACGGAGCCAGCAAGCATAGCGCAAAAGTAAAAAACATCATAAACAAAAAGGCACAAACAATAAATAAGAGTAATAACAAATAATAAATAATAAGAGCCAGTGTGCATTCAGACAGTCCAGACAGTAAAAGTACAGGACGCTACGCAGAACGGGGGAGCGAGTTCAGGATCCTAACAGCCTGGAGCATGAAGCTGTTTGAGAGTCTGGAGGTGCGGGAGCGCAGGCTTACACGGAAAAAAACGGTAAATTGATTGGCATGGAAAATGAAGACCAACAGATCCAGGGCCTCACATTATTGGACAGGTCTCAGTTCGGATTCCAGTCTGGAATGGTCTCACCTCGCGAGGTGTACTACTACTGAACACGTAGGAATGAGGCAGCAAACCCTCTGAGATGCCACCAGTACGGTAGGAGCGGGAAGCCGTAGATACGGAGCTGCCGTTGTTGGGCTTGTTCGGGGAGAATCCGCAGGAGCCGCACATAACTGTACCTCGCTGTCCCCGCAGGTGCTGTGAGCAACCGGCTGCGGAAACAACAAACTCTGAATCTTTTCAAATGATTGACCAGCAGTCAGGATTGCATTAGAAAATGCCCATTTAATTGTATTGTGATACAATATTTTTACAATGTGACCATGTCAAAAGTCAAAGTCTGCTTTATTCTCAATCCCTTCATATGTCAAGACACACAAAGAAACCGAAATTCTGTTTCTTCTATCCCACGGTGGAAACGGAATTTCCATCATCATCCTGGAAATAGGTGGCAGTGGGTTTCCTAGAAGATAAACGGACGTCAAAAGAGAAATATTGCTTCTTGTCGCTTGAAAGATGTGTCACCTCAGGGTTGGTCAAGCCAATGTAGACCTCGTCTCCGGTTCCCCAGTTGGCCTGTGTCTCCCAGACTAGATCAGAGGGAGGATTGTGGTTTCCGCCAGCGCCAGCCGCCCAGATCTGATCAGCATGGTCATTGAAATATTGAGCACCTTGTATCTGAGATCTTCCAGATAAGATTGATTACCGTGACACTCTGGTGGGCCTTCAGGATGAATTCTGCGGGAAATTTGAATGCGATGGGATCAGAAGCTTGAACCTGGCGCTCCACCTGCCAGTTCCCCAAATTCTGATCCTAATAGTTGAAGTTGATCTCAACAGGTTAGTCGTTACTGGAAAATGTGCAAATTTCGTAAGATGTGCGATGTTGCACTGTGACACATCCACTGACATCATCTCCTTTATTGTTGAGTCGGACATATTTGCTGTCCTGGTCCACATCCACGGTGAACTGCCCCCCAGTAGAGGTGAGGAGAGCACCAGCCCAAGTGATTCCGGCGAAGTTCAAAGCCTCGCTGTCAGTGTCGGGACGCTTCCTTTTCCCGCTGGCCGACGTGGTCGAGGAGCGACTTCCTGACATGCTTGTCGACGGTAGACTCTGGGAAAAGCGTGTCCTGCGGACAAACGTGGAGACATGAATTGCTATGACAGGAAAAGTTGTGGTATGTTTGTAAGCCACACACACCTCTCCTGCCCGCTTTCAAAAACCTTCCTGTAGGCACTTATCTCCATATCCAGCGCTAGCTTGACATCCATTAGTTGCTGCATCTGCTCCCTCTCTGTAGACAGAGCCTTCTCCAGATCTTTCACGTTTGCATCACGGGCTGCAAGCTAGTGTCAACACAGACTTTTTAAACTTTTGCAGCTGATACAGATTCTAAGGTCCAAATGATAAATGGTGAAATCGGTGACTGGCGAGCGCCTTCCAGCTGAACCCGACAGGCATAGTAGAAGGTAAAAAAGAGTTCAGGCGATATTTTCCAGCAATTTACCCTGGACTTGTAAGTCTTCTCAATCTCCTCTTTGTAGAGTTTAATTTGAAGTTCATGCTGGCTTCGCATCTCCATCAAGGCGTCGGCCCGTTTGGGTTCATAATCTTCCTGGCGGGCGTTTTCCAACTCCACCATGCGAGACTCGTGCCGGCGTTTGACCTCGCGCAACTCCTACGTGAGACGTGAGAATGACTCAGCTTTATTTTCATTAATTAAATAAGCGAAAGTGATGATAATTGTGTCCGACCTCGGAATGCAGCTTCTTTTGAATCTCCAGCTCCTCTTTGAGGGTATTAATGCGACTCGCTCCTTCCACCCTCCTGAGAGCCTCATCCATCATCCCCTTTCGGCCATTGGCCAACCTGGTCTCGAACTAAACGTGGCAACAACTTTAACACAATCATCACGGTAATTTAATTGTGATTTGATTCACCTCGGCTTCCAAATCTTTGCACCTCTGCCGCGCTCCTGCCAGATCGGATTCTTTCTTCGTGTTCCTGAGATGACAGATGTACACATAAATATGAACTAAGATAAGTATAAAGTGTAGCAGTGATAAAGTATGTAAACAGTGCAGGAAACAAAAACAGTATTAAACCCTCGACGCAGTCAAATGTGCTATTTATATTGATGTGCGACTATGGGATGGTTAACTGAAAGTCCAATTGAGCTGCAATTAGTCACGAGGAGGATTTTCCTTGGGGTATGGCCCCAGCAGCAAAGCAATTATGTCAGCACTAATATCCAGTATCCATTTTGTTGTTGGCATATTTTTGATAAAATGGCCGGGCCTCACCTTTCTTTCAGCTCGTCGAATTCCATCCTCAGCTTGGTCAACTCCAGCTGCAGACGTGCACGCTCTGTGGCCTCCGAGTCCAGAGACGCACGGGCTTTCGCCAGCTCCGTCTCGTAAACGGCCTTCAGGCCAGTCAGCTGCCGGGACACCTCTGTTTCGGATTCAGCGATGCGCAAACGCAAGCCGGCGTTCTCCACTTCCCGGGAACGGGCGTTGTCGACGTAAACGACCAGAAGGTCGTTGAGCTTGCGGAGATCTTCCATGTCCTGGAGACGTGTGATGCGGTTGGGGGAGAGGTCAATGTTTGCATCTTGAGGAGTGTTTTCTGGGGTCGCCATCTCTCGAGCTTGCTTCTGCTGTTCCAGGAAAGACTCAGTATCATGCATTACATCAATGCCTGATTGCACTTATCAAAGAAACTTCATAGAGGTTTCTTCAAAGTCCAAAGGTTCCTTTGTAAATACACATAAAAAGAAGAAAAGAAAAAAACTCACTCTTTGCAATGGTTCAAAGAAACTTTGCAACGGATGGATCCTAAGGACGGCTCGGTGGCGCACTGGGTAGCACGTCCGCCTCACAGTTAGGTGGGTGCAAGTTCGATTCCACCTCCGGCCCTCCCTGTGTGGAGTTTGCATGTTCTCCCCGGGCCCGCGTGGGTTTTCTCCGGGCACTCCGGTTTCCTCCCACATCCCCTAAACATGCTTGGTAGGCCGATTGAAGACTCCAAATTTTCCCTAGGTGTGAGTGCGAGTGCAAATGGTTGTTTGTCTCTGTGTGCCCTGCGATTGGCTGGCATCCGGTTCAGGGTGTCCGCCGCTCACTGCCCGATGACGGCTGGGATAGGTTCCAGCACGGCTGCGACCCTCGTAGGGCAGCAAACGAGCAGGTGATCGAGCAAGCGTCTAATACGAGAGCATTGCGTTTGTATGGAGCGTGTTTGAAGTGAACAGCAGAGATGAAAGGAACAAGGCAAAGTGTTGTGAAATAAAATATTACCTGTAATACGCATTTTGTTATTTGCTGATTGAAACTGCTAATTAAACTGTGAATTGAAACTAATAGGAAGAAAACAACTCTCGCTCTTTATATAGCTGACGTGTCTTGCGCATCCGTTCTGTGCATTTTATTTCACAACACTTTGCCTTGTTCCTTTCTTCTCTGCTGTTCACTTCAAACACGCTCCATGCGACCGCAATGCTCTCGTATCAGACGCTTGCTCGATCACCTGCTCGTTTGCTGTCCCGTGCGCGCACGGAGCGCGGTGGTGCGTTTAAGGGCAGTCGGAGAAATCGACGCCAACAAAAAAATTACATCCAGCCTAGTTAAGACCATACCAAAGACTATAAAAATGGGACCCATTAGCTCCCTACGTGTGTGACGATCATTGGGACTTAAAAAAAAAAAAAAAAAAATCATAAAAATTGGGTGCGTATTATACATGGGTACAAGCTTTTTTCCAGCATCAGCATGCCATTTTTAGGGGTGCGTACTATACATGGGGGCGCACTATACACAGAAAAAAACGGTATGTCCATGCCCTTTTAAGGGCATCGGAAGTAACCAGTAGAGTGAGACTCGAACCGCAGCTGTTGTCTTACGAGGTACAAATGATGGGGGAGAACAGATAGAGGGGCGCGCAAGGGGCGCAAGGGGCAAGAGCAAGAAGCGCGAGAGCTTTTTTGGGGCGAACATCTGTGCTGTCGAGAGCTGAAACATCTTTGCTTTTGGGGCCATTCAAACTTTAGGAGAGACTTCACTCTGACATCGGTTGAATGTAACTCTTTTCCCAATCAGCCGTGTGTCACTGGAGTGCTTGGCCGGGACAGCCATTGTCCACCGAGTGTTTTTTTGGAGACCAGCGAAGCAACAAAGACCATTCACCACATTATACAATAGTTTTATAATGTTACCATGTCAAAAGTCAAAGTCAAAGTCTGCTTTATTGTCAATCCCTTCATATGTCAAGACACACAAAGAAACCGAAATCCCCTTTCCTCTATCCCACGGTGAAAACGGAATTTCCATCGTCAAAGTCTGCTTTATTGTCAATCCCTTCATATGTCAAGACACACAAAGAAACCGAAATTCCGTCACAAAGAAACCGAAATTCCGTTTCCTCTATCCCACGGTGACGAGACATAGTACACAATAGACATACAAGTAGGCGACACAAAATAAAAACAAGAAGGCACAAACAATAAATATAGTGTTGGGTGTGATTCTTCCGGAAGTCAACAACAATCTCCTTGGTCTTTTCAACGTTCAGCAGGAGGTTGTTGTCCCTGCACCACGTGGTCAGAAGGTCAACCTCCAGCCTGTATTGAGTCTCGTCTCCCTTGGTGATGAAGACTCACTGCCCCCTGCCCCCCCTTGAAAGACTCACAGTTCTTTGCTATGATATTTCTCAAAGAAAGTAGTCCAAAAGAGGAATAATCATCAACAAATGTTTTATTAAGCGTTTCAAAAAATATAGTGAACTGCAATAAATGAATTACAAATGTTTTTAAATAATTTACAATTTTTTAAAATTTATTTGGGGTACCTTGAAGTTGTGAGTGAATAATAATAATAATAATA
Source organism: Syngnathus typhle (assembly GCF_033458585.1). Taxonomy (NCBI): domain Eukaryota; kingdom Metazoa; phylum Chordata; class Actinopteri; order Syngnathiformes; family Syngnathidae; genus Syngnathus; species Syngnathus typhle. The sequence goes on from NC_083757.1 coordinate 3,324,910, forward strand.
ATAATAATAATAATAATAATAATAATAATAATAATAATAATAATAATAATAATAATAATAATAATAATAATAAGAGAATTATGTCACAAGGACTCAAGGTCATCCATCATAGACAGCAGGTCATCGCCCTTGTCGCTGTTTACATTTTCTGGGGTCTTCTCTTGCTCTACAAAAAGTCTGGCAATTTGAGCCAGCTGAGTTGAGGACTTTTCATCCTGCAATAGATCAATATTTCAATCATATATCATTTCCAGAAACACGTGCCCATTTACCTTCAGGGCTTGTATATTCATCACTTCAAATGACTCCTCGGCTCCTCCTGAAGCTCCCCTATTATAAAATACACGTCAAACGAAAAGCATCATGCTAAACATGGCAGCTGCAGAAATAAATCACATACCCCTCATCCTTTTCTTGAACAGCGGCGAGCAGGTTGATCTGAAATCCCGTTTCAGAACCAGATACGTTCTCAATCTCAACAGTCCCCATCAGGCGGGCCAGTAGATTGAGCTCTTCTTTAGCCATCGGGTTGGGAGAGGCATCTTCCAGGTTCTTCAGCACCAACACATTCCATTTAGGTTTTTATAATAGCCATAAAAATATTTTTGGAGTTTTACTGCAATACCTTCACTGAGGGACCTTTGGATGATTCTCCTCCCAGATTTACACTATACCTTTAAAACAGCAAAAAAAGTGTTAGCTTGTATCTAAAAAAAATTGAATAAAAAAAAAGAATAAAAAAAAAGGTGCACAACATGTTCATGCCCAGTTTGATGACTCGGTTTCCACGTAGGCCAAACGATGCGTCTTTTATAGGGCGACTGTAGCTCCCTCCCGATTGGAAACGGCTCTGTCGCATTTCCCGTCCCTTTTTGTCCAATATCCTACACAGACACGATGGAGATGATGATGATGATAAACTTTTCAGTTACACAATCAGTTGTCACCTAATGACCCCAGGAACGTCCAGTCCGTGAGGCACCGGGCCAGATGTTAACAAGGCGAAACGTCCATTGGGATTTTGGATTTTGTTTTGGAGGAAAATGGACACCTGAATGAGAAAACACAGTGTTTTAATTTCCCTTGTGTACAGCGTTGAATTACTAGCAAAGGCACTCACGCGGATGTGCGTGTCCTGTAAGAATGTGAGCAGCGTTTGTCGGAGAAGCTGGAATTCACCTGCAGTCATGGACGAGTATATCTACAGTGAAAAGAAACAGGTCCCCAATGTACACAGTAAACAGAAAGCTTGAAGCGAGCACACTTTGCATCTAATTTAAAAAAAAGGCAGAAATACAATTTGTTTTAAAAGGTTGCGAGATTCTAGACTATTGACTACCTCGATGATTTTTCTGTGAGTCTCGTCCACTTTGTTTACAACGGCAGGAGTGTCCTTCACATATTCTCTGATGCTGTCGATGTGATTATATGAGATGAGCAGCAGGTCCTTAGGACGCGGACACTGGAAGACTTGATACTTGAAGGCCATGAGTATCAGATCGTAGAGCTGTTTGGAATTTAAAATTTTAAATTTAGCAAGTGTGGATAGTTTTTTTTTCCCTGTTACCTTCTCCATGCTGACTGTGTTTAATCTCATAATGGAGACGTGCGCCAAGCGAGTTAGGACGACTTTCAATGTCCTGTGTGAATAAAGCAGCTGAGGTTTCAGAAGTTCATCCATGAAGGCTTTGCTGAACATGGTCCCCACAATGTCGTTCATCACTGTCAACACAGGAGGATCATATGATGGGTCTCACACCCTGGAAATATTTTAAAATATTTTGCTGCATTGTAAATGATTTGTTACATTTTTAAAAGTGTATAAATGCATAGCACAATTCACAGAGATTGAAAATTAATTTTCACAGACTGTACCTCGTTGTCTGTCATGATCAGACCATACTCCTGCAGTAATCCAAAGGGAGAAAAAATGTTATCCTCTCAGTAATAATAAAAGTTTTGCCTACTTCATGATTTGGAAAAACTGGCAGAAACAGAGGCAAAAGATTCCAACCTACCTTTCTCAGATTTGTCCTCAGAGGTGTTCTGAGCGTGCAGACGTTGGTCCAGTATGTAAAGCATCTCGCCTCCAAGGTTAATAAAAACCAAGGGGAGAGTTCTCATCGACATCCTGCAAAACCCTCGAAAGACTGCAACTACTCGGACGGTGGTTTCTTTTTAAAGAACATTTTTCCTGGAGCAGGTTGAGGCCCTTTTTTCCATGCTCTTATCCAAGCATGCCTCTGCAGAAAGCCCTAAGATGCGACAGGTGGTCAGGATGAGGATCAGCCATGGCCAGGCTCATCCTCATTGGCCGCTGTGCAATGATGACATATACTGGATAATGCACTTAGACTGTTGGGAGAAATTTGGATTGGGGAGGAAAATGATAACAGCTGGTAAAAGGTCTTTATTGTTTATTGCACAATAACATATATCAAGCATACAAATTCTGCACAAAGAGTGCGTTCTATTTTTAGCAAACTTTTTTTTTAATCAAAGGTGCGTTTGTTAGACTTATGAAAGCGTCTTTCCATGTTTTTAATACATCTGCATAATTAATTTCAAACATAATACCAAGATGTAATTCTCTATCTTGTCGACAGAGAGCAGTAAAGAGCACAATCTGGTTGCGGAGATTAGTCAAGCAAGTTGACTGCAAGAAATTTGGGACGAAAACACACCGAGCGTTTCCTCACGATTTTATAATCTGAAAGAGAATGAACACTTTGGTTCTCACGGGAAGGAAATCTCGACGTTTGCCCTGGAGAGGCTGAAAAGCTTCATAAGGTTAGTACGTCTTTTCATTTGTGTGAAAATATGAGAATGACATTTATGTGTCTGCAGGTGTCGACCGGTGTTTACTTCTGGTTATTTCAAAAAGTGACGCTTCCCCCCCCTCATGATTCTGTTTTATCGTATCCATGATCAAGTTGTGTGTAAACAGAATTCATTAGGTACACTTGCCTAGATCTGTAATACAATTTTGAAATAAGAAGATACCGCAAGTTTTTGGGCACTGTTGGAGATGTGTGACGTGAACAATTTTATTTCCTCAAGTTCAATGTGCTCTCAATTTCTAGAAAATTGTGTCTGCAAATGACACGCATGACTTTGTTGACAAACTGCTGAAAGTAATTTAAAGTAATTTGTATATATAAAATAAAATAATACAGGTGCAAAAAGGTGGTATGAATATTGTAATATATTTCTTCAGCACGATTGCAATATATATTTGCTGCTTTTGTGGTTATAATTGATTGACGGGTCTAATATTTGCCCCAAATGTCTCTGATTAGATAATTAAAATGATTTTAAATGTACTTGTATTGAAAATAAATATTCTGCTATGTTTTTTTAAACAGGTGGAACATGAACAGTCTGCACCAGGAAGAGAGGATGGACATGTAAATGACATCCGTGGACTCCTCTCCCCATTAGTCACAGAGCAGTTGTACTCGATGGCTCATTTTCTGTAACACGATGGAGCCCACTGGGTTTTCTCCAGAAGAGCCTGAGTCCTCTCTGAGCCGTGGCCACCTTGAGGCCCAGCTGGACTTCTTCCATAAGTTAGGTTACTCCACGCAGCAGGTCAAAGCCGTGCTCAAGAAATACGGCCCCAACACGGACCGAAATAAAGTTCTCGGAGAGCTGGTACGGATGAAAGCCGACCTGAGGGCCCAGCAGGGGCCCGTGACCACTTTGTCGGTGCCGCTTACCAAAGATGACAACCAGGTCGCAGAATCGCAGAAGTTGCTGCTTGCTTCTCAAAAAGGGGGCAGCGATGATGAAAATGCTCTGAGGCCCATTGTCATAGACGGGAGCAATGTAGCCATGAGGTGAGAACTCACATTTATTTATTTATTTTAATTTTTTAAATATTAAGAAGAGAACAACATTTTCATGCTCTCTCATATTGTGAAGAGTGTAAATAATTTTTTACAGACACTCTCACATGCCAAACTTTTGTGGTCATGTAATGTGTGATTGACATCGTTTCTAATCCTAAGTATGTTGTACAAATGTAATCGTGGCAGTTGTGAACAAAAACATCATTGATTTAAGCATTGAGCATGTCGTTTTACAATCTTGAAACCTGGAGGGTTGTACTTGGACACAGTTGTGAAAGTTCACCAATGTTTTGCATATACGAGACTTCAGGAATGACAGCTGAGTATGTGCTCACCTTTCATTTGACCCATTTGGAGGATGTACACGCATGGGTGTGTGTGTCAGGCATGTCGGTGCACGTAAGGGACTTGCACCTTCAATATGCAAATCTGATTTTCCCGGAACCAGCCTGACTGCATTTTACTGTCTGGCCAATGAGATCTTAGTTGATCTGTGTGCTGATGTTTTAAAAAAAAAAAAAAAAAAACCATGAGCCAGATATATGTTTTATGTATGTCGTTATCCATGACAAATGATTTTGGGCTCAACCCAAATACTTTGAAGGCTTTACATAGTAGAATATTTGTTGTGTTACCATCGTTGCAACTCATAACACATCCAAATCATCTTTCCCTATTGAAATGAATGGAAATGCTGTTAATCCGCCCCCCCCAAAAAACAACAAATGTGTGTTTTAATATTCAAAAGTAACAATCTTGTACTTTATCATTTTTATTCTATTTTTATTATGATGACTACTTTTTTTTCTTATCTTGAACTCTTCCCACGTTAGCATAAAAATAATAACCCGGTAAAGCCCTGGATTTATTATAAAGGTGTGGTGTGACTAAACTGCCAAGTGTTTCTCTGAACAAAATGTCTTAATCAGCCACGGGAACAAGGAAGTGTTCTCTTGCATGGGAATCCAGTTGGCGGTGGATTTCTTTTTGAAGCGAGGCCACACCACCATCACCGTGTTTGTTCCATCCTGGAGGAAAGAGCAGCCGAGACCCGATGTTCCGATCTCAGGTAAGAGATGTTGCTCTGCAGATGTTGACCGTTGAATTGATCCGATGCTTACTCACTTTGTTTGCAGATCAAAAAATTCTAGCAGATCTGGAAAAGAAGAAGTACCTGACGTTCACGCCGTCACGCCGCGTGGGGCACAAGCGGGTGGTCTGCAACGACGACAAGTTCATCGTTCAGCTGGCCTTCGACACCGGCGGCGTCATCGTGTCCAACGACGTCTACCGTGACCTCCAGATGGACAAGCCCGAGTGGAAGACTTGCATCGAGGAGAGGCTGCTTATGTACTCCTTTGTGAATGATAAGTGAGTTCTTAGCCGGGAAAAAAAAAATCATTTATCAGGTGATCTTCAAAAACATGACATTAATGATAACAGGTTCATGGTTCCCGATGACCCACTTGGCCGAGATGGTCCCAACCTGGACAACTACTTGCGATGGTCTCCGAAGACTTCCCCAAAACTTCCGTGCCCTTACGGTGAGTAAAGTTGTCATTTTATTTTTTGTTTTTGCTTTAAACATGCTGCGACTTGTTTATATTTTCTATGAGTAAACAAACAAGACAAATCCAAATGTTTTTGTGTTCATCTAACAGGAAAGAAATGTACCTACGGACTCAAATGCAAATACCTCCACCCTGGGCGAGCCAAGCAGTCCAATTGCTTGCTCGCAGATGAACTTCGAGAAAACGCCAAGCTCGCCCCCGCCGTTCCCAAATCATCCGTCAGAAGTCCCGTCCCCGTCCAGAGCTGCTCATTAGTCGAAGATGTGGCAAGGAAATTAAGTCTGGGACTTGAGAAAGGCTCCTTGAAAAAAGACAAAGCGACTCACTGTTCGAGGCAGAAGACCTCGTGTAAAAAGGGAAAGAGCAGTTTGGGTTCTTCTGATCACAGCTCTCATAAGCAGCTCGATTCTGGTATCGGTTCTATCGAGAGTCAATCGGCGGAGGCTCAACAGGCTTACTCTCTTGGAGCAACATCTGGCAGTTCCCATTCCATGCCGACGTCCCATCCTCGGAGCGCACCGAGCCGCTGCTGCCAACACGACTCCGCCTCATGGCCAATGTTCCAAAACCAGCATCTCCGTCACAGCGTCAGGTCAGCGCATCGGCACAGCGCCGACGTGACGCCCGCGGACTCGCCATGCCAGACCGCCTACGGGGAGGAGAGGAAAGCCACACGTACGAAGCTCCTCGCTATCTTCAGTGCCGACTTGGTGGACGCGGCCATGAACATGTTTCCGCTTGTGGTGGACCCTCAGATGTTGGCTGCTGAGATCATCATGATGCAGAGTCACAATAAGATAAGAAACTGTTAAGTTGTGTACTTTTCGTACTGTGGTGACCATCTTTTGTTGGAATGCTTTTTTGGAAATCTGTGAATAATTCACCCACTCAAAAACCTTTATGATGTCATAAGATTGCGTCAGAGTGCTACTTTTGTCCAAATGAAGCTCATCATGTCCTTTTCACGTAGTTGCTTGGCACCACAGTGAGACAAGATAGTAAGAGATGACTAATTGTGTTAACATCTCCATTCACTTGGCACCAAGGTAATATTTTTATTTTTTTACTTTGGCTTGGCACAAAAATAGTATCTAAAACGTGCATTTGCAGATATTGTACTGCAAAAATGCGGAGGTTCACTGTATGTTACAGTAAACAATGTTTCCTTAATGAATGGGACAAAAGTATAATTGGCACGTCTATTTTAGTTCCTCATTGCTGGAAAAATAAAAGCAAATAAATGCCCTGCCCTGCAATTGCGTCAGACTTAACCTTTGTTGCGTAAGATGAGCTCTTACGGAAAAACTCTCTTTTTTTGGGACACAAAAATGGCCCTCCCTGGCTTGTACCTGGACATTATGCAAATACTGCACAGGAGGAGGATCTTCAGGCCTCTTGTTCGAGTGGATGACAATTTTAAGACAAGTTACTTCCCCCTGGTTTTCATTGCTAATATTTTTATACAAAACTTGATATTTAAATAATCCCAGATGGACGGATCCAATTTTGCAGTTACACAATTCCATTATCGTCGTTACTTTGGGATCTGGGTGCTGTGTTTTATGAAATGTGATTTTTTAAGCAAGATTATCTGAAAAACGTGTTAATGTCGCCACCTGCTGGATAGTTGAGGAATGAAGGCGAGGCTCCGGTGGCAACGCTGCAAAAGTGTTAAAAAGTGATGTACAAATCATTCGCAAAAATAAATGCAATAATTATTGAATTGATTTCAATACGTTTAAGACATAGTGCTTGGGTTTCAACACAGACGCACAAAAATAAATAATTTAATCGTCGTAGAGATATTTAAAAATACGAATCGTCATGTTTATAAGTTTTGTAACCTACACGAATGTTTGTGTGTACAGCACAGACAAAAGAAAATCGCGTAAATATATTTATTTCATAGTTTAGGAAGCCCTTTTCAAAAATGGATTTTGACTACATTACCCACAGATCAATTCGGCTTGGCGCAGGCGCAATGTGTCAGTCCACTCGCAAAACAATTACTCATTAAAGAGCTAGCAATACGAAGACATTCTGCAGTTATGTAGCTCAATTATGCCGATCTCTAATATGCTGGGCTTGATTATTATAAGATAACTTTTACGCCCTCTGTTGGGCTCAAAAACCTGTTTAAAAGCGCCTGTATTTGCGCGAAAGCTAACAAAAGTAGCCACATGCTAACAGGCTACAGTGAGTTTGCGATGCACTGCAGTTCTGTTTTTGTCTCTCAGACCGATCGGCTAGCGGCGCAAAGGAGTTAACCTGCAGCTCTATATGTTTTTTTCCTGTCTTTTTGATGGTGGCCTTTGGAAAATAAGCTCCTCGTCGCTAGACTAAGTGTCCAGCTAAAGATGTGGCAAAGTGTCGGGCTCACATTGCTGGTCATTGTGGCCACGCTTTTTTGTGTTCTTATCTTCATGTTGTGCGGTAAGTTTGGAAGGACGATTATCTTGATCTTCATTTTCAACTTGCATAACCCGATGGCTTACAGTAAAGCCCATATGCGTCATTGTTGATGCACATTTAGATGATTGTGTCCACTTGCAATGAGGATTAGGAGTCATATCCAAGTTTATATGCCACCCAAGAAGTCTATTTTTATCTTTTGGTGGTGTGTCAGTTTCGATTAATGTCATACCGCAATGAATCATGCATGGAATGCCATTTAACATTTCCATTACCTCAGTGCGCAGAAAAGCAATTATGTTGACGCCAAGCTTCTTCTTACATGACATCATTTAAAATGTTTAGTTATTGAAAAGCTTGCATTAATTGTGACAGGTTAGTATATCAAGAGTCTTGGAAAATGACAACACACAGGCGGCAATTTGCAAAAAAAAAAATCAAAACAACCTTTTCTTCATTTTGGGTGGTCGGTAGTATTTCTTGATACCATTCTTGCTGACATCTTATATTTCTATACGCTGGACACGAGTGCACGTAATGGCCTAACTCTTACATTGCGATGTTGCCCATCTCCGTTTCAGGTTGGTATGTGGTCTGGCAGCTCTTCTTGTCCAAATTCAAGTTCCTGCGCGAGCTCGTCGGGGACGCAGCCGCCCCGCGGGCGCAAGCGCAGCCGTCCGAAAGCGAGAACGAACGCGCCGCTGACGTCCCCGCACGCAACCGTCCCGGGACTGCACGCCAAAGAGTCGCTTTCCCGGAGAGCACCTTGTAGATCGCCTCTGACCGCATCACCTTACACTAAACGGGAATCTTTCCTGACTGACATTCGGTTGAAGACTTGACCGGACCTGTAAGCCATCCATTTCTTAATGTCAAATCTTCTTTATTAAGTTAAACAAAAAATGTGGTGGCAATGGGTTGTGTTTTTAAGTAAGCAGACAACCTGTGTGGACTTCTTCACCTTCTTAAATTGCAATGAAATGGAAAGTTGACCACCCTGTGGCACACGAATGCACATACACACACAATGTACACTTGAAGAGCACTTGACAAGGAACACTGACTAAGCCGTGTGATGTTTTGATGCTGCTACATACGACTCAAGCTGACATCCCGGAGCTCCCAATGGACGCTCCCTGCTGCAGACTGGGCCGCCCTTGTGGCGTCCAGACCTGTCTCGCTCTCTGCCTGCACCAGCGTCAAGTCTAAATGGCGTCTGTTGTTTTCATCACGTCAGCTCCTTTTTCTATTCCGTCTACAAGAAGGCCAAATGAACTCAGAGCAAGGCCTTGTCGATATTTGTCTTCTGCTTTCCTTTCAGGTAGAATCAATCATTTGCACCTTTTAATTGATGATTATTGTTTTCTGTGGGGCAGTCGCTTCAAACCAAACATGTTGAGCTCAGTCCTATTTTCTGCTCAAATGTCTTCAATTATTTTTTTATATTAAAGTCCTCATAATTGAATTGTTTCTTCTCTTACAAGTGCGGACTTTGTTAGGTCATAATCCTTTGAAATTCACAGTTTTTTTTTGTGAGGGTTTGTCGTCTGCATTCTACAAAGTGTCCACCAGGCGGCAGCATTGCACAGGAAATCAATAGTGTATACGCTTTTTCGCGAGAAAGATGGTATCTTCTTCATCAAGTGACATCTTTGGCAGTAGGCACGATTTTATTTTACTCCTCGTGATAAATATGTGCTTTGGTGTCACCCAAACACACCAGTACCACCCAATTTTGCAAATAGGCACATATTAAACCACATTTACTTGATAAGCGTGTGCATCCTGCAAGACAACATCCTCTCGCAGTTCTATTCTTTGCCATTCTGATCCTTCCTCTCCTTCAAATTTGGCTGCGTGGTCTGGAACCTGCAGCTGGGGCCCTCCACCCGCCCCCTCTTCCTTGAAGCAAAGACAGCTCTTCTGTCTTTGAGAAGCTGTAATTTCAGATTCTGCAAATACTTTACAGGAAATGATTGTGGTAAACCACGGAAATGACATCCACTCCAGTTCTTTTTCTCGGTCTGTGCACGCTGTGCTTTTTGCTGCGCGCTTGGTGACACTACCAGTTGCAAACAAGGTGAGCAGCTGATGACACCACCCCCCCCCCCCCCCCCCCCCACACACACACACACACACAAACCTTTCCTCGCTGCAAATTTCCAGCCTAACACCTGCTCGCTGTTTCTCTGCAGTGTGTCGAGACTGCACAATTGGGATCAAGCAAACTGCAACCACAAGCCTGCTGTTTTTCCAGCAGCACAACAGAGCGAGCCAGGTTTGTCATGTTTGTTTTGTAGCTCCTGGTGACACAAACACACACATGCACACTCGTTGAAAGACAAAAAGCTAGCGAGGACTAAAATAACTCAATTGATTCACTGACATGACCTCACAGTGCTTTCTAGTCAATAAATCCTCCACAGAATGCAAAAGCACAAATTTAGGTAAAGCCATGGGCTCACTCGTAATATTTTTCTGACTTGTCGCTTCCCACATGACTTTTTTATGACCAAATTAATTCTCCAATATCGCTTAACCAATGGACAATCAGTTTTATTTTCATGCATACGCGAGGTAGCGAGGCCAACAACCTGAGTTTCATCCTAATAAGCAAATATTGGAAAATAAACACCTATGATTCCATATTGTTTTGCAAATGTTGTAAATGAGTGCCAGGCAGCCACCAATGTTTATTTTCCTACTGTTGGTTCAATAAAACTGCTGTTGCTTGCCTTGGCAAAGCAGACTAGCACTGAATAAGACTTTGCTCAAGCTAAATTGAGCTGACATCTTCTGATTACTATTTAGTTATATGGAGAAGCCTTTTAAAAAGTGATTGCATTTGCAAATTCTTTTTCCTTCTCGTCTCCCCGGAGAGCGCGAGCAGGAATGCGGTAGATAATAAAAACAAATTGCTTGGCATGCAGTGCCAGTGTATGCGAACTGAAAAGAGGTTTTAATGAGATTTTCTGATTCAGAGAGGGGGGGGGGGGTCCTCGTTGTGATTACGGGCATCTATTCTTCATCTATCTTTAGAGCAGCCACTCTTTGGGGAGACACTCTATTTCACTGAGGCTCTGTTGGAACAATTTAGTGGGATTAGTAAAGATGAGAAAAGGATTTTTGTTTTGGTGACACGTAGCTACTCCCATGTAGCTAATGTAAAGAGCGTCTTTGGAGTCAGACAAAATGCGTTTTGGCATTTTTGGAAAAACGTCTCTCACGGCTCAGAGAACACGTACAAAACACATCATGCCCTCATTCGCCTCTGTCAGATTCAATGTTCTGCAGGGGGGGTTGAGGAATTTGTCTGTCCGCTAGCTTAAAGTACAGTACAACCCATTAAGTGAGAATTTCAAAGTTAAAAATAAACGGCTATTTTTAGAGTAGAAGCTATGAATAACTCTTTGTCGGATGAAGAAAAAAAAACATCCTAATTATTTAATCTTAATAATCAAACCACAATTGGCCGATTCTTTTCTCCATTCGTTCCAATAAAAATAATCTACCGTAATTTTCGGACTATAAATCGCTCCTGAGTATAAATCGCCCCCCCCCCCCCCCACCCAAACTATGAAAAACCCCGCAATTTATAGTCCGAAAATTACGGTAAAAGTTTAACCATTGCGAATATTTGATCATCATCGGTAGGAGTAAAGAAAAGACGCAGTGTCATGGTTATGAACAAATCTTTACTTTATCTGCGGAGAACGACCACTTCCAACGTAAACACACAAACGCACACACACGGATATTAACATCGTTTCGGATCTACTGTCACACATCCAGCAGTACGACACATCAACGACACGATATGGGTGAAAGGAACATAAGGTGCTTCATAATATATGACTGGAATGTTATGAAAAACGTCCACGTAAAACAATCTAGACCAAAATAGAGCAAATATTTACATAACATGACATTTTTTTTATATAATAGATGGAGGGGGGGGGGGGGGGGATCACCATTTGGCCATTTGAAGCAATTGTTCTTTGAATTGTTGTGCGTGATGTGAAAGATCAGTGACTCTGTCCACCATTTCCTGGATGGCGGATGGGTTGGGGTAGTTGAGTGCCGCCGCTTTGGTGGCGCCCACCACCGTTTTTAACAAGTCACATAACACGTTACTGGAGTTCATCACCCGGTTGGCCACCTCGGGAGCGGCGGCCTGCCGGGACAGCGTGTCGCCGATGAAGACCAGTTTGTGAGCGCTAAGGATGACAAATTTACTGTGGGCCACAAAGATGCGGGGTGGTTGCCCGCCGCTCACGCAGCTGAAGAAGGCGTCCACGGCGCTGAGGAGCGTGACAAAGTGCTGCTCGCATTGCTCCGAGTAGAAACCCAGAAGCTGGCGGTCCCGGGTGCACGTGCGCGTGGAGGGGGGTGGGGGCGGCGTCTCGGTGTGGGGGGTCGCCGTCCTCCCCGGGTGTTGGTGAGGCATCCATTGAGAGATATCGTTCTCCACTGGTTTGATCACTTCCTGCTCCAGCTTCTTGAACTGGTTGATCTGGAGACAATCAGAGGATGGATATTATTATTTTTGAAAAACTTGCTTCTCAGGTGTTTGCTCACCTGTTCCTGACCCAGTTGAGCTTGATTCTGCTTGATGATATTTTCTTTCTCCAGCAGCTCCTTCTGCTGACGCTCAAAATCTTCTTTGCCCTGCAAGTGAGGAAACATCTATATTGTTGTATATGCTAATGGGAAAATTGATTTATGATTAGAGGTGGACAAGGTACCTGAAGATGTACGTAGTCGTAGTCTTCCATCCAGCTTTTAACACATTTCTCGCTATGGTTCATGTTGTCCTTGTCTTGGCTGGAGGACACCGGGAAGGGTTTGGTCTTCCCGCCGTAAATGTCGCTCTCCGAGGACGGCGACGTTAGCGGGTGTCTCATGTTGTTATCGTCGGGCGTGCTCCCGCCCGAGAAGGACCCCTCCATGTGCGTCCGTCGGAACAGCAGCTCGGCGGCGTTGCCTATCGTGGAGGCCAGCTGCTTAGCGTCATCCGGCACCGTTCTGGAGACCATAACGAAGCGATCCAGCTCGTCGCTCTTGTTGTGGTGCTTGGCGGCGGTGGCCAACATGTTCAGCGCCCAGCCGTTGTTCTCCAAGATCTGATGGATCTGCAGGAGGATCTGCTGCGAGTCCTCCAGCCGTCCCAGTTGCCTCCTCAGCTTGCTGTGAAGGGTGGAATCGGAAAGCGCCGTGGCGTTGGCCGCCGCTCCTTTCCCGAAGACGAGAAAGTCCCCCAGACCTACTCGGACCCTATCCAGCACCGCACGGACGTCGTTGGCGTGGCGCTCCATGAAAGGAAAAGTCCTCCAGTGAGGAGACGCCGCCATGGAATGCAAATCCCCGACCGAGACCTCCACGGCCTGCTGCAGACGGTACAACCTCTGCACGGCGGTGTCCACATCCAAAGCCAAGCGGCCTTCCGAGCTGGCGGCCGTGGAGGAGGACGACGTGGACATGCTGCTCCGCGTGCTGCCCGTGCTGGAGAACGACAAGCGGTTGACGCCATCGGTCACGTCGGCTACGGCTCGGGACTCCTGGACGGGGACGTCGTACACGCCCTTGTCCCTGTCGGCGGGCAAGCTTCTATGCTGGGAGAGCTGCATGCCCCTCGGGATGTCGTAGACGTCGCTGGGCGAGACCGCCCCGACGGACAGCAGGGCCGTCGGGGGGACGTCGTAGATGCCCTCGTTACTGTTCTGTTGATGCTGATGGCCGGCCGGCTCCATGCTGGAGGGGAAGTCGTAAACGGACTGAGGGTCGTGCGTGCTTTTGGGCGGAGGGACGTCATAGATGCCCTCCTGCATCTGTTTGAGAGGCTGCGGGAAATCGTACGTGCCCTCCTGCTGGGCGGGCGTGGCTCTGCAGGGTGGCACCGAGTACACCTGAAGGACAAGGACGGCCATGTTTGTTTACAGTTGGGATGGAATCCAGTTCAAATCAACATCGCAATGTAATGCGGTTGAATGCAAGATTTGAAACCACAACGGCTGCCATTTTGAAACAGCAACATACTTCTTTACTTTCTTTCAACAACTTTAATTAGAAACGACACCCGACGTATTTCTGCTTATGAGAAACAAACTGTTGGACGTCGGCCTGAAAAAATGGAAACGTAGAAGCTGTGGAAAGTCAAGAGCTTTGTTTTTGATTTTCCCATGGAAGCTTCAGACGGAATTAACCGCACTCGCGGAGCTTCGGTTCAACTCTGCAAAGCTTTTATTCGGCGTGACCGCAAAAATGTCATAAATGTGACTTTTAAGCGTATTATGAATTCATCTTTGCCAATTCTAGCAAACAGCAGGAACTATATCAATAACGTCAAATTATCTTTTCAACTGCCGTCACTTCCTTCCTAAAGCAAACAGAGTGAGATCGCCGTTTCTTTTATTACCGCTTGTGAAGAAGGAGGGACGTCGTAAACATCTTGTCCTTGTGTCCTGAGGTCCACTTGAGATGGGGGGACGTCGTAGATATCTTGGTTCCGTCCTGCTCCGTGCTGTCCGGGGTAGGGCGAGCCTAACATCTGACCTGGTGGAACATCATAAACCTGGAAAAAGGAACAAAAAATAACATTAGATGTAAATTTCAGGAAAAATATTCCATAAAGAAATTAGGATTTAAAAAAAAAAGGGACCTACCCCCTGTGATCGAATGGGTGGGACATCATAGAGGTCCTGTTGGTTGTGCTGGCCTGGGCTGTAGGTGTACGTCTGTCCCACTCTGGTGGGGGTCACCACCTGTCCAATGCCATCAGGGAGAAGAGCAAACAATGAGAGGTGCTGTCTGAAATTGCTTCACAGCAGTCCTTACGACAAATGCTAGCCAGTTGCAAACACAGCCACGCACACTCTGCGGCTCTTTTTTTTTTTGGACTGATTTCATTTTTGCTGCTATGGATGAATCAACTCAAATAACCATTTAATGCTATGCTGCAGACATGCTTCGAGAATAATGACGTGATTACTGCTCGGAAAACAAATCCTCGGCCTAGCTTCTCTTGGACCCGTGCCATTTTCGCCTTTCTCTCTTTCAATCCTCCATATTGCTCTCTTTCCCGTCAGTGGTGATCAGTCCTTCCACACCTCCTAATCCCACTCTTTCCATCCCCCCGTACCGCTGCTGTCTCGTAGCCCCCTAAAAGCCAAGCTGCAGACCTCCTCGCTGCGTCAGACAGACAGAGGAATTCTGGGAATGTCCCTCTCTGGGCCCAGAACTGCTTTTTCCACCCCCACTTGCTACCGTCGCCTCACGAGAACTAGCAAGGTTCATTACTCTGTTTTGAAAATAGCAATTCTACTCATAGTACTCGTCTTGAGTCATCAAATAATGTTTCTGATAATGAAGAAAAGCTCTGCCAGCACAGAACGGGATTAATGTTTCAGAGAAAGAAGAAGCGGGTTGACTCCTCTGGTAAAGAGATTTATGAAAAAAAAATCAACGGGAGGTGGGGAGAGAGGGAACAGTGAGGAATGGAAAATAGGAGTATGTTGCTCAGTATGGGAAGGAATGCCATTCAACGTTCATATGGTTCTAATCAGTTTGATTTGAACAAGCTCGAGGTGATTTAAGGTGTTCATTGCTAGCATACCTGCCGTGCAAATGAAACGTAGACTGAAAGTCTATTAAAGGTCATTCCAAGCCCGCGGCTTGAGTCTGTGCCTTGACGATAAGCGGATATCTGGAGCCAGCTGCCACATGCAGATGGCAGCAAGGTGCCCATGTAAGGCCTTGCGTGACCTTTTCCGCAGGTACGTGTCATGGCCTCCCTCTTGTTTACCCAGCACGCTGTTGCGTAGACGCCGGCCGGTCGCCGTCATAATTGCTGCTTTGTAAATATTTACCGGCTTCAATGAGCTTTTTTGTGGCACCCTTTTCTGAGAGAGAGGCGAGGCGATGACATCACCAAAGGTCTCCTGAGCGACCGGACAAACATTTGCTCTTTCTAAGGTGCTCCAAGGATTCCTTCAAACTATGTGACTAAAGCGGGATGAGGTAAAAGATGGCGGTCATAACAATTGGGCAACCTCGCACTGCTATAAATGATGATTTGTCGAGCTAGATGTTGACAAAGCTTAGGGTGCGTCACACTATGACATCATCAAGAGTGGAACTTTGATGTATGGGGGTGCGGATCTGAACGTAAGGAGTGTTTGATGAATCACTTTACAAAAACATCCACTCGGCGTCGCCTTGTAACACGCAAAAGCAATTATTGCATGAAATGGAGTTTTTAAATCCTCGTATCGCCGTTAGCTCGCCAAAAAACGCCGCCCCAACCAGACAGGCGACTTAATGAGGACGAGCTACTGATTCCGGGCTCGAATAAAGATTGTCTTTCATCCGCTCGGATCAAAGCGAATTCTCAATCCGTCGGAATGTTAAAAGACGACACGCGGTTTCTGAGAAAACATCATTACGTATCGTAAGTCCCTGGAGAAAATGGGACGGATTAATGAAAGCCCAATGAAGAGCGATAGTAAAATCGTGCAATCCCACACACAAGACACCCAAGAGGTCAAATGACTGTTTGCTTTGCCCAAATTTTCCAGCAAAGCATTTCCTGTCCTCCCCGTCTCACTTTGCTTTATGACTCATTTATAAACCTTCAAGGAGCAAAGTCCCTTCGGTATGCAAACCACACCGCAGATTTTGCTACAACTGATTTATGACCCCCGCCCCTCCCCTCTCGGTCATTTCTCATGGGCCAACGATTCATCACCGCCGTAACAATGGCGGGCGTTCGAAAGAGCCGGCGTGCTCCAGGAAGACATAAGTCACCTGAGCTCCGTAGAAAATACGATCGCGGCAAACAAACAGGTCATTAGTTCGCAGCTTTATCGAGGTAAACACGAGTCGATTCGTCCCGTGTTTTTTATGGCGCTCTTGAAGGCATCGGATCTGTGGCCGTGACGCAGGAAATGCCCATACAAGGAGGAAAGTTCTCCGAGGGGGGGGGGGCTCAGGAAGTGAGGAATGAATAGGCTGTCTGGTAGGCGTAGATAAGACGCTTGGCTGGGGTCTTTGAACTTTGAACCCGAGCCGTCTTTGAAGACCATGACCTCAGTGGAGCCAAACAGACATACCTTTCACAACGCAAAGCAGAGACAGAGGAAATCAAGAAACGTTCTTCTCCTCTTTGGGTCAAGACTCACGCGGTTCCCCCCGTGAGGGTCAGTCAAGGACGAGGCCCGACTTCAAACCAGAGGGAGACGGCAGCGCCAAACCCCAGCGTGCATTTAGACAGCAAAGCTCCAGACCACATGAAAAGAAAATAACCGGTTGCCAATCTGGATCTGCGTCGCGCTAGACCAGAAGACAAATTTTGGAGGAAATCATAAAGCGCGGCGGTCGCTTCAGAAAGTAAAAATTACACTTGAGCAACGCTGACTCAAGTTGAAGTAAATTTATTTTGGGCGCCGTAGTAACGGATCGCTACTACTCCAATTAGAACGGGCCTCACATGCTAATTTCGTTCATCTCATGTGGCTGGATGGACAACAACAAACATGGCAAGTTGGCCTTTAGATTTTTGTTATGCATCCAAATCATAATAATTCCGCTGGAACATGCTTGAGCCGCGTCCCTTAGCTGGATTTTCAACTCTTGCTTCATGGATGTCACAAATCAGCACGTTGGGTGGTCGCGTTTTGGGTTTTACTCCAATAACCATTAGAAATGGTATGAGTCATCATTCTTTTTATCTCCAAGTTGATTCTACTTTAATTCCCTCTTGACTCCAATAAACCTATTTATAAAAACTTATAAAACCATGCTTGTTGGTCTCTTGTTGAAGGAGAGAAAAACCTTTCATTAGGTTTTTATTATTTTCCTTGCCTGTGCTTTCAGATGTCCCAATTCCAGGCCAGACTCTGAAAGTGACTGCCAAAAAAAAGAACAAAAATAGAAGAGAAATGAAGGTGATTTGGAGGTTAAAGCTTCCCCGACGTGAGGAATGTTGTCATTTCTCGTCTTGCATTACACTAAAGGCAACCACTGGCCCATTCATACGTTTGGAAAATAACTCACTAATCGATTTTGAATCGTCGACGGCAGACCTAAAAAAAAAAACCTTCTTCAACCATAACGGCCAAAAACAACTCGTACTATTTGGCAACGTCGGCCATTTTGAAAACTAACGCACCGTCTTGTGTGAGACGTCATTGTAAAACAACCGAGCTTTGTCTTGGATTCCCAACAATGCACAAACGAACCCCGAGGAGAACATTCATTTGCATGTGACGCATTTATCGAGACTAAAATCAAAATTCCATTGGAGTGAAATTCTACTCCCTGACAAATACACATGCACGGAAAAATTACTCATCCGAGCTTTCGTATAATCTCTCTAATAACATGATTAGGGCGCAAAATACCGTTAGTTTGATTTTCCAGCGTTCCATCAAAGCTTTTTATACCAGCGTGTTGGAAAATAGCTTGTTGATAAGACTGCTTGATGTTTTGCTTGACTGACAGGTCCCTCCGGCTTTCCCAATCTTTATCTTGCAGTAATGTTTACCCACCCGAGTGCTCACCTGGGCTCATTCAAACGATAACCAAAGTTAATTTGTTCATAAAAGAAAAACACCCGTAGGGTAGCGAAAGCTCCTTCGACGTATGATGAATATGTCTCCTCAAGGGATGATGTGTGAGAAGACGTTAGATAAATAACAAAATATTCCGTCACGCTTCCAGGAAAAACTGGATCGCCAGTTTGACGATAGCTGGGAGCATACCGAAATGGTTGCCGGCCCATCACAGGGCACCAGATTGATTTGTTGACAAGTGTTTTTAAAGCCAGAATAACAGTTGGTGTGCATTTTTGCGTAATGTTTCCCAACAAATTTCTTTGCCAATGACAGTCCTGGCCTGGCGTGCTTATGCGACGTTTTCGTTTTAACGGCCATGTGTGAACCCGAATCATTTTGTCGTCGCCTCGGCGTGAACAAAATGTTCCCACACGTGATACTGGCACTATATTGTATATCATTTTTATTTTATTTTGCAATGATTCATGTCCTGCTTTTATCTATACACAAGAAAAATGATATGCTGTGGAAAAAAAAATAAAAAATCCAGCAATAAAACAACTATAGCTATGACTAACTATAGTGGCTATACCGTCAGTGACCAAGCTAAGTGCTATGTGTTTGCAAGTGAGCCGTAACCCAACAATTAAATACAGTGGAGGAAAAAAAAAAGCTATTTTGAAAGCAGCTGGGCTCCACCAAAAAAAAAAAAGGCTTTGTGCACTTTTTTGCTTTTTCCCTGAACTGATTCCTTGGGCCTCTGTGGCTTAAACTGGCTCTGCAACACACAATGCACCCATGCACGACTAAAGCCAAGCGGGAGCCCTCGCACAAAAACACTACCCTGCTCTGTGGTAAACGCCAGGCCCGGCACACCCATGTCCACGTTTGTCATCGCAGACCCGCAATCTCGCTGACATGCCTGCGTTCTACTTGTTCAGCGAGGGCAATTGTGAACGGCAGGGCCTATGGCGTCGATATATGTTTAATATTTGCAATCCATAGAAAAGCCGCTCAGGATCAATTGGAGCATATTTGGCACAGTTGGAGTCTCTAAAATTCTTTTTCCAGTGCAATGTTGTTCGTTTTCAAGCCACGTTTCCACCAAGCGGGACACTCTGTTTTGCACGGTTATGTTTTGGAAGCTGGAGCGAATTGAAGTTTCCAGGCGGGGATCGTGATAATTGTAAACAGCGTAGCAGCACGTTGCCACACCGCTGCAAATGAAAGATTTTGTGGAATGAGACACTGTGAAATATTCTGTCTACACCTAAAACAAAAGTTGTGTTGAGTTTATCCCATTTTATTTTGTTAAGTGGCTGGCACCAGATACTTATTTGTATAGTCTAATTAAAATACATCTGGATCCAAATGACTTTATTTTATGCAACCACTTGAGGAAATAAAATAGACTAAATTCAATTTTTTTTATTTTTTTATTTAAGCAATCTAGAGTTAAAGGGAAGGTCATGAGACTCCTTGATAATATCTCACCTTGCTCAGCGTGTTATCAGCAGCGAGTGTGCTCCTCGGCGGCACTTGATAGACATCTTGTCCAGAGGGCACCTGGTAGACCTGCTGCTGTGGACTCGGGTACAGCCCCTGAGCCCCCGAGCCGGCCTTCTGCTGGTGAGGCGACTGGGCGGTGGCGGCGGCCGGCGACTGGGCCTCAAACTTCGGCCCGATGAGCAGCTTGAGGCGGTTGCCGGGGGCGATGCCTTGCCGACCGTGCAGGGAGCAGAGCCACCAGCCCTCCAATCCGCCGGTGTTCTGTTCAATAACAGTTAGGATGTCCCCTTTGCGGAAGGCCAGCTCCTCCGGGGACTCGGGCATGTTGTCGTACAACGCTTTAGCCATCAGGTTCTATGGAAAGACCAAAAAAAAAAAAGATTGTTATGCTGGTGAAGTTGAAATTACCATGCAGATGGCATGAGCCCGCAGCTCCACGCCAGATGTCGTACAAACAAATGTGAACTTGACGGGATTTTCTCAGCTTGCGCCCCGCCTCAGGGCGCAGTTGCACGTTCCGGGCCAGCGGGGGTTGAGTCATAATGAGTCTAACAGGCCGATTTTGGCGATAGCAGATACCCTGGAGTGTGCCGTTGTAGTGTTTTAGCCAGCTATTTGCTGCTAATTGCCACATTAAATGCACCCTTATCCTTTTCGGTGGCTGGAAAGAATCAACTTAGCATGAATTGACAAATACTGGATGAGGTGGGACACTATATTGGAGACCTTTTGCACTTTTACAGTTTCCAGTGTTCTGGAAAGTTTTACCTAGATTCAACCATTTGTGTCTATTAAAGAACATTTGTGAGAGTTTTTGATAGCGTCAGTTCTCCCCCACCCAAAAAAAAAAAACCTTCCATGAAATAGAATTGCCCAAAATGTCAATGACAAACTAATTCAAGGGGAACTAAGAGGACCTGCCTATCCACTTATTGATTAAATAATTGATAAAGAGGCTTTTTGTCTTGAAATCATCCTCAGCCCATGAACGCGTCACTAATGGTCCGACTTTGTGACTGGATCGAGATTGCCGCCCTTTGGGAATTTTTCCAGTCCCTATGGATTTAAACCTATTTATAAAATGCACGCGATTCTAGCCGATATTATCACCGATAATAATTTAAGTGGGTCCTTTCACGGCCTTCTCCTCCGACATAATGAAATTGCCTCGACTTGCTGACCGACCGATAATGAAAGCGTTAAATTGCTGTTGACTTTTATTTGTCATTAAGTCCCATATATTATCAGATAAAGGATTTCCTTGCTTTTTATCGAGCCTTTATTGTACCGTAGCTCCGCGTGAGAACCAGGAAGTCGTCTTTGCGTATCCTCTCCTCGGTTTGAATCAAACAGTTCCCACGTGAAACTTTCACATCTTAACGCCGTTATCTCTTCTCAGCCTTTGTCTAAGCGCACTGTCAGCGCCATTAGCCGACAACACCCGACACACCCACCCAGTACCACCCAGCCACTAGCTGGACCCGCAACGCGTTCGATGCTGACCTTTAAGGTCATCCAATAGGAGGGGATGTGTACTTGCTGCTTCCGATAATATGATGTAACCTGGCAGAGTCATCCATGAGGAAAGAAAAAAGCTTTTTACTCTGATTACCACCACGGCAACCGTATCCATGCAAGGGCATGTTTAAAATTGCTTCCAGCGGGCTCTTTTGTCTGCTCCTTTTGTTTCTGTTAATTACATTGCTGAAAATGCGGAACTCTTGTATTAAGCTCCCATGCGGTATGCACTCGATGGAATGAAAATATCAAATTATGTGTAGGAGAAGATGCCCGAATGTTTTATAAACCAGCAGCTCTGCGTTTTGACTTTTTTTGTTGTGTCGTCTGCCGCTTTTTCAGGGTCATTGGGAATTTGGAGCCTTTCCCACGTGACTTTGAAAGTAGACTTCTGCAACACATTGATGCAAAGCTAATCACATCACAAGCTCTGCAGCACATTGTTGCATCAACTTTGTTGACTTCTGCCACTGCAGGGCTTTTTTTTTTTTTAACAACTCAAAATGCAATATATTAAGTTAGTCAATCAGTCCTTGAAACATTTACATTTATAATCTGTTGTGGTAAATCTTTCGTATCAGCTTCAAGGGAATCATATTTTCTATTGCACCTTTACCCAGGAAATGTTAGTCACCCATGGATTAGATTTAAAACCCATAAAAGCATTAATGCAAATGTGAATGACCAGCGTGGCAAATGCAATAAAAGAGCCATAAAGATTTACATAAACAGGTTGTTTGTGAAAATAATGTCCTTTTAATGTGACGCAAAGCGGGAAAACACAGCTCTGTGTTTATTTGCTCCGCTGTAATTTGAGCAGATAAAAAACAACTATTAAGCAAGCGTCGCGTCTCCGGCATAGACACCGATTAGTCACAACACGGTGACGCTCGTCTGCCATTGATCCCGGCTGTAAACACACGTGTTTGCCATTTGGATGTGGGTCGGCCGATCTGTCGGCGTGTCAAGGAAAGGAAGGGCCCCTTCTGCGACTCCCACCTATGAGTGTGAGCTTCCAGGAAGTTATCATTTAGAGGTCAGTAGCAGGGCGAGTCGTTCTACCGCTCCCTCGAGAAAAGTATGATGTGTTTCTGGTCTCGACGGCGGTGTCAAATTATTTTTTATCGCGGGCCGTATTGTAGTCAAACTCTTCTTTGGAGGGCCATTAGACCGATGGATTTTTGTTCTGAATTGAGGGGACTAGTGAAAACTGTTCCAATATTTCATTAAGATTGAATTGATGACATCTCATGTGAAGACAATTTGTAATTTGTAAAGTTGATGCAGGCCGCATAAAATGATGCGGCGGGCCGTATCTGGCCCTCCGACCTTAGGTTTGACACCTATAATCCAAAACAATTTGGCTTGGACACAATTTGATTGAAATCCTACTTCCAAGGCACTGTGATAGTAGTTGCAATATTACAAGCCCAAATAATCAGTTTCTCTTAGCCCTGTTTTTAAAAATGGAATCTGGACCGCAAGAGAAAATAAGCAAAAAAATGTTTTCCTTTGCCAGGCTGCCCACATCTGTTTTTTTTTAAAGGCCTCATGTTTTCATCGGTAGAAAGCATGAACGGAACTGTCTGCCTCTCCACCTGGATGACTGAATCCAACCTAAAGATCCAGCTGTCTGACCCCTCCCCTGCCCTGAACCCCCTTTCTACGTACACAGACAGTGATGACTCACGCAGGCTTTTTCCATCAACGTCTGGCCTCCACGCAGACTGTGTAAACCTCTCGCTTGCCTGTGCTGTTCAATCCAAAAATAAAACGGTCCTTACGTAACTTGGCTGGGGGCCCCACCTTTGCAGGAAAGGGTCAAACTTTTCAGCGTAATGAAATCTTAAATTGTGGACAAACAAAAACATGCCACCACTGTAACTTTACGGAATAGCGAAAAAAAAAAAGCAGCACACTAGTGTGTCCTGGTTTCACATGGTTATATATAGAAAATAATTATGGTAATGACGATAATGAGGACCTGATGACTTTTTACCAGTCGTTCCTCAGAGTGAAAGGGCCCTGCTGCGGGTGAGAGCCAGTTCAAATAAATGGGCCGTGTGAAGGGTTCTGGGTAGCAGAGACTCATGGGAAGTGCTTGAGTGCCCTGACTACATGGTAATTTCTTCATTTGGACATTTTTCAGGAAGGTTTAACCCCCCGATTATAGCCTCTTTGTAACCTCTGCCAGTGAGCATAATTACACAGCAAGGCTCCTTTAACGGCAGACAGAAAATGGTATGGAAAACACAGCAGTAATGTCCGATGTCGTTTTTTCTCCACATAGACAGCGAGCCATTATATCCCAAGCTATAATCAACTCGGAACTATAATTTGAAATATTCAACCGGTACGGTCGTTGGGATTTAATAAAAAGCAGGCAAACGTACAGGACGACTAAATACTCATTGAGCAACTTTTGACCACTCACACTGGACTGATGTCATTGAATTACAAAGTAAACCCGCTTCCAGTAGTAAAACTAATCCAACGTGGGCCGAGTGCAACGCTTGAGGTTTTATGAAGTCACAGGAAGCCATTGTGAAATGTCAAAGTCGGAATGAATACTCCCCCCTCGTCTGCTCTTAACCCTTTCCGTTCATTTGTTTCTGGATTGTCACGTTAAGCGCGAGGTAGCGTGCCGTGACCCCGTGGTCAGTTCCTTCACCCTGCAGCACTTCCTGCAGAAGGTCGGCCTTATCGTTCCCCTCATCTTGTGCTGCCTTATGAGGGTTTTTAAAAGCACCAGCTATAATTAGGTGTCTGAGCCACGCTCAAAAAGCGTGTCTATTTATGTGAATGTTAAGGAGTCCTTTGGAGTGAAGTTGTCCCTCAAGGCCAAAATGCTGTCTGGGTGCATCTTGGTAGACCCTGGAGACATAAATAAAAACCCCTAGAGACCAAGAGCCAAGATTTAAAATCATCTTCATGGTATCACTGCAGGGCCACATTGGAGGCTTTTACATTTGGGATTTGACAATGAGATGGAAATTCATGGCACTGTCCCGATGATTTCACGGTTTGCGAAGATCTTGTTGGAAATTGTGCCTTCAACATTCTTTTGTCTTTTTTTTTCAAGGAGAGGCGTCATCCCATCAAAATGATTTTATAATCTCAAATTAAAGTAAAATCAATTCAATATTGTGTTGCTTTAAATCCCAAAACAAAAAGTCTTTTATTAGTAGTTTGAACAAACTTTTGCACCGGTATTACTAACTTTACTCAGCTGTCCAGCTTCCTTCTTCCCACCACGGGGGTCAACTGCCAAAGGGCATTCAGAAATGACCCTACAAAATAGTTGGCATACTTGGAAATAATTCCAAACCGATATTGTGCATTCTCATCTGCCTTTGTGTGTTTTTTTTTGTTATAGTAAAAATTGGCTGACGATGCGAGGGCACAGCGGGCGGGATGTTTGCGGAGGGGGATGGTGAGGGAGGGAAGGGGCGAGTGGGGGGGTCGCCATTCATTTATTCTCATTGGGGGAGCTGCTCATGTTTTTTTTAATCATTGTAACAAAAATGAAAAGCAAAACTGATTTGGAGCTAAACTGGAGATGTCAATCAAAGTTGTCTGCTGGCTTTTTGTATTATTATTTCGACTTTATCGGCCCAACGACTCATTAACAGCACAAAGGGCCACCTTGAAACAATCTTGTGCATCTTCTGGACTGCACTCCCAAACACAAGGTCTTGGAATGTTCTCATTCTCACGCATGCAGGGAGCTTCTCACCCTTTCTCTTGCCATCCCCTTCCCCCCATCACCAAACACTTTGCCCTTTCGTCGCCCCCCACAACTTCCTCTCCTTTTCATTTGCTGCAGCCCCCTTTTCAGCATCAGGGATTCTCCTCCCACTCCAAACAATGTCTGCTTCGCCCTCCTCCAGCTCTCCTTACCCTTGGACCTGTGCCTGGAAGCTGAACCCTTAAAAAAATGAAACAGTGAGGAAAGCACACATTTTGGCCACCTAATCATTCCGAGCTATTTCGGCAACTGTGACATCAGCTATGGAAGTGCCGGTGGAATTTTTTTTTTTCCAGCAGAACAGCCTGAACTCTCGAAAATACCGCAGGTGAGACATCCAAGTGCGTGCATCCGACCCAACAGAAGAGATTACAGGCATTAAGACACCAGTGGGGGACAATCCTTCCCCTCACACCTGAGCACCTGTTTGGAAAGCTTCTCCGAAAGACAACAAGCGCCCGCCCGGCCGGGTTAAACTTCTGCAACTCTACCCCTCGCCGCTTCATATAAATCATTCAATGGCACTAAGATCAAACACAAACATGGAGATGAGTGGTTAACCTCCACAGCTATTTTAGCAGCTTTGAACACGGCAGCTGAGCTGAAAGAAATCTGATAAACACAGCAGGGAGGCATCGAAGCTGTGACACATTCCTGCTCTCTCCATGCCAGCCCCCCCCCCCCTCATTACATAATGTTGCCATCTATACAGTGAACCATCTACTAATTAGGGTCGAAGCCAAATAGCGAAAATCTCCCCGTAATTAAATAGTTTGACCTTCTAGTATTGACACATAAAGTTGAAATTTGTCTTTGCGGGCCACATAAAATGATGTGATGGGCCAAATCCGGGCCCCCGGCCCTCGAGTTTGACACCGATGATTTCAGGCTCTCAAAAGTAATAAGTATTTGATTTCTCTTGCCCTTCGTAATATTCACAAAGGCATCCTGTCAAAGAGACGCCGGCTTCAAATAGATGCCCGGTACTGTTTGCAGTTGAGTAACTTAACGCCCTTGGTCACTATTTGAGGAAATAGGGTAAGTAAAAAGCACCCGCTGCGTCACTATCTTGAAAGGCAGGAGGAAAAAAAAGTCAAACAAAGACATTCTTGCACACATATGAGTCTTGAAATGCTTCTCTGGTTCTGATTCATAAATATCCAAAATCCCCCCCTTTGTAAAGATCACAGGCTGAAACCATGAGCTTGCTCTAAAGTGTATATTTAACAGAGCGATGAGTCAGTCCATGTGCACGCCTACTGACCCCCCCCCCCCCCAAAAAAAAAACAGCAAGCTGACACTGAGCAACAGGGGAAGCTTGACAAACAACAACTTGAGAAAACAACCCACAAAACTGCAAGCCGTCATCCAAAACCTCTGAATCATTTCGGATGGGTTCCTACGAGATTGCGGTGAGCCCGTGAGCTCATCTAATGAAGACCAGCATTGGCTGAACTGAACAGACTGTTCACTTGTGCAGCTGATAATCTCGAGTTAGGTCTTGCGTCACGACATATTTAAAAGCACACCACACGGCGAGTGGAAGTAGTGCCGCTGAAGCCGCTTGGTATGAATATTTGAAGCTTTATAAACAAATCAGGAGACGTGTCCCACTTTATTTTTACTGTGTCAGTTGAGTCTAATTAAGGATGGCCAAATGTAGGCCTCAGGCACATGATCACATTAGCTTATTTTACAGACTTGAACTGTAACCTATGATTATCTTACAACAGTATAAAACAATTTAGGATGAGAATGACCCCTTGGCAGTGATCCTTGATCTTTGAGCTCTGATGCTACAAAACACTGACAAAGTATAATAGGAAAGTGACAGAGTTGATTTTCAATTGAATTAGAAGCTGAAAAAAATATTTTTATTGTCTCTTGTGTAATCAATTCAGTGAATTAAATGAAACATAACTTATAAAAATAACATAAAATATATATCATTTATATATTTGTATTTGGACAGCATAATTGCAATTTAAAGTGAATATATTCTAATATTCTAACTGTAATCATGAAAAAATCAAATGTCCGTCTGAGGTGTGCGGAGTGGTGAACCCATTCACATTTTCGCTCTACTTACGCCCCTGCTGGTGAAATAACTGTTGAAACAAGGGCGACAGATTGGAGGGGGGGGGGGGGGGGGGGGGGGGGAGAGTCCGTGCGTCCATAAACCAAGCGGTTACGTATCAAGCAAGCGTCTAATAAGCAAAAGTTACAGTGCGTTGTTAATCTTATAACCACAAAGGATTTCCTCCAATCCGATCCTTTTCCCTGCAAAGTTAAAATCCAATATAAAAGTGAATTCATCGCCTGCAGCTTTTTTCCTTCTGATATCAGCAAACCCACTTTGACACCCGAGGCACCGTTAAGTCACTTACTTTATATTTCATTATGCCGCTCCTCTAAAAGATTCCAAAATAGATGAGAATTATCCGCTTGTGTCGCATCAATGAAAAAGAACTTTTGTGGAGTTAAGCAGCCATCCGGGGCTGCACAGACGGAGTAGCTCGCCGACTGAAACGCTCCTAGAACCGGACTGAGCCTTTGCGCTCAACATCTACCACCGTCCGCTTCTCTGCGCTCTGACGAAATGCGCTCTTCTGCATACGAGGCACCGATTGGTCCGAACACATACGAGCCCCGCCCTTACCCCCCTCCTCTGCCCCCCCCTCTAGAAGTGACGTCATTATCATCTCCAAATATAGTATGAATAGATTTTGAATTATTGGAGCTATTTTTATTTATGCAAAATGTTTAATAATTAGACATTTTTTTCTGAAATATCATCCAGGCAGAATCAAATTAAATGGTGCAACGCGGCCATTTTGCTGCTTGCCTGCCATAACAATTTTCAAGTAGGAGAAATCACCTCCACTTTTGCAACTCTCTGATGTGCATTGGGTCATTTATCACATGCACAAGCTCTTAGTGGCTCATTGTCCACTGGCAAGAGTCATATCCTCACCATGCAAGGTATTCCGAAGCTTGTTTATGCAGCCTTGCAGCTGCAGCCCATTCAAATGGCTACCGCCGCTATTCTTTTCTGTCTATGGTATGTGATGAAGTGCATTGCAGCACCTGTTTCCTATAACAAACAGCTTTTCAGTTTGTTTGGATCAGCAAATATTAATCATCCCGTTTCCATAACATTAAGCAGGGTGGGGTCGGTCGTTCAACGGCGTGCAATTTTCAGCTTGTTCAACTTGACATCCATTATCAGTTTGCTGCCAGTGGGAGATTTTGCGATCCAGCGAGCTGCGCAATCTCCCGCCAGCTTGAGTTACAGCTTCTAAATCCTCCTTTTGAACCTCCACAAAGTCAAACAATCAGCAGCGAGCGGAAGATTTGTATTGGGGCCCTGTCTCCTTGACAACAGCCACCATGGCCGCGGTATCTTTAACTCTCGCACCTAGCAGATTACACGAACGGCTGCAGTAGGTCGGCGGGGTGTTATGATGGCATATTTCAAGCACGGAAATAGCGGCGGTGTAAGATGAGACGCCCGCTTTTCATCTCGCCAGGTGTCAGCGCCGCACGGGTTGCGTAAGAGCCGACCCGGGGTTCAACAGTGGGTGCTACGTGGAGATCACAGGAACGTGCGAGCGCCGACGCGGGGAACGAAGTCTTAATGGACACAGAAGGAGGACAACGGCTCTTCTGTGCTCCGAGGTGGCCCCTCGCCGCTCACTGTGAAAGTCTGTTCCTCAAACTTACTCAGACACATTTATGGGAGTCTTAACCCCCCCTCTCTTACCTTCACGTTTCCCTCATGTTGCCTAGCACCTCCGCGTGGGTTTAGACAGATGAGACCTCAGTTAGTGTCTCCGTCTTTGTGCCCTGTGACCTCACGGCCTGGCAGCGGCACGGAGGAATGCACAAAATACACACAAAAAAAGAAAAGAAGAGTAAGTCTGAAACAATGTTGTTTTGCTGCCAAAGGTCGCCTCACTCTCGAGTCGTACTGATTTACATCCCAAAACCACCAAAAGCTTTTGCCTGGTAACAAGATAATAGTTTTGACATTTTCAAGATTTACAAAATCCAGTCAGAATTGAGAAATAGAAGAGCGGCTATGATAATTGGAGCGGAATGGTGTGAAATAAACCAAACGACCAATGCGGCATTGAGGGCCCCCTCACTTGAACAAATGTGACTGACATGGCGGCTTTCATTTAAATGTAATTTCCACAGTTGTATTTCAATGAGCTGAATAGCTCCTTGTAAGACGACTAAAGGCATTTCTTTATCTGGCCGTCAACTTGGCAGCGATAAAGGTGAAGACTGAAAAACAAGGCCATAAATAAACAGAATTAGGGCTCCTTCGCATTGCACCATGCGCACTGTGCACATGATTTACTTATTCAACTGGATGCCAAGGCCATTTTTTTTTATTCTGGTGTTCACAGGTTTTTTTTTTTTCTTAAATGGCTCACACTTGTTCATTCATTGTACACAGCTCAAGCCAGCCTACCTTCTTCCCCCAGTGAGTAATTTGCCTGTGCATTGCTCTTGTATTGCTAGCGAGCCAACTGTTCATCATTCTGTCAGCAGCCACTGCAGGATAATGTTTCAGTGTCAAGAGAAGTTTTAAAATTCATGATATACTGATTCACCTCCCGCTCACAGCTCGGGCGTTATTGACAAGAAGGGGTGAAAAATCCCGTTTTTCGAATTGACTGTGCGCAGATCCTACACTTGAACTTGCAATCATTCTCTTCACTGAGCAATAAGCTCAAATTGATCCCGCTGGTTCACCCTGATCTTTGTGACGATATAGAAGCAGAGGTGTGATTACGTGTTGACACTCTCATTTCTGCAGCAAAGATTTTCAGCCGTTGCTGAGGTGTCAGACGGCTCGTATCAACTCTGGCTCCGATTGAACCTTGTTTTCTATGTGTGTGTGTCATGTGTGTTTACTGTGTGTATGCAGATTTAATCAGGTCAATGATCCCATGGGTGTGTTAAAGCAGCAGTGAGAAAGAAATGAGATCCTCATTTGCTGAATGAGATTATGAGGCAGCTAAAAATCTGCAAATTAGCTTGACGCAATCCCCAAAATGCAACTATTTGACTATTTCTTAGAGCAAGAAAGGCTTGAGCGTAAAATGAATCCATATTTTTTGTATTCAATGTTGTCATCTTGCGAGAAACAATGGCTGCTATGAACTGCTGAGCAATTAAATCTCCAGACCGCAAAACGCAGATACGAAACAGATGAGCAGTAAATCGTCCCGTTTGAATTTCACATGTAAACAAACATGATATTGTTGAAATATCGTCGTAATCTGCTCAGTTGTGTCCTCGAGTCCTCCATTCTAGTCAAGTCCGTGCCAAAGTCTGCTTTGCCTGTGCGATGCATCCAGCACATTTGGACTCTTGGAGCTGTCCAAGGCACTGAAACAAAAGCGCAGAGAGGAAAACATTGTGGTTTTGGCTTTGCTCTGTTGGTTATTTATGGTGAGTATCCATCCATCCTTTTGTGCTTTGTGGGCAGTGACGACGCGGGAGGGAATTCTTGGAAGGGAATGTTATAAATAACCGAAATGTGCCTCAAATGTTTGGTGAGCAGTGAAGGCTGGCAGGGCACTTGAGTCGAACTATGCAAAAAAAAAAAAACATGGCTGTGCCAAGTGTGACCTACTTTTCGTAGCCTCCCCCGCTAGCTATCAATCATCTCTCAAGCTTATGCCCCCTGCACATCTCAAAGGACAGGAAAAACCAATATCTGAGATCAAATATACTTCATGAACATACTACTAGAATAGTTTTCTAAATATTTGGAAGGCTTTTTGTCCAAAAAGGCTACCGTTGGATGGTTTCTTAATGCAGGGTGTAGTCCGGCCTGGCACATTGCTCAATACAACAAATCTAATTGTGGCCCAGTCACAGTGCTCTGATTGCTCTTGAACACCAAGCTCCGCCAGGGATGTGTGGTTGAAAACTAAAACGAGCGCTGGATTTGGAAAGCGACACGGTGAGACTCAGGACAGGCTCTTAAGTCCAATGAAGAGGTGATCCAATCCAAAGCTTCTCTGGAAGGTGCATGTCATCATTCATTAGTGCTCTTCACTTCCGCCCACAAATCTGCGAGCGTTTAAACTCCCACAAGAAATGTCTCATTCGATTATATTTTATGTGTCAGTGTAACATTTAAATCCTACTTAAATTTGACAATAAGATTTCAGGTCAGGAAATGATTACTGTAAATCCGAAGGTCCACAAAAGTATTAGGATATAGCTTGTGAAATTTTTATTTTTTTAAATTCTAAATTTTTTTAGAGGAGCGAATAAGGATAGAAAAGGCTCCCAGTCGTGAGGACCTCGAAGCTCGGTTTTGCGACACACGTATGCATCAAACCTGCCAAGTTGTGGTCAGCACTTTCGGCTCTCCAACGTTTCGCTCCCAGCGCATATGCAGATGTTAGCGGCAGCTGTTCAGATTTATGTGCGAGGCTGCTCCAGTAGCAGCTGTGTTTCTTTTTTTTTTGCAGAGTCAAATCAAATAAGTGTTTGTGCTTTTGAATTTGTGTCGTCGGCAAAAACTAAACACAAAACAATAATTAATAATGTGGAAAAAGAAATGTGAAGGCTCCTTCATGCTTAAATGTTTGCACAATGTTATTTTAGAATGATTTAACTCTACTAGTTATTTTTAGTTCCATCCATATTAATGAGATGCCAAGTTTCACTCATTGTTCCTCCATCGTTCATTAAATATTAAGTGAAGCGACATTACTTTTCTTGTTTTCAATTACAGCCTCATATTTTATTACATTTGGATTTTATGACATAATCATGCTAACTACAATTTTTCTTTTGCCAACAATTGTCATTAGTAATAATTGAGTGATAGGTTGTAAGTGATTTCAGAACAATTTAAATAATTGATAAGAAATTATTACCGTATTTTCCGCACTATAAGGCACACCTAAAAACCTCCAATTTTCTCAAAAGCTGACAGTGCGCCTTATAATCAGGTGCGCCTTATATATGGACCAATATTGAGCCACTACACTGTCCAAAGTCCGGCCCGCGGGCCAAATGTATATATCTTATATATGGACAGAGTTTTAGAATGGGCCATTCATTGAAGGTGCGCCTTATAATCCGGTGCGCCTTATAGTGTGGAAAATACGGTATTGACTATTTACAAAAGTGAATATTGGCTCACTATTTGGCAAGAATGCCATAATTTATGATGACTAAGCAAAATAATTTTGATAATCAATTTCTCAACCTGAACTGATTTGTCCCAAAATGTTCCTCAGGTATGTTAAAGCTCAATTTTACAACTCTCGCCAACATCTGACAAACATTTCCCGCAAGTAAACGCTCAAAGAGCCAAAAGCAAAGACAGCAGATGAACATCCCGTCATTGAAAGAATGTGCCTGCCATTTTGTTTTGTCTGCAGAGCTCATCTGTTTGGCCGTGTTTATACGAATCGTTGGCTTTAAGAGGCACGCTTGCTGTAAATCTCCAGTTGTAGACTAAATGATTTGGACTAGGCCACGGAATGTGTCGTGATGCTTATGTTAGTGAAAAAGCGACATAGCATCAGATTCTAAAGGAGCCATTTTATTTTTCTATTTATCTACCTGGGGCAAAAGCACTTTCACGGGAGCTGCTCCTTGAACAGAGGGCAGGAATAAAAGAAGAGGTCACGTTACCACCTCCTTTAGCTGCTGCGGGCCATCCAGCTCTACTTCTGACCTGCTTTAACCTGCCAGCATGCATCTCGCTCTCCTGAGTCCTCCCCCCCTCCCCTCTCGTATTTTTCTGCTCCAATCCGCCCGCATCCAGCAACACCCACGTCGTCAGCCCTCGCTGTATCTCGTTATAAACAAACCTACAGCGTTGAAAGCCCGGGGAATGTTTTTGGAAGACAAAAGATGCTTGTTTGTGAGTGACATTCAAAAACACGAATGAAGCCTTATCGATATTGGTAGTTGTTTAGATTTGAATTAATTACAGTTGGTTGTTATAAAAAACTAAAATTCAGAAGTGGAGGTCTATCTTTTTTTTTTTTTTGGAGTAGACTGTTATTGTTTTTCATTTCTTGATTGTCTCTAAAATAAAATAAATAAAAAAACTAAAAAAAAATTCTGATCATTTTTCCAAACCGCTGAACATGACTTAAATCTACAACACATGTCACAAATAAAAACCAGTATTGTGTCTTGTATCAGTTTATTTAAAAAATCTAAAATACAATTGAACACCATTATTGGATCGTTTTTTCCAATGTAAAGCATTTTAGATTTTTTTTTAAATTTATTTTAATTATATTGCTGTGAGACAATATGAACGTCCTATGTACAGTTTCCTTTTTTTTTTCTTTTAGGGAGAAGGCAGCTATATTTCATTCTGACATCTCTATAGTTGTGTGGTACAGTAATACTACCATGCACACACGATACAAACTTCTTTTGAGGGATTATACAGAGCAGGATGTTGTTGATTCCAAACAAAGAGGTTAACCTTTCACTCTCCTGGTTTGTTTGCATCACTTTATCGCTAGTGAATGAGCACTCAGGGAACTTGAGCTCTTTTTATTTCCACGTCAACGGCTCAATATTGAAGATAATTCAGCTAGGATTTTTTTTTTCTTAGGTTGGAAAGCACAAAGGCAGAAGAAATATGAGATATATAGTACGGGGTAAAATTAAACTTGAGGTTTCAATTACACGATTAATGACGCTTCCGTTCTCAGTCGGAAAAACGAGTACAGACTGAATGTTATTGCACAATTTTGTCAGGAGCTGTTGTGTTTGTTTTAAGGCAAGGGAAAAAAAAATCTTCCAAATTGTCGTAACACAATTCTACAACCGCTCTAAATTACAACCGCAATACATATACACAATGAACATATTGTTAAATTAAATGCGAAAGGCAAATTACAAAACCCCCAAATGTGAACTTGTCATTTGATTCCACCGCCTGTCTGCAAGTTGAGGCCAAAAATGTAAGCCGTCCCGAAAAAAAAAAAAAAAAATAGAGCTGTTTCCCCTCTGCTTGGCACATTTCAGCGCATCAAATCCCGAGTCGCAAGCAAAGGAGAAGTGGGTCAAGGCAGCTGCTTCCAAACTTGACGATCCCCGTTAGCATAGCGCTGCCAGACTGCATTTCCCCCCCGGCATGAAAACCTCAAACCCTTTTCCACTCCTGCCACAATCGAGTCGGACCTCTGATGTCTGTCTTCTAAACCTGTTCCCTAACTTGTCACAGCGCTGAGGAAAAATCAATGAAATATTAGTTTGAGCTTCAACAGAGGAGAGCTGCTTTAGCATTTGGGATCCCGCAGGGATTCATGCCTGGCCCCTTGCAGTTGTTATCTCTTCAAAACACCCAAACAGATGATGCTTTGTTTTTCCTGACATGTCTGGACTGGCTTTCCACTTGCTGGTTCTTGTAGTCCTTCTACAGAGGTCTCATTGATTTCCAATGATTTTTTTTTTTCGGCCCATCATTCTGCATATGATAATATTTCATTTCGAGACCAGGCTTGAAATGAATCTCTTTGTCACCATCAAATTATTCTTCTCTTCCTGTTTTTCATTTGCTTACTTTATATTCATGACCTAGAAGTGTTTTTCAATCAAATATTTTCAGTAATTTTGATTTTATAATTACATTAGCTCATGTTAAGGATAAAAACAATGTTGTGTTCCGATTTAGGACGTTGTCTTAGAAACGAGACAAACCACTGTACTAGATGTGATTAATTGAGAATAATTAATGTCCATTTGGTTAGCCTCGGCCTCGGCAGTTACATAGATCAGAATGTAAAATCTTTGTCGGAAAGTCTGATTCAGTAACCCAACGCAAATGAGATTATTTCGAAGCTGCCGATCATTAGTGCTAAACCATTGATGACTCATCTGGTCCCACATTAAGTCAATTATATCAATGCAGCAGATGGAAAACATGAATTCAAACTAGTTTTTATTTTGACTATAGCAACATTTTGAACTTCAATTCTCAAGTGGTTTTGAAAAATATTTACCGTATGTTTCTGATCTCTTCTAACAGGATTACAAATATATTTCCTGACGCAAAGCCGATGGATGGAAAAACTAAAAGCGACATCCTGACATCCTCACAGGTAAGATGAGTTAATGTCATTTTACCATCTCTTCGGGGCGGATTGAAGTGTTTAGTTTCCACGCATGACAGAATATACTCCAATGTGGTGTGGGAAAGCGAGGAACAAAATACCTCACCCAGAGTTGAATGTAACCTGAGAAGCATCCACTTAAAGCACAACAGATATCAGGTAGCAATTGTTTAAAAAAATCCTTAGGGACATGTAGACCACTATTAACTTGAGGAGCAACATGGCGTCTCCATCTTTAGTTGTGTGACTGCAGAAATGACACGTGCGCTTAATCCCATGACAAATACCGGCCAGAATTTCACACATGATTTAATTCATTCATCAGGGTTGGCACGGAACCGGGGATGTGCTTGGAAGGAGGAGGAGGGTAAACAAGAAGAGCAAAAGTTTTATTTCTCAACTGTGCTTAATCTGCCATGAAATAACACTGCCTGTTGACTCCTATCACCTTTGGTGCGGCTTAACTGGTTGAGCAGTTGGTGACCACCCACAGGGTTGTGTCATCACCATGCCATGAGAAGATCACCCCAGCTCACACACAAACACTAAAAAAAAGAAGACAAATGTTTATTTAACATTTAAATACTAATATTGGCAAAAATCCTTGTCACTTCATTTCCTTTTTGGAGATTGAGTTGCTCTCAAATCAGCACATTTTTGGATTTTAATGACAGTTCCAGCTTCTCTGACCACCTCTGGTGTGATAAGAAGTTACACTATCGGGTCTAATGTGGATCAGATTACCAGATGTATAGCAATACATCTCATCATCTCCACCAGGACAGGAAGCAGCGAGTCTAGGAGACCGAGCGTCTCCGTCTGACCTCAGCGACTGTCTGTAGCTCCACCTGAAAAAGCAAAAGCTGACCTGGAGTAATGTGGAGGAATTTTTCAATAATAATAATAATAATAATGCATTTCGACTGCGTTTGCTCTGCTGTTTGAGGAAGTCTTTACATATTTGTGTTTGTGCTTGCACTTAATTTTCTGTAGGACAACCTTCATCTCAAGCTCCGGTTTACTTTAACAAAGACTTGCTAATGATTTGAACTTTCCTCTAAGAGTAAACGCTACTGTCATTGCTCCCAGGAGAAGCTCAACACTCCAATCATTTATTTATTTATTTTTACATTTCCCCTTTGCCCGGATTGGATATTATTATTCTGCTTTCATTTTGCTGGTCACAGAGCAAATAATTCCATATTTGGTTTCACAGATGGCAGGATTATAACATGCAAATGAGCTCACTAGAGGAAGATATGAAGAAAAATATTGAGGGACCTTTTTTTTCCCCCCCCCTCTCTCTCTCTGCTGGTAATTATTTTGGTGAGACAGATGGAACGAGCGGGGAATAGTTCCAAAGTAAACTAATGAATATTAATTACGATAAAAGAGGCGAGTTTAAACAGGATTCTTTGAGGGTTTTAATTTTTTCTTTACTCCTAATTTTGTTTGCTATTATACATCATGCATAAATGATCACATTTATAAAAGTGGATATAAAAAGTCTACACGCCCCTGCTCAAATATCAGGGGTGTGTAGACTTTTAATACTTGCCCGTATCATGTCCACTATTAAAATCGTAATGTATTTTTATTAATGAAATTTTTAAAAAAAATTCTCTTCAACAGGCCTGCCGTGGTGATCGAAACAGGAAGTGACACGCTAATGACTGCAAAATGAAATCTAGCCAGAGCTCGCCTCAGGATAGCGGGGATGATGATGGACGTGCATGCGGCTGGCTTGGCGACGACGCACGTCACCTGCTCATCGCACACGTAACCGGACGGCCACTTAACGAGGCCTGTTTCCAATCAAGCAGACGGATGGACGTGCTCATCTGTCCTCCCTGCCAACCCAGCAAGAATGCTACGTGCCCCCGGAATCCAATTTCCCTTCACAGCCTGTAATACCTCGTTTGAGGTTTTACTGCATGTTTATCCGATGGATTTTCCTCCTGCCAGGACCACAAGGGACTGGAACGGTGTCCACTTGAATTTTTCCATAGTGCGGCTTGGGGAAGTAGGAGTGTCATGGAGCTAATGTGCTGCCTGGCCGTTGAACCGTGAGGGTGGATCCTCGTGTGGATGGGAGGATGACATTTATGATGGGAAGCCTGTAATTATGTGGGCATCTGCCAGATAGCTACAGCACCGGTGTTATGTTCACCGTGAGGACCGGAATGCTCAGGTTTCATTTAGGTGTTTATTCATTAGTATCCAGTTGGAGTATTTTTCCAGATTTCCTTTCAGACTCAAATTTTGTCTGACATGCTTGCAAAAAAACTGAAGGTATTTTTTTTTTTGCTTGTGTCTGGCATTTTTGGAGAGCAGCAGGTAATACATCTGGGAGAGGCAACCAACCTTGCCAGGCCTCATTTGAAGCTCCACTGCTGAACTGTGACCTATCAAATGGTTGGACCTTCAACTAAAAAAAAAAAAGGGCAAAGAGAGCATCTGTTGTCCTTCTAAACGCTCATAAACTATTCAAACAGTATTCAGAAAGGAATTGATTGACAGGGAATGTGCAATTGGGCATTTTTGGCCGTGTTGTGAAGCAGATTGCAAATGTTTGGTAAACATCGGGATTAAACGGGCTCATCTGATTCAAACTAAACATACACACTGTAATCTTCTTATTCACCAAACAAGGTTTGGAAATAACGTTTACTTTAAATCATGGTGACATTTAAATTCTAGTTTAAAATTTAGTCTTGTGTTATACATTTACAAGAAAGCAGCACAATTTCCTGGTGTCCCAAAACACCTTTTAATAATTAATAGCTCTTCCTGCTTCATTCTTGCTTGAGTAAGATTTCATCTCACCTGAAATGAAAGTGCACACGCACACACACACGCACACGCGCACGCACACACTCCCATTTTACACAAATCCTCCAGGCGTGAAAGTGAAGCTGATCAAAGCTCTATAAAGGCTTTTGGTGCCTTTGCGGGAATATTTCACTGCTCAAAGTAAATCTCCACATTATGTTGAAAGGATGCCTATTTATATAGATTTTTATTTTTTATTAAATAAATTCCTTTCACCACAAATCAAGATACATGTCAGTATACAGTCATCAACCACATTATTATCCACCTTCTAATCTAATAATAAAATAAAAAATCTTGCTCTCACTTTGGATTGACACTGAAAATTGAGGCAAATTATTTGGGCCACCTCCAGAATTACAGAATGAGTTTAGTCTTGACTGGCAATGTGATTATGAAACTTCCAGTTGCATTATAAATACAAATAATTACACATTTCTACACTCACTGTAATGTGTCATTTAAAAAAAAAAAAAAAATCCCTCCTCAATGACGATTGCATCATATCCGTGACTCCATTTGTCACAGCCTGATTTATTATAACTATTCTCCAGTACATGAAAATCCCAGTTTTCAATGGGGCCATTGTGATAGGTGACTAACTTGCCAGTAACTAACACACCTGAAATGATCAATATCGAGCATGCAAACAACAGCGATGAACCCGTGTGATAATTTCAGCAGATCCCAGACAACGATAAGCTTACCAGAATCCTTCGTTTATGCTTATGGAAAGTTTGCTTGTTGATTTGGAAGCTTTATCAGCATCACCCTCAAACAGACGGAATCTGTTTCTTTCCTTTTCTGCTCCAGACAAGTTCGAGCGGATCTGGGAGGGATGTTAGCCTCAAGGGGAGGGTCAAGTTCTAATAATTGAAGTTTCAGATTGTTGGTCTGTTTTATGGTAAGAATTTAGTGGCTGCGTGTCGAATCCAACGGAACTTGTAGTATCGGTTTCATATTTTTCCAATATTGATGTTCTGCACAGTGAGGTTTAAATTCATGTGAAGGTCAGTAATTACAAAGTTTTTGCCGTGAACAAATCTTAGCCCCGAGGTGACGTTTGCTTAATAAGAGGCCAATACGCCCACGAGGCAACATCATGAAGCAACATGTCTTCTTTGTAGTGATTCACCACAAAATATTTCTAACCAGAAGTGAATAGGATTTGTCTTTCACTAGAATTACATTGCCTAAAGCAATATGGACCTCATTCTGGTTTTCCCACAGTTTAAAAACGACGTCAGTAATCAGTCAACATGATTCTTGATGTAACCCTTCAAAGACACAAGACCCCTATAATCAGATAAAAGCTCGGTCATTGACAACGCAGTACATGACGTCTTTTCTTTTTTTCCCAAAAGTCACACAAGTGTCAAGTTAGAAGATCTTGTTTTCATTTGATTGTTAGCAACATTGTGGGAAAAAAAATATCTATGGAACTTCCCATGTATGTTACCAGAGAATTATGACTGCGGTTCAATTGATTGCCAAACTTTTGACGTGGATTTATTCTTCATGTGGTGACAGTGAGGGGATCAAGCTCTCTCTTGTTCTCCTGATGTTACGTGTTCCACTTCAAATGCATTTGTGGTTTACGATTGTAACCACCTGCCCCCGTCCAGGTGAGGCACAATAACACTCAAAGTTCCATGTTATCCTTGCATAGGGGATTCCCAGCTTTAATATTGCATTTGTAGTATACACATGTTTGAAGGCTAGCAAGCTTCAGAATCTGTTCTACACTGTATTTCTTCTCTGTCTTCATCCGGCATGTTAGACCAAACATAGATAAAAAGACAAAAACAGAGGAGCCGCTGGTTTCTGATTGCATGTCTCAGTCTGAGGGGGTAAACTGCTTGCACCTTGAGTCACCACTCAGCCTGTTGGCTCTGGTTAAAGTGCTCTTGACTGTGACGAGGATGTCAGCCAGATCAGGAGGCTTCGTGACTGGTGACTCACCTTGGTCAAGGCCATCTACCCTAGGGGTGGTGGGGGTGACAAAATAAAGACAAAACACATGCTGGGAGGCTGATTTGCAGAGAGAGAGAAGAAAAAAGGACAGATGAATAGAGAAGCGTCTCACCTTACAAGTTCTCTTACATCAATGTGAAATCACAATAGGCTCAATATAAAAACCAGCGCGTGAAGAGTTCAAAAGATGCATGTCAATGGAGTCCAGTGATGTATCAGGTTGCCCCCAAAATCCCCATCTGAAGACAAAAAAAGGAGCTGAGCAATTAGATAACCTCACCTTTCAAATGCAGACTGACAATAAACTGACCTCAAAGGATATTAATATACAAAACTTGTAAGATAGTGAAAATCCTTGCCTTCTTTTGTGAAAAAAGAAAATGGTGACAATGTGCAAACTGCTCTGATAGTTGCAGTAGTTAACCAGGCCAATTGCAACGTGGGATGAGATCGCCACCTGCTGGCCAATGCTCTACTTGCCCTGCCTTATAAAAACTGGTTGAGTTTGACGTATTGCTGATTGAATTTACTTCTAAAAAGAGGAGATATTTGACATGCAATTATTTCTGTCTATTCGACCACCATCACTGATTGGATGTCAATTTCTATTTTAACCTTTATTTTATCATTCAGCCAGCATGGCGTGTTTATCTAAATAACATATTTGCAATCTTCTCAGAGACCGATGGCATCTGAAGGAGAATTCATGCACACTCTATATAAACAAGGAGAAACGTGTTGTAGGGTTTAACCCTATTTAAACGTGCTTCAGGACCACGGATAGCTCCCCATCGTAATTGACAACGCCCCGGAAGTAATCCGCTGCTCAGCAAAAGCCTTATTCTTTTTGTTTTCTATACCTCGGTCCTCATTCAAAACCCAAATTAAACTCTTGGAATCATTATTAATGATTAATATTATTTGTTGTTGTTTTAAAAAAGAAAAAAAATAGTCGAGGTGCCCTTTCCTGATTGGCTGATTTCTACATCAGGAGAGCTCGCGCCGGCCGGCCGGTTGCGCGCACTAGAAGCACGCTAGATTAAAAAAGAAAGGTTCGCTAGAATTACTTTCACTCCAGTGTAACTAGCGCTCGTTGCTAATCTACTTTTGCCTACGTCCCACCCTGTTTCCCATTCATAAAGCTACTTTAATACGAAATATGCCCACGTAATATGCGTCTTTTAAAAAATGGTGCGCCTGTCCCTTTAAGGGTTATGTAGTCGGGCTGGTCAATGTAGGACGAGCGAGCGACCGTGCGTGCGCGCTCCTGCCCGAGGTCCGGCTGCCGTCTTCATCATGGCCTCCACACCTCCGACTCCGCCGCAACCGAGGATGAAGCGATCAGCATACAGCCCTTCCCTTCCCGACGCGGAGACGGACGCCAAGCCGAAACAGCGGCACCGGTAGAGGCGAGCCGCGCCGGGGAGAGCCGCGCCTCACAGCCAATGCCACCCCGGTCTCCCCCATGCCTTCGTTCAAAGCCAAGCACGGCTATTCAATAAAGGAGGGTGAGAACCCGGGCGGTGGCAGAAACATGTCAACAAACAGGGATTATTCCGTTAATCTATCGGTGCAGCAAGTGCTGAGTCTTTGGGTGCAAGGGACGACGTTGCAGCACTTTGCAGGTATGTATGGAAGCCTACTGGCCGGACGAAAGGTGCCGTGCGTCCGCTATTCAGCACTGGACGCTCGAGTGGCATTCAAATTGGAATAAAGCGATGTAACGTGATATTCGTGCTCACATGCTCACTGCATTACTACCACAGGAAAATGAATGAGACATGGCTAATTTGTATTTTTGTGACGTGGGTGCACCCTTCTGTGAACTGAATGATGTGGATCCCCCCCTTTGTCTGGCTTGCCATTAGCGAGGATTAAAAAAAAAAAAACATCCCTTTATGATCGTCATCTTCAATGGTCTTTTATAGTGCTTGAATGCAAATTCAGTTTTATTACCTTTTTTGCCCTTGTCAGGTGAAGTTTTAAACATGACTCAATTGAGTTGCTGTCAGTAATTGTGATGTGGCGTTTAAATTAGTTTTCACCC
This sequence comes from Syngnathus typhle, assembly GCF_033458585.1. Taxonomy (NCBI): domain Eukaryota; kingdom Metazoa; phylum Chordata; class Actinopteri; order Syngnathiformes; family Syngnathidae; genus Syngnathus; species Syngnathus typhle. Next base: position 3,367,046 of record NC_083757.1, read on the forward strand.
AAATGAAACATTTAAACTTTCATCTTATATCTATAAAATTATTTAAAAACAGATCCATCCATCCCAGCTGACTTTTTGAGTTGGGTCACCTGCCATTTTTTTTTTTTAGTGCTGGATTATTGTATGTATGCAGGGAATTATTATTATTTTTGTCTGAGCAGAAAATTCAAAGACAAGACATGTCATCATTTCCGATTGCCACCTTTTTTAGCTGCTTGCTTTGCATCCTGTGTGTTGAGCAACGTGTCGAGCATGAGCGAAAAAGAGGTAGTGGATGATGCTGAGTCAGCAGGAAGCCTTGAGCGCATGTAAACCTGCGTGAAAGCGGAGGCGCAACACAGCATGGAAAGCGCTGATGAGGAAAGTGTATATAGTATACTGCCACCTGATCCCCCCCCCTCCCCCAAAATCTGAATCCCCCCTCCCCCAATACCAACCAGGTGATAAATGACCAACTGAGACATGAAATGGGGTCACCGTGAGAATGTATGTGGTCCAACTGCACAATAGAAATAGACCTCACTAAGTTCCTAATATTTTGAAATGTAATCATCTGTGTGTGTTTTTTTGTGTACTTCCATGTCAGAAATGTGGTACTGGGTGTTCCTGTGGTGTCTTTTCTCCTCACTCTTCGTCCACGGGGTGATGGGGATGCTCATGTTCGTCATGCTGCAGCGCCACAAGTGGGGCCGTCTCATCGCCGTTGTGCTGGTCAGCGTGGGTTTCCTGGCCTCCCTCTCCGGAGGCGTCATCACCAGTAAGTTGTTGTTTCATGCATTTTTTTTTTTAATGTGCTCAGCAGAATCCGTTCAGCCTGGGGATGACAGTTTGCTTACGTCAGCCACAGGTGGGGCTGACAAGGGCAAAGGCTTTTGGGCTTCCTCATTAACCTTTTCCAGTCGGACCTCTAAATGTTCACCCAATCGCTCTCTGTCACTGTTTCCACCTCGGATTCTAAAATAGACAATACATTTTTAATGCCAAGCAATAAAGAAGTCTGCACTGGATTTTTGTTGCCCTCAGGCGCAGCGATAGCGGGCGTGTACCGTGTGGCAGGGAAGGACATGGCACCCCTGGAGGCTCTGCTTCTCGGTGTGGGCCAAACCAGCCTCTCTGTCGTCATATCCTTCTCACGCATCCTGGCCACACTCTGAAATGAAGGTAATAGTTGAAGGACACAGACTTAATGAATGGCAGCCAATCAGAGACTTGAAATTGGCCTCTTGACCTTTGGGACTGGGTCCAAAAGTTGAGTTACTGCCATTTTTACGAGCGGGAACTCGGTTCAGCACAAGCAGCGCCAGGCAAACACAGCTCCATCCTCAGCTTCTGGACTGAAAGCCATGTTGGGGGTAACTTTGTGCCAATAGTCTGCTCTATATGAATGGGAATTTTTTAAAACATTAAAATGGGTTCTTTTTTGAAGAGTCCGCTTGAGAACAAAAGTCGAGCAGTGACGACGCAGCAAATGTTGAAAGCTATACAGTATTAATCATCACCCGGAGGTTTCACAGATTCTCGTTATCATTCCTTTTTGTTCAACAAACATGAAAACAAGTATCAGTGCCAAAAACTGCGAGTGAATGTTTGGGAGCGTTGCTATTAGCGACACTTGTTTGCTCTCCATTTTATTAAAAAAAAAACCTTGTCCCTTAAGTTATAAAGCTTTGATTTAAATCTGAAGAAGCTAGCGCCGCACATTTGACTCTAGACCAGAAGGGGGCATTGTGATCCCACAGCACTGTCAAAGAAACATGAAAAAGAAAATCCAATATTGACAACAAAAGTGGATTCAAGGTAAGATAAATCGACGCTAGCTTTTTCAAATGGACTTTTTAACTTTGAATTTTGCACTGATTTTTACTCTTGCCTTGTTTTATCATGTAACTCTGGCGTGACATATTACACTGAAAGGAGTGATAGCATTTTTTTATTTTATTTTGAAATGCTGTCAAAATGTGCTTGAATGATATTGTTTGTGGTCAAGTAGGCCATAAGCAAGTTTGTGTCCCGGGATTAAAAAATGACCCCAAAATGTAAACAGCACATGACACCAAACCCAAAAATAGGAAGTCGAAGGGTATTTAATGCCAAAGTATCATTCATATGCTAGCTTTATTTCTTCCATCTCATTTTAGTGATGTAACATTTTTTTAATGAATTGCTGCTTCAAGATTGGTCGGAAAATATCATGACTGCTTTGAGTCCGTTTTTTGTGTGCCTTTTTCAAGGTATTCTGAAGGGTTATGTAACTGACACGCTCACCTACATTACCGGTTTTGTACACAAGAGGGCGCCATTGCACTGCACTAAAAACGCTGCGATGACAACTGAGACTTTTTTTTTGGAATAGTTTTTTTGCATGCTTCCCAACTATCAAACTAATTGGAAAGCCAACCCAAACTCTCAATTTAATCTAACAATACATTTTTATTACGAATTATTCCCCTCTTTTCCAGGGACCAAAGCTGGGTTTTTTTCCACCATTTTTTATTTATTTGCAAATTTTATCATGTACAATTTTTTTAACGGTGCTTTTGCAGCGTGTGTGATTGCTACCAACAATATTTATGTGCTATTCTTTAATACAAAGTGGTTATTAGTTGTTTTAAATGGTGTGCCCTAAAGCAGTATTTTCCAGCCTTTGGAGCCAAGGCAAAAACTTGGCAGTATATGAACAAAGAAATATTATTTGCAGGAAAAACAAACGAACTAAATAGCCCCTTTTACCCAGATGCCACATTGTGATTTCATGTGTCGTGTGCTAACGTGTGAAAGAGGTCATGTTCAAAACCCACAGTGGCACTTGTAAATAATGTATCATATGTTAATTAATTAAAAAAAAAAAACGTTTTGTACCAGCCAAGCAGCTGATATTTATAACAATGTACAAACTGTTCCTTATAAATATCAGTTGAAATTAAAAAAAAAATTGAGAATACAAAAGCGTGTGGAGTGATGTTTTATTTATACTTTGAATATCTGATTATTAATACAGTGGTGCCCTAAGCTGCAAATTGTCGAACCAGGCCCCGACTCCTTGGCACCCAATTTAGCTCTACGTGCCCACCCGCCACAAAGCAGGCCATTTTTAGACAAACCCAAACGTGCTTTGTCTTTGTCAGGCTAAAGGAAATTGGCTGTTTCTATTTAGTGGCATGAGTAAAAAAAAAAAAAAAGTTTAATATGCGATCAACATTGTAACGACAGGCGGACGGGGCCACCCCATCCCCTCCCTAAACATTTTGATTACACCCCAGACTCCAAACACAATTCCCAAGCATGCACACAATTGTTTTGTAACTTGACATTTTGTTGCTATTCCAGCAATGGGGTGAACTTTCTCAGACAGGATGTGATTTTTTTATTTTTTTTATTTTTAAACTTTCCCAAGCGTTAGTTGCACCCAGACATGCCAAGCTTCCTCAAAGCAACGTGATGACTTTATAGCATGGCTGATGATTTGATAGAACAAAGGTCTCGAGTTTTTATTTTTTTTATTTTTCTTCGTGTTATTTTGCTCTTCTACCACTCAAACTAGGCTGGCGCTGATCTAATAATAAATGAGAAAAGTACATAAGTCATGAATACGGGTGCCGCTTTGCATATTCAAATGGAAAAATAAAGAAGCTAGACATGATGCTGTCACCCTCGCCACTCGCTCCTATTGTCTTATTATTTCCGCCGCAGGAAATACTCAAGAGTTGAACGTGAGTGCAGACAAGGGGACTGCATGCCTGCTTTGTAAAAAAACACCCCTTCAACAATGACTGGAAACAGGCCAAGTCTTTTGAGCCAGCAGATCACTTTACATTATTGACTTTGCCTTTGTCTTTTGGAGTTTGACTCCAGTCGCTCAACATGTACAGTATATAAAGAGCAGACAACAGACAAACACTTCACCGATGGAGACCCGGCCCGCTGCCAGATCAGCGCCGGCTGTCTGGGCCTGACTCTGATCTCTGTGTCTGAGTTTACTTTGGGAGAAAACCTCCATCCCGACCTCCCGGGCTGGAATGTTCTACACGTTTTCCCGCAGTGACAACAACACAATGAAATCTGAGTTAAGCCGGAGAGCGCCGATCAAATGAAGGCCAAACACAACTTCAATTGCTCCAAATTTAGATCAGACAATCTTCGTCTATTGAGATCTGATTGAGAGCTACAGTGGGTATAAAAAGTCGACACACCCCTAATTTAGATAAGGCAATTTTAGTCTATTGAGAATTTTCAATCTGATTTGATAGCTACAGTGGATATAAAAAGTCTACACACCCCTAATCGAGTATGCTGGTGCATATAAAAAAAATCTGGATCCTTCTTATGTACAAGCTTTGTGTTGTCCTCCATTGTGTTACCACAACTCTCCCCCACTTGTATAATTTTGTTGTTGTTCTCCATAACGGCAACAAGAGGGCAGCATCCTCCCTTTTTGGATGAGGCTCCTGGCTGTCTACCTCAAGCGAGGAGCCCCAAGGCGATTTAGCCTCCACAAGTATAGGACAGAAACGCCATCACTCACTTTGACAGTCAATATCCTGGCAAAGCAGGTGATGATCAATTCTAAATCGAGACATTAGTCACATTTTCACCTGAGGCCCATAAACTGGATAATCTGGAGATGGAAGTGGTGGCTTGCTCATTTTCAAATAGATGTCAAGAGACACCTTTGCTTATTTCAAGCATTTATTTTCTAAGACATTTTATTTGTGTTCTGACATTATTGTACAGTAGTGTATTGTGACAAACTAAAAATGCCCTCTTTCCAAAAAAGGAAAAAAGCAATACCTCTGGAATGTTGATGACATATCGAAAGTAAAAAAAAAAACCACCCGGGCTTCCAGAAACCAGGAAGCAAGGACCAGCTGATCCCTCTCCACAGAATGAGCCAGTTTCTGCTGCCATGGGAAACTCAGCCATGACATTCATCTGTCTTTCACAGGTAATTATTTGGAGTTATTAATATTTATGACTGATTTATGCATTAAATGTTTGTCTTTCTGTTTGGCTGTTAGCTAGCAACTAAAAAAAAGCATTATCCAGGAAATTAAACTTTTTTTTTTTTGAGTCTCTAACTTTGATGAAGACGCTGGAAAAATCTTCTTTGTTTCTGAAATGAATTGCTTTTTCCTTTGTTCCCCTCCCGGTGAAACGACACATCCATTTCCCTTTCGACAAATGAAAGTAGCCCGATTCTGCGATAAGAATCATCGATCTTGGTCACAGAGGGTGGCGCAGACACATTTGAACATTGGACTGATAAGAGCGGCCTTGTGTCAGAGCTCCGATAGCATCGCGTCGTATGCGGTGTGAATTGAGGACTACTTTTCCTCCTTTGTGGACTCTGCCGCACCCTTATGTAATATGTTTGTGTCAGTTGTAACTGTGATGCGTCTGGGGGCTTTCTTGATCCAGATGAGTTGTGATATATTAAACAAAAAAAAAAAGCTTCTCGTTCATCAATAATGAATCCAGAGTGAACGCGTCAAAACCCGACAGACGACACCAGAACAGTTACATAATGCTGAGGCTAAATGCTACGGCCTTTTTCGAAAACGAGACTCCTGCAGAGCTGGCGCCCCCCCCCCCCCCCGATCTTGGCGCCCTTACCCTGACATTTTGATGGAGTGCACCGGGGTCTGTGGCGCTAACAAGCCACCGCTGAGACGTCGGCGCTCATTTGAGCACCGGCAGCCGTCCCGCGGCTTTCAGTGAACCGGGTGATGGATACGGGCACTTTCATCTCAGCCATTACTTTCACCTTGCTGGTTGGTAATGGTGACCTTTCCCCAAATGTTGTCTAACACTTAGCTAAGTTGTAGCGAGCAAGAATGTGACAATGATCGCTGGCGGAGTCCACAGGTTGCTAAGAGCAAACAAGTCTTGTGTTATGTAATAAAACTTAATACCGTTTTTTTAAGATCACAGCACAAATTCAACGTTGCACACCAGGTGGAAAGTCGTGCTTTTTTTTTTTTTTCCCTTCCCATAGATATGATGCGTGTGTGTGGGTGGCAAGATAGTGGGGTAAAAATAAAGCGCAAACAGAATGAGTCACCCTTCCCTCAATCCCAGTCTGGTTATAAATAAATCCACGTCGAAACGCGCACATGCATACGCGTGGCTGACATTACATAAGCCTGCGTGGGAGGTGTGACGCCATGCATGTATAATTCATGGATGTGGGACTGAACTCAGGGGGGAGGTCTTGTACCTCAGCGAGCCCCCAAACTCCTCACGTATTATTCTCCGTAGGATCTCCATCGCAATGTCGGAGAGTGTGTTAGGTGGAGAGTGAGGTGACGGCTCGTTCAGAAATTACACAGCGCTGAGTTATTTGAAGATGGCAATTTTTTGGGGGAGGGAAATTTTAATTGATTTCAAATTTGCATTTAGTGCATTAATGGATCCACGTAGGCGGCAAAGTGATCTATAATGTGCTCATGACAGTTAATATAGTAAGTGACCCAATGTATTCAGAATCAATGTACAATTAAGAACTGTAAAATTCTAATCAGAAATATTCGATGGATTTTTTTTTTGGGAACAGGTGCATTGTTAGGTACAGTCTGTTTCTGTTTTGTCCACAAGGGGCGCTAAAGTATTTTAAATCATTCATTTGTTATTGATTTAAAGCAAAACAGCGCTATAGTGTAATATAATAAAATAAAATAAATACAAATAAAAGCCCACTGAGACATGTAACGTAATGCATCAGGTCCTGGAGACTTGTTTCTTCTGCAAGTTGGCCTCAGGTCTGTCTTGTCTCAGCCGCTGGCTGTGCACTGCCACGATATTCCCCAGAGCCTGAGCACACAGGGACGAGAGAAGGTTATTAAGTGCTGCATGTAACTCATAAATCAGCTGATGGATGAAGCACCAGGGGAGCTGCTTCCGACTCCTCCTCTCCTCCCCGACCAATATGGTATTTTTCCAACAAACCCAGTCTTTTTCTTTTCTCTCTCTCTTTTCCCTCCTCCTTTTTTCTTTTTCCAGTCTTAAAGTAGAAACAATGCAGCTGACGGATTTTTTCCTTGTGTCCCCCCCCCCTTCCCTGGAAATGTTTTCCAGGCATTTAAAGTGTAAACAAGCAGAAAGACTTTTATGAAGACCTTACATTAAACAACTTAATGGTCTGTGGTTAAACTCAACGGACGCCCCATTAGGTACACCCCCGCTCCAGAATATAACTACAAGTGTGACTGGCTCTATATAATTATGCTATATTTGGAATCAGGCCTCTTCCAATTGATTGCAGCTAAAAATGCATATATCGGATATTCGGATGGAATGTCAATGCAATCGATCACGATACATATATGTTCAATTTCCTTTTTGCGACTTGCACTCATCTGAAAATGTCGTGCCAACAGGCTCTTGTCATATAAGCATTTTCCCTTATTAGTGAAACCAGGCCTTCCTAAGAGCAGGAATTTTCCTCCCTGTGGTCACGTCACTGGAAATGTTGACACTAAGGCTGCTCCAAAAAAAAAAAAAAAAATACTCTTCTGCTTCAGGAGCCAGAATTCCAGTCTCCTCTTCCTCATCCTTCCTTTCCTCCTGTGATGACAATGATGATATATCATCAGTCATTCACCAAACATGTAAATGGTTGTCGGCCTTTTTTTTTTTGACCGTGACTCATCTGCCTCGCAGTTCTCGGTTTGAAATTGTCTCGAAGTGTGAATCTGAGTGTGAATGGTTTGTTTAAAATTGCCCGTCTCCAGCTGGCCCGTGAACCTAATGAAGCACCATGGAAATGGAATGGGCTGATGTGGGTCAACTGGGGACACTAAAATAAAAGGACTACATTTTTTCCTAAAAGCAAAGTTTAAATGTCTGGAATCAAGCAATTGGGCTAAAACGGGATTACCTCAGCTCCGTTTTTCCGAGTAATGCCGCATTTAAGGTTGGCATTGGAGGAAAAGTGATTTTCTTTGTGTTGGGCACTTGAGTCTTCCATTTGGTGTAGTCAATAAACTTCTTCCATTTTTGCTCTACTTATTGAGTAGCTTTCAGTATTAAACCGGACAGTGTAATCTCCTTTAAACCAACAAAAATGCATTTCTTTTAACTGTAATAATGACAGCAATGTTATCAACCTTGACTTTTAAATGCTTTCCATCATTCTAGCATTTTTTTAATTCTATGTGAACACTTGATAAGTTTTGACTTTTCTTTTCTTTAAACCTCCCCAGCCATGTAATTGGGGAATGTACCGCGCATCAGTATTTGTGTGTGTTTGAGGGGGTCGACTTGGGGGGGGGGGGAGTCTTGAGTATTACCAAGGCAACAGCCTCAGTTATGTAACATCATATGGTGTTGTGAAAACAAGGCATCATGCAACGTGTTCCCCACAGCATGGATGGAACAAAAAAAAAAAAGCTCTAATGCTTGAATCTGCAATCATTTTCAGTCTCGTCACAAATCCATAAGTGCCAAAGCTAGAAATATATACTTTTTTAGTTAACCCCCCACCACACACACAGATTATATATTGCACTCTTCTGTGCAGTGCTTTTTTTTTCTTCCAGAACTGTAAATGATAAAACCATCTCCGCTATTGTGTGTGGGCGTGCAGATAGCTTGAGGACGGGGAGGCAAAAACAAAACCCACATGTTTCCTAACTAACAAACCCGCCGCAACAACTGCTGTCATTTTATCATACTCGATTACATTTGAGGTCGACGCAAGCGTCGTCATTGACACGCCTCATTACAAAATCAGCATCCGCTACTTGTTCCAACACTTGCAAAATAAAAATAAAAACTTTCTCCATTCAAATGAGCTATTTCAAGTCGTCGTTGCTGAAGCAGGTGAGTCATAAAGTGAGCCAGGAGTCCCACTCTGCAGTCTGCAGGATGCCTGTAATGCGACAGTGGGTGGCTGTCACACAATCACTTATTAATGGTAATGCTTTCCTGCGGTACTGTTATGTTTGTATTTCTCACAATTTAAGAGTACAATAAATATTTAAAAGTATCACAATGAAGCGTCACTTGAATCATCGCTGGTGAACCTGAGGACTAACGAGTAAAATACATTTTTGATATTTACACCTATTTCGCAAGAGCCCATACTGTTGAGCAAAAAATAGTCTGACCTTTAGAGTTGTGTGATCAGCCAACTCATGGGGTGGGGGGGCTGTATAAAGAAGGAGTATGGGCAGAGGATGAAAATAAAAACATGACATCATGATGCCAAAAGGGGGGAGGCACAGTGGTCCTGTGTTTAATCCTGGACTGGACTTTCTATTTGGGGATTTTGGGTGGATCAGGTAGACTTTGTTATTCCTGTCCTTAGTCTACTCTGTTAATTAGGAGTCTAAAATATCCATAGATGTTATTTACGTAACCTCGGCAGTTGCACCTCTCATCCCAAATCAGGAGAGGCTCCAGCTCACCCTTGACCCAAACAATACAGACCATTTCATCATGTTTATAAACAGTCGGTGTGATATCTATCTCGTTTCATCTCATGCAAATCCTCATTATGACTTTAAAATGCAATGAATACCCAAATGTTGACTTGAAAATCCATATGAATGGCCCTAGTTTCTTTGCACAGAGAAAGCAACAACTTGGACAGATCGCAGCTAATTTGTTTTTGTTCCGTCAATAAAGCGCTATTATTGAACACTAGTGTTTATTTGCAATCGGCTGCATGCATTTTCCTCCAGGTAACGTTGGCGGAAAGGCCCGCTGTTGTGTCCCTGCTGCGGGTTAGTGCATGGGAAAGCCCGGGCGGTGGTGGCGGAGGGGCACAACGTGACCTGACAACAAGGAACCTCCGGGAAAACCGTCAATCCTAAACTATGCACCGAGGAGAGAGAGGATGAGGCTCCGTCAAGGGGGTGTACGTATAACGACATGTCACTGCGGCTCCACGCGTGGACGAGATGCGCGTGCTTTTACGGCTCATGTATAACCTTTATTGTGACTGCCTTCTACTTAACACAGATAAGAACAATGGGCGAGCATTAGGTTCAGCGAGTGGGTTGAAGTCACGGGCGCTGCGGCCATCGCGAACCTCCCGCTGGCTCTGGAAGACACCCCGTGACTGGGAGGCGGAGAAGGGACCCCCCGATGACGTCAGTGGGCCTGTCTGTTTCCTGCAATAGAAAGTGAGGGAGAAGGTGAAGACAGAAATCCGGAGCTGAAGCACATCTTTCGTCGTTTTAAAGGTGCGTTACAATTATTAGCTTAACAACTCCCGTGAGTATAAATAAAGCAACTCAAATCGCGCTTGTTTATTTTTCCTCTGCGTATGTGGGAGACGCTGCACGGGTGGGTTTCTACTCTCTCGTGTTACAGGTTGCTTTACTCTTTCAAAGCTGCTTTCTATCGCGGTCTCGTCATGCGTGTCTCCGACATTAAAGTTTTACTTGCAAGCTAAACTGTTGATGATGTCCCGACGAGTGCAATTGACTGGCGCGTGGTTGACCACGACAGTAACTTAACTCCTCATTGTGCTTTTTTTTTTGCACTCTGGAAGATTCTTGCTATTTCCGCCCCTCAGTCGCATGATTGTGCAGGGTTGCGAATGTCGATATTGTGTAAACGTGCATGCGTGTACGTGGGTTTTGTTGTCTGAAGGGAAGTGTTCCATTTAGCTGTTGCAGCGACAGCGAGGGGTTTTCCCTGGCTCCTCCCTCTCTTGCAGGGCGTTCACGTGTTGCAACGAAATGCGCGTTTTCCCCATGCATCGCTTTGGCTCGCCTCATCCCATTGCTGTATTTAGCAAAAAAAAAAAAAAAGAGTGCGCGGGGGGGGGGGGGTTATCTCAAAATGTTTTACACAACTCCCCTCGAAACGTGCATCTCCAAATTGCCACGCACGCTCATTCATCGCAGTGCGCACAATTGCACATGTCCTTATTTTACACAATGGCTCTGATGGGTCCACGGGCGTGCGTGTTGATTCCAGTCAGGTGTGTTGCAACTAGAAGCGTTCGGGTATTTCAACCGTGATGGTGTTTTTCTCGGGTTCGCATCAGGGTGTTTCCTCAAACATCACGCACGCCACACGCACGAAGAAGAGGGAGAGCAGAGAGAAGAGGATAGTCTTGCAGATAGACAGGACATACTGACAGGCGTGCACGTCTCTCGCCGTCATCGAACCTGCTCTGGAGAATTCCAAGTGTGCACCCAGGTGAGAGGCTCGTCGTGTGGCAGGCAATGCATGGACACAAACGTGGTTGTATGCGGGCAGATGATGCAGCCAACAGTGCTGTTCTCTCTCATCCGATGATGTCATTGCTCTGGCGCCACATGTAGCAAGTGTATGGAGAAAAAGCATCCACTTGTAGTAAGTGTTATGCAATAACGGCGCAGGGCAAACAAAGGAGGCTTCTTCAAGCAATGCTGCTCACTGCAACGTGCAGGTGTTGATATGGCTCGCTTGGACTTGAGAAGGATGATGTAAGGGGAAAGAAAGCAGCAAGATGCCATTTATTGACAATATGTTACCTGCTTTTTTTTTTTAGCCCGGATCCCTCCGATGCAGGCGGAAACACATTTTGTGGCTGTATACGGAACTTCTATCCCTAAATCTAAAGCTTACCATTATTATATAATATATTTCCCCAATGGTTTTTAAGTTGCATGGCTTATCTGTCCTGTGAACTTAAAACATGGCCACACATGTGATGCTTGTCCTCCGAGTCACCCTGAGCATTCGTTGCAAGAGCACATAGAGCTTTTATTGTTTGCATCTTTCATCAGCCGAGGACAGCAACCCGCATGTCAATCGTTTTTTTTGAGGGGGGGTGAAGACTCCAAAGGGCAGGTTGCATCCGATGCAGATCCGAGGTGGTGTACTCATGTGATCACAGAGGACCTCTGAGAAGCCAGGACACCTGTTTGAGGAAGAACCTCAATCAAGTTCTCTGTCCTAGGCTAGCAGCTGCCAAGTGACAGAATACAAGGCCAGCATAGTGCAGCTTTTCTGCTCAACTCATTCGAACGTGTTTTTTTTTTTTTTTTGTTGCAGATGCATGCAGACGAGCACGCCGCATGTCGCAAGTCCTCCGACAGTAGCGCCCAGTTTTCCCAGGATGCACTTGTGAACTGAGGAGGAAAGATGCCGCGTACCAAGCAGAACAACCCCAAGAATCTAAAAGGTGGGAATGTCATGAACGAGTTAGTTACTCTGTAAATTGTTAAAAAAGAAATATATACATATTATTGTTCTGGAAGATGTATCACTTTCAGTACAGGGATATGAATCGGGTAATTCTTGCCAGCATCTTGCCAGCCATTGGCTGAAAGAAGTCGTGTGTTAGGTTGTGAACTGACAGATTCATGTGTCAACAGACGTTTGCCGTTCACAGATCTGGGAATTGGTAGCGTTGCATGCTGGGGTGTGAAAAGATGCCACGCTTGATCTGGACGGCAAATTTCCATGATGCCTCTGAGCACCTTTTGTTGATTTGAATCGGACGCGATTATTTGGTGGAGTGAAGCAGAGAATTTTTTTTTTCCTCTTTCCCGCTGCAGTTTTCTTTTTAAATCAGCATTTTCTTGCTGAGGTCCATTAGAAGCCTTACCTTCATTAAGCGGAAAACACAAATGGCGTGCTGTCACATGCGCAAATGTGGAAAATGTCTTTTCCTGGAACCTCTCAGAACGCTTCTCACACTCCCCGCCAACGGCGTCACATGATTCTTGTCTCAATGTTTGAAGAACAAACTTATTTTGACCAACTGGCCCAAGAAGGTCGCCATATAGAAATTAATCCTCTAAATGTTTTGAAATCACTTTTTTGAAGGAGGAGGCTACCTGGTGTAAAATAACAAATGTATTTATTTATCATTATTTATAATTTATATTATTTTTTTATTATTATTTATAATAGTTTCTTTTTTAATTATTTATTTAATCTATTTATTAAAGTATTTTTTTATTAATTAATTAGAACAATATTTTTTCCCCCCTGATATGTATGTATAAATCGCGGCCTCTCCGACTTTGAGCATACTGATAGTTGCACTACTAATGAGTGAGCACGCCAGTTCCTAGTTATAGGACGAATCCTGCTGTGTCTGGCGGCTGGTAAGTGGTTTCATAAACCACGGGGGACGCGATGGGCCAGACCACATAAATTCAAATTGCACTTATATGAAACGTAATAGTCTTATGAAATCACTTTCCTATTGGAATCTATCTGCCGCAGGTCTGCATGGCTGTGAAAGTCACGCAACAGTTGCTCTTTTCGTTTCCTTCGATAATAACCTTTGGCTGGTGTGTTGTCGAGTTGTTTTAATGAATCAACAGGAAGTCAAATAATGACGTGATAGCTGCGGCTGGGGAATGTGGGTGTCTGTCAAGTCTGCCGTGGGAATCGCTTTTCAGAATTTGAAAACCGGGATTGATCGGTCGAATCTGGTGGAGTTTGTGACCTGTGCACAATTGGCAGATTGGATGGAACGTTGTCTGTTGTTTTATTTTTTTTTTTGATGAATCCTCTGGTTACTTTAGCAGAGCATTCTTGGCTCTATTTCGGAGCGAATCATAATAAACGATCACATATTATAAACACAGGCAAGGAGGGGGGGATGTCCGCTGAGTTTGACCGTGCATTCTTAGGTTCCTTTTTGTTTTCTTTCCTGACGAAGGAAAATCCGCGACAAAGGAGACTTTTGCAATCAGTGGTGAATTTAGCTGAACAATGCAAAGATGAACTGCAGGGAGTGATTAATATTTGTATTTGTTGACATGGTAAACAATATCAAGATTTCAGCACTTTTTTTTTTTTTTTTTTTGTGCAGTGAGTAATTTGAATGAAAACAAGCCATTAACTTTTTATACGATTTCCCACCAAATTTGCATTTGAGCATTTCAAACTTTACAAGCCAAGAAGCAGATGTGGCAAAAAGGCAGCAGCTCAATATTATTATCCGTGTATTTTTCCTTTATGACGTACTTTGCGGGTAACAATGCAGAAATTTTGGAACTCCCGCAACCCCCTCCCCCCCCCCCCTTCTTGTGTTTACTTTTGTCAAACAGCTGGTCTCTAAGCAGCTCAAGCCAAACACCCAGTGGTCCACCCCCCCCCCCCCTTCAGACAGAATATCTTTCTTTCTTTTTCTCTCTGTGGACATTAGCAGCAACACTTAGCTCATAGCTGGCAGGCAAACATTAAGTGGGTGAAATAAATGTTTCCCAAAAATGAACACAACAAACACGCAGGCCCTTAAAATGACAAATTTGTGCTGCTAGCTTTTTTTTTTTTTTTTAATTTTCATGCGGATTTTTTCCCATCGTGTGAAAACTCTGGAGAGTCACTTTTACGGATGTGATTCTAAAAAAAGCAGACACCTAGTCTGGTCACATTCTAACTTGAGCCTGTGACCTGAATGTCAGTGGGGATGTGGTTCAGGTCAGCCTGGGTGGTCTGTGTTTTTCCAGACCTGCTGAATGCTTCTTTCATTCTGGAAAGTCAAAGTTAGAACATCTCTGTCATAAATGGTGGGCGAGTAGGGGCAGGTGGATTTTGTTTATGATGGCGTAAATTGCATTTTCACATATAGGCAGACTTCAAATATCAACTCTGTGGTGTTTGTCATACGCCTGTGCAATGTTTTTTTTTTTTTGCGTCCCTGAAAATGTACGTGGACTTTTTTGTTTGTTTACGGAACGAACTGTGCATGCCCCGCTTGTCGTATAAAAAGTTTCTTCTGGGCTGGACTCAGCTTTAGCCTGCTGTGTGATGAATGCCCAACAACTGCTGTTAAACGTGGAAAATATTCACCCCTGTAAAGCCGAACGCAGACGCTGAGATTGCTCAAAAGTACACATGTCGATAAATAAATTGCATTTTACTTCACTAATCTGATTTAAATGCTTCGCAACAACAGTGCAGGTCATAAGGTTCCGGCCGAGTAATTTTCCACAACTTTTGCTGTTAATGGTTAACTTTTTGCTGACCATGACGAAATAATCGGTTCAGTCCACTCCAGTGGAAAGTCTGAGGTTGAACACAACCTGTTTAGGGATTTCGAAATATTGTTATGATAGGAAATCATCACAAAATGTTTGTGCAGGCATTGTGAATTGTCATGCAAGTGTAAAAACAAGTCAACCACACATTAATGATATTGTATATATTATTATACTTAATCATAATTATTTAATATTCAATAATATGTGTCAGCAGAACTTTAGTCTGTGCATTTTTTTTTTAAACTCAACAAATCAGGTCAATCAATTAAGTAAACAAACATTTGGTTTATGCAAACGCGCTTAGCCAGGGAAGGGAAGGAGTTAACAGGTTGGCCTTGTTGAATGGATTTTTGACATGTTGTGTCATGCTCAGGCAGCCAAACCAGTGTTTCCGTACGGGCCCTTCAAATTACAGTGTGCGAAGGCAGCACCGTTCACACAAAGGGAAGTTCTCTCCCAAAGGCAGGAATAAACCTGAGTTTTGGCAACAGTAACTACAACAGACAGGCAGAAACTTGTTTGGGGAAGTCGGCTCCGAGCCGGACGTATAAGCTCACAAAAGCTTTCACTTTGAGATGCAAAGCGAGGGAGTTGCTGGAATTTACATGGCCAGATTGTTTGAGTACATGAAACTGAGCATGGTGGAAATGTGGGTTAACGTCTCCTCATTCTTATTCATGGAAGTGAAATAGAACCGAATTATTTAACAGAACAGTAAATTTGAGCACACCCCCCAGCCCTTTTTTATTTTATTTTAATCAATTGTGATTTTTAAATGGGAGTTACCCGCTATTCACGATTAAGATGACTGCCGCCCTAACCCAAGGCGGCATCTGTTTTTGCAGGCGGTAACTAATTTGTCACTTACCTACTTTGCACATATTTTGAATAGCTGAGCAAATGTTCATTCTTTTTAGATTGAGCCACAATTTGTAATCCACAAGTTCTACATATTTTCAACTATACCAACAAATATATGTATTTGAGAAATAATTCCTCACGTGTTCCCTGTGTGTGATATTTTGCCAAGTGTGAAAACTGTTTTTTTTTTTTTTAAGAATTATTCAAGAAGAGCGAGTTTGTTCTCTCAGGCATGAATGCAGTGAGGTGACCTGTCAGGTCAGTGTGTGTGTGTTTGTGTGTTGTGTGTGTGTGTCCTTGGCTTCCTCGCGGGTGAGTAACAAAGCATTGCGGCCCAGTCAGTCAAATTATTCGGCTTAAACTTTTCAAAGTGAAGCATTAGTGAAGGGCTCAAGGCGAGCCGAGTCAAATTGGAGCTAACGAACGGTGACCTTCTCATTCTTATTAGTCCCGTATGCACACGCACGACCCTCCTCCCTCCCCAGGTGAGCTGCTCCCGCCCGGAGAGCCACTTCCTGGAAACTGGACCCGCATTGATGTTGGCAACTCACAAAGGTGAGCGCCGGCGTAGGAGTCGGAATGATGAGGGGAAAACGGAGTTGGGAGCCAAACAGGATTTGTCCGTGCTGACGTCAGCAAAGAGGCTGAGTGTAGCGGAAGAAAATCTCCCCGCCGTGCCGTGCCGGGACTGGATGTCGCATTATTTGGACATGTGTGCGTGTGACACATTGAAGGGGTCATAGTTCAGAGAAATACCTATACAAAAACTTTCTCTGTTAGATTGAAGCGGCTGAATCCAAGGTTGGAGAGGGAAAGGTTTTTCTGATTGAGGGGAAAAAGTGAGGTGAGCTAGCTAGAGGTAAACAAAAAAAAAAGTTTCCAAAATAAATAGAGCAGTAAAGCTAGCGCCGGAAACCCTTAAAAGGGTGATTGTGTGTGTGCGTGTGTGGAGCTGGCATTGCTTAATGGCTTGCACAAGCAAAGCCCAATGAAGGGGGTTGCTAGGGAAACAGAGCAGCATGAATCTCGGGCTGCAGGTGCTGTTCCTCGTGTCCTACTGCTGGAACCTCCTACGAGTAGGTTTAAAAGATGCGTTATGGGGAAAAGTGCAAAGAGATCAAATGATTTCTCGGGACGTGTAGGAATGATGTGGCACAAATATGTGGCGAATATCATCTTGCACGTTGGGTGATGTGCTGCGGCAAGAGACCAAAGCCAACTGGCGCTGAAAGGCAATTTTCGGGGACAACAACAATACTGTCAATCGGCGGCTGGCACAGAGCGGCACAATTGAGTTCTGGGCGGCTCGGTAACAATTGCTGAATGTTAGTTTAGATGAGGCAGACCTTGAGTCAAAGACATTGGTGTTGTGTTACTAAATGTTAGAGGGAGGAGGGAGGGGGGGGGCAGTTGCCGAGCGATGCCGTTAAGGTCAGGTTGTAGGACTGTATTTATCAACACTGACACTTGCTTTGTCTTTGACTATGACGTCGTCTTTGCAAGCCGTAGCCAATCAAAGGCGCTTCGGAGTCGACTTTCAAGCCAGATTGCGTGAAGGCACACGTTGGAGACCTTTTAAGAAGGTTAAGAGCACAACAAGTCATTTGAAATGATGACGGAAAATTGCAGCCGGGCTTTTTTCTGCGTCGTTTTTGTTGACATGAAAAATATGGTGCTACCGCAAACATCTTGTTTGCTATTTACGATTATAGTAGAAATTTGCTTCCATGTGGAATAACTCAACTCTACATTTTGATTGACTACTTTTTTTGCTCTTACACATATCAGAAAGCTGCATCTTAGGAAAAAAAAAAAAGCATTTCGAAGCCCCCGCACGTTCATTCACAAAATCTTTGCTGCGATCGTTTCCTCTTTGTGTAGGCTCGCTGCCATCAGAAGGAAATCTGTTGTTTTGTCTGTGCGATTGGCGTGGTATTGACTGAGCGAGGAGGCGGAGGTGTGGGAGGTAGTCGATGTGTGTGTGTGCCGTCAAGGGTCACTCCTATAAAATGATTGGAGGGGTGAAGGAGCGTTAGGCTTGCCTAGTTGGACCACTGGAAGCCCCGCCCCCCACCCCCTCGAGAAAGCAAAGGGAGGTCAGTGAGGTTGGGTCAATATTTTAACGCTCACAGCACAGACACATTTAGAGTAGGGTCAAGAGGTGCACCTCAGCCATTCACGAGCGGCGACCGACATAATGAATTGTTTGATGAAGTCTTTACGATGGGAAACTTGCGCCCTTTGCGCGGTCCACCGATCACACCAAGTCATCGTAATCTTCCGCCATCACCGATCGAGCTTATCTCAAGTCATATTGTCGGTTGACGTCGCGGAGCTTCTGTGTAAAGAGAAATGCCGCCCACCTCTGTCAACAGCCAAGAAAAGCAACCAAAAAAAAAGCGCATGCAAGGTGGGTGGATGGCACGGAAGCAACGTCAAAGGCGTAACGGAGTAGGCGAACGATGTCAGACGCAAAGACTGTTTTTAACCGGCAACTGATAACACCTATTATCTCGGGAAGCCGGACTTGGCATTACGTTTTTTTTTTTTCAATTATTTTGTTCTAATCGTTTTGACAACGAAACTGAAAAACGAGATGAATGTCAACAGGTTAAAATGAAAGAAGATGGGGGGGGGGGGGGGGGTTCTTGGGCAAAGGGGTGCCCGCCTGCTGGCAAGGCTAAGTCCTATTGCGTAACATTGGTCATCTCTTCCTTTAGCTGCTGTTTCCATGGAGAGAGAGATGGTACAAATGAGAGCAGAAAGCTCTTGGGGAATTAATCTGTCTCGAAAATAACTACTTCTGACTCCTCGTCTTAGAAATAAAAACAAACAAACGTTCACACCTAAAAGTTGTTTGTAAGTGTGGTCAACTATTGTTTGGGCATCGTTGCTTAATTAGCTCCTCCCATCGGCCACGTTATTTAACCAAGACAATTGACACTTGAAACCCGTCTCATAGTTTCATGTACAGTATCTATATTCACATGCCAAGTTTTGGTAATGTTGATGAGAAGAAAACTGGTTTGATGACAACATTGGAGGAGCTGCAGGAGGTTCTGGCATGTAATGGAAATTTTCCACACGTGACAACAATCAGCTAGCTTCCTCATGTCTTGCATGAGGAGTGCGAATATGAAAATTGAAACGCTAAATTTATTTTTCCAATACTTTTTTTTTTTTATGCATTTGCACAGCAGTCTGCAGCCGTTTTATATCCACTGCATATTTAATGTTTCCAAACCTCCCCGTTATATAAATCGCAGTCCTGTGTTGATGTGGAGGCGGTCCATTACACCCTCCCACTCTCTGTCTGACTCTTTGGATAATTTGTCTTTCAATTTCTTGGATTAGTCCCAATGTGCTCATTGCGCCGGACCCCCAACATTTGCTCGCTCGCTCGCCTGACACAAGAGGGATCAATGGATGGGTATTTATAGCTTCTGCCAGGGCGTGGGAGGTTGTGGGCAACAAGTAGGTTAGTGGCTAATCTGATGTTGACAGTGGCTGAGAGCGACTTATTCATATAGAGAAATTGGATTTTATTTTTAGAGCCTCCATAGTGCGAGGCAACATCGCTTAGCTTGGGGAAGTCTGCATATAGGCAGGCAGGGCTTTCCCTCATTTTTGGGAAGTGATTTAAAAAAAGGAGAGGAGAGGAGAGTAGGAGGGGGGTGAGGAGGAACACAAAGGCGGACAAGCAGGCAGGCAGGGAGGAGAACCAAGTGTGGTTGCTAGACTGACAGAGGTGAGGAGTGAAATCTCTGCTCAGACACACACACAGCTGCGTATTTGTGTGTTTGTGGCAGACGGCGTCCAGACGCTCAGCTCTTGTGGCATTTTAGCTCCTGCGCTTTTCGTTTTTTTTTGTTGTTGTTGTAATTTATCCATACCGGCTGGAAGACAGAGCGGGCCCGGCCGGGAATGTCCGAGATTATCGGTCCAGGAAGTTGTCAGGAATGTCAGGTGCTTGCCCGGTGAGCACGTTTTGAGTCTGGGAAGGGAAGCCAGCCGGCTGGCAGTCGGTCGCGGGCGAAGAAACAACGAGACTTCTTTGCTTCGCTTCACAGGTATGGTGGGGAACTTTTGCATGTGTCTTGGCATCACATTGTGTTGTGTTCCTTTTTTTTTTTTTTTTTTTTACCTCTTCTATCAGTCAGTTTTTCAACTTTATCTGCAGCTATTTAGTTGCTCGTCATTTTGCAGAAATGTTGTCATAGATTTTTTTTTTTTTTTTGCAGTTTAAGTTAGTGGTTTTATTGTGCTAGTTGTAGTTGGTCTTGTGTTCTATTTTTTTATTGCTATAATGCATTTTGCAGAAATGTTGTCATTGATGTCAATTGTTTTTTTTTTTTTTGCAGTATAAGTTAGTGATTTTATTGTGCTAGTTGTGGTTGGTCTTTATTGTTTTTTTTTATTGCTATAATGCACTATAAATTAGCGTTGCTGGCATCGACATTTTTCAATCGCTTATCCACTTCATTTCACTTTATTTGGAATATTTTGAGTCAAAATAGGGAATCAAAAGTATCCCCTAAAATGTCAAAGTTTAGGAAGCGACTTAAAAATTACAACATTGGCCAGACAGGAAATGACCCCTCCTTGTTCGTCCTTCCTCTTGCCTCATCTCACCCCCTCGGTGCAGTAATAATGTCAGTGACGGACGGCTATGGCCGCTCGCTCAGTCTCAGCGGCGTGTTCCTCCGTCCCAGGCCCGGCAGCTGCAGCACGGCGTGAGTGTGAGGACGGACGGGATAAGCTTGAGCGCTGCAGCGGCTGGACATGAGCTGTCAGCGTTATGCAACAGCGATAGAGCAGATCAGAACTTATTAATATAAATGTAGGATTTGATGGTTCACAGCATCCAATTGACTTTTGTTTGCATTTTTGAGACATTCATGGTTAATCAATATTACAATTTGTAGTAGCGATTGATGCTAAATTGCCATGTAAACAAAAGACATTGGATTTTTACACCAAATTGTGAACTAATTAGCCAAAGGTCAAAGGTGCATATCAGCATATCTGATGTGAGGGAGCTCGAGGAGAAGAATGCAAGAAGGTGGCAAATTAAGTTTTATGAACATGAGCGAAGGAGTGGGAGGGAAATGAAGACAGCGAGGGAACGCCGTGTGTCTCTCTCTGCGCCATTATGTAACGTTACCTCGTGCCCACTGGCAATGGCGAGTGGTGCGGAGGTGGACGCCAACTTCATCACTGAGGTACCCAGGAGGAAGCGTAGCAAAGGTCAAACTTTTTTTGTATTTGACCTCAACTTGGGCTGGCCAATGTGGAAATCTAGGCGAGATTTCAAATGCGAGGATATGGGAATGCTAAATGAGCGAGATCATCAGATGGAGCTTGTGCGATGGCGTCCCCCGGGACTTAAACCAGCGGGAGCCTTCGAGCGGCTCCAGAAAAACCTGGCGGGAGTCTGTTGAAGCGCCTGCGGGTCTCTGCAGACAGGATGACAGCAACATTGTCATGACACATAGGATGGGGGTGAAGGCGAGCCCACTAACCATATATGGCAAAAAAAAAATAACACGATCCGTCTTTGGTCTTTTGCAAAAGTTCAAATGGACAGTACCGATCCATATGTTCCGAAAATATTTTTGCTCTATTTGATTGTAACCGGGTGAAAAAAAATAGTGATGTCATCAAAGTCGTTGAGCACGGAGGCTATAATCGGTAACATTAACCTAGGTTATAAATCGAGGGAGTTAATGCATAACAGAAGGATGAAGTATGCCGTTGCGTGTCGGATTTTCCCCTTTATGGCAGTTTTTGCTTCTTTCTTTTGATTGACTTTGAAACAAGCCGTACTAATTATGTCACACTCATTTAAATAATACACATCATGGTCGAATCGAACTCATTTCAGTGGACTAAAGAAGGAAAAAAAAATGGCTTCAATTAAATCAGAGCATTTATAGTGCTGACGTGTCCAACATATTTCCCTGTGCCACATTCGTAGTCACGGTAACAACTTTGATTAACATCTTCGCCCGGAGGTCGGTTAGCAGGTGGCAGCTGATGGACCAAAGTTTGATGGTTGAGAGAGTCTCATTTTGTAATCTAAACATTGGAGAGGAGGAGGTGAAGCCAAGATGCAGGAGATGAACCTGAGCAGGATCTGACGTCTGTTTTGTAACTTGATCAATGACCTCACAACATTTAGATCCTTATTTCCTGCGTAGCCTCATTACCTTGTCTTATTCTCACCGCCTCTGAGCCTCATAAGCCCCCGATCTAATTAAGAGTCCTCTCGGCATAGCTGAAATAGTGCCTTTCTTCCATTGCGAAGATGGCACGGCGATTAGATTTTGAGATCAGAGGTGGCTCCGTCCAAATTGTTTTGAGTCGGAACGTACGCGGTTGCGTCAGGGTCTCGGAATTGTACGTCTTGTCAATGACAAATTACCGTCATCAACTGCTGGACTGGGGTTGCCAGGTTTCAAAGTGCGCTTTGAGATTTCAGTTTGGAGTGAATTCAAACTTGGATCCAATTGATAAATGAGATACATTAGTTTTTTGTTTTTTTCTTCAAAAGTATGCGAAAAAAAATCAGCTGTATGGCTTGACACAAACAGAATACTGCGGAAAAACTGTTTGTTTGTACTTTCTATTTGCCAACAAAAACGTTTATGTTCACCAACATAATTACAGAGCAAAATTTTGCTCCTGACATTTTTTTCCCCTTAACATGGATTTCCTAGCAATGATGCAGCAAAAACACCCGTGTTGTTTAGACGCCGGCCTGACCAAATGTTTGTGAACTTCTTCTGCGGGCCCGCTTGTGAAAGCAGCACATTTCACATAATGACTAATCCGAAAATAAAGCGAAGGGTTCTTCCTCTTTTTTTAGGATTCGCTCAGCATAGTTGTGCGAGTTCAACCGAAGAGGTCAGTGACTCGGCCTCAAACTAATGGTCCGACCAAGTGATCAGATCGGTGATGGATCCGAATTTGGTTGCAGAAGGTCTATTTAAAGGCAAATTCATGTATAATATTACAATAAGCCCCGCCCACATTTGAAATATCAACCTTGTCCTTTAAAGCTAACTGCAAGCCATCCAAAAGTGACCTAATGGGCTTTTATTCTTTTTTTTCCGTTGGTATTTTCAGTCATCCCTGAGTCAACTTTTTCCAACCCAATTTGCATTTCCATGACCAGTTTAAACACGCAAAGCCGTGCCAAGTTGTTTTCAGGACAGGCTGTGTCTGAAGCTGGGCCAAAGCACACTCCAAGAAGTTTGGGGGACGTCTCGCCTCCTTTTGGGCTGCCCTCTCTCCTTTTCCTTTTTCAACAATTTGTATCATTTCAAATTCTTGCACAGTACTTCTAACCCGGTAGTCAAACATCTTATATACTGTATTTAAGAATTAAAAAAATAATAATAATACTAGGAATTTAAAATATAAAAAAATGTATGTAACTCCTAGAACTACAAAGTCATTATAAAAAGGAAAGAGGAAAAAAAAGCCATCCTCGGGTAAACACTCGCCCAGTGAGTAAGCTGTTGGGCAACTCGCTGTTGGCAGGGAACATTAAGCCCCGCCTCCCCCTTCAGGACAAACAAGACAGGAGGGGGAGACCAAGCGAAGGATCCCCTGGAGGGTGCCAAAGCCGGTTTAAATGACGTCACCTGGCCTGCTATGTTCAGGCTGACCCCGCCTCCCTCCCACACTCCCTAATTCCAATCCCTCCCTCCCTCCCTCCCCCTTTCACCTCACCTCTACGCTCCACCTCCTCTCTTCCTGGGCCTTACAGGAATTCCCCTCCTCGTCACATTATTATGAGGAAACCGCTGGCAACACCCCAAAACCACTGCAGAGCTCCAGCTGATTGGGCGGAAACATAGCAGTGAGTGTTTTGACAGAGAAGCATGCATGACTTTTTCTTGGTCAGGGACAAAAGGAGGCACTGTTTATTTCCATGAAACATGAGCCAAGCGTGCGGTAAGAAATGAACATTTTGTTCTATTTGTCAAGCACACACGCTTTTGTTTTTGGTATTCCGAGCTTATGTTGGGCTTGATGAGAATTTTTGGTTTGCACTATTGATTATAGACAGATTTAATGTTGTGTGGCCAAAGTTCATTTGCAAAGTGGAGTTTACCTCAAATATATTCCTTTGACAAAAAAAACAAAAATAAAGTCACAATGAGTTAAGGAAATGTCACTCACTATGCTTAGGTCCTTTTTTCGAAGCTGTTGCAAAGGAGGAAGTGGATATATGCACTTATATATATTTTTGCCTCTTATCTGAATTATAAGTATCGTCAAAAGGATGCAAAGAAATTATATTCCGCTGCATCTATCTACCCACCCGGTGGTTTTCTCCTTCCATCAAATTTTCACCAGGGTGCCCACTCAGACTCAATAATCAGTGG
Source organism: Syngnathus typhle (assembly GCF_033458585.1). Lineage (NCBI taxonomy): Eukaryota > Metazoa > Chordata > Actinopteri > Syngnathiformes > Syngnathidae > Syngnathus > Syngnathus typhle. The sequence continues at coordinate 3,391,245 of NC_083757.1, forward strand.
CCTCTAGTTTGATGCTCCTGCGACCTCTAGTTTCCTGCGGGGCCAGCAGCACTACATATAAAAAGTCTACACACCCCTGTCCGAAAGCCTGACAGAGACCAAGATCAATTCAATTGAAACTCTTAGCAAAAGAAATCTCACGTTGAGGACTTTGTCATAATTATTTCCTGGTAAATATTTTTTTTCTATTACTCCTAAGAATTGAGATTTGAGTGGTTCTGTCAGAAGTCAGCACACAATTGTTGGAGACAGACAATTGTTCATCCCTTACTCATTTTGTGCTTCCTTTTTTTTTGTCCAGTAGATTAGACAGGGTGAGTCATTCCAGCTTCTTACAAAGATATTACAAAAAATTCCAAGATATTCTGACTGATGATGATGGAGTTTAGCATAATGGGACACTCCCGCTCTGGCGGGGATTCCTTAGCACCCCATCATTGTCTGACCACGGTCACGGTGTGTGAAGACGACTTCACTTTCAGATTGATTTATTACCCTTTCCGAGCGTGGGGAGTCGCGCTCTTTTTTTTTTTCTTCTCCCTTGTCTGCAAAGATAAAGAAAGTGTTATGGCCACTTATTGCATGGGTCAGCAGCTGAGGGCTGCAAAAACTTCTTCACAAGCTACAGGAAGAAAGCCCAGATACAATCTGCAGACTTCCTTTCAAGTTAGCAAAGAATTTTGCAGCGCTCACTTATCTGCAGGCTGGTGGAATTTGTATTGTCCGAAGATGTGAAGGATGTTCTTTGAATGAATACAACCAACTTTTATATAACCTTTAACGAATGACAGATGACATTTTGCCAGTGTACCCAGGGCCGGTGCTATGGGGTGGCCAAGGGTGGCCAGGCCAGAAAAAAACTTTATGCTAAATTGGATCAGACTTCTTCTGGAAATCTTGACAAAACTTTTTAAGAAGCTAAAACCAGTTGGAGGTGCATGTTGTCAAATGCCCTTGACTGTCTCCGTGAGAGTATCCGCAGCATGTGTGTGTATTTTGAACAAAGCCCGGGCGTGTACAGAATGCTGGTGAAGGTGCTCGAGTTACATAATCCTTCCGCGCTTTGACGAGGAAGAAGGGGGCAGCTGCCGGCTAGCATCTCGTCATCTTCTTCCCGCTTGTTTTCTCTTCCTCTCTATTGAATTTGGATGCCGCACTGTGTATCCTATCTCCAGATCTCCGTCCGTCCTCATGTCTTCCCGGTTGCATCATGTCTTGCACACACACATCAGTCCAAATGCCTTTCACCTTTGACTTGTCCTTTACTTTTTTTTTTTGCACGCGTGGACCATCTGCTCAGACTCTTCTAGTTTGAGCGTACAGGCTGGTGTGGTGTTGTGCATACTAATGATATCAGATGCTGTTCTATCAAAACAACTAGAGCGTGTATTTTTTTTTTTATGCTAGCAGGGAAGTGCAGCAGCTTGAACGAAGAAAAGCCGGCAGAGCAGCCTGAAACGAGTAAACATTGTGCATATGCAGACTTCACGCCGCCCGTTATGTAGCTGATGGCGGCCATCGGGGAGGCCTGTTGTTGGTACGGTTGTGAGGTGGATGTCTTGATTCTTCAGATTGACATCCCCGACCTGCTGTGCATGTCGCAGATCACACCAGGTGAACATTAGAATTCAAGCCTGCGTGTGTTTGAGGACCTCGTTCTGGCCTTTGGGGTGCTACTAATCCCATTACCCCCCCACATCATGTAGTGGGGGGGGGGGGGGTGCACGGGGGAATTCAAGATGTGCAGTTGTCATGACAGCAACCAAAAAAGAAGGCAGACTCTCTCGCTCTTCTGCATCGGCCAGGCAACCGCCCGAGCTAAATCATTGGCGATTGTTGTCAAAATTCTGGATGCCTTCCACAACCTGTTCTGGTTTTCATCTCCAGGCGACCTGTTGATCTTCTCCCCTTTTTCTTGTTTCTTTGCGGCTTCCACGCTTTGCAGATGGCGAGACGAACGTCTCGAAGCCCCTTTTGGTGAAATATTTGACCATCACAAAGATGACTCCAGCAAACCCGAGCGCAGATAATGAGGGAAATTTGAACCGTATAATCATTCCCTGCTGTCTTAATAACTTGGCTTGCGTGGATGGAATATTTTGTCCTTATTAAGGGACCGCAGCCTTGTCGCTTTCTACTCATTGTTTCCTCCGGTCTGACTTCACGAGTGTCGTTCAGCGCGAGGGGCTCTTGTTTGCGGTTACTTATGTAAGGGGAGCAATTTGATTTCGACCCAAGAGCTAATTCAGTGTATGTTGGGCAGTAATCACCTCTGCCTCAGGTTGCCAGTGTGGTCTGACATAAGACCTCCAGTAATAAGTTCAAACAAGGAATCATCTCCGCGCTCTCCAAGAAAGGATTGCGCGAACATTGGGTGGAATCCCAGGGGCGATGCTAGAACAGCGAGAATCCAAAATGTCTGCAGAACACACTCATGGCTTTGATAGACATTAACGAATGCGGTGCCCTCTGTTGCTGTGTTTCTGCTGGCAGGGCGTCTTTGTTTTGCTCTGGATGGGAACACATTATGTAATCTGTGGCGTGTGCCTGGGATAGAAAGAGAAGGGTGCGACTTGCAACACACACAATGACATAATCCACTGACCTCTTGCACCAGCCGCTCATGTCCTCCTCCTTCTCCTCTCTGTGTATATTCCCGGCATGGAATTACACTCATTTTGGCAACGACGGAAGAACATCCCTTTTCGCCCTCCAATAACGTGTGCGGTCAAAAACGAAATTGCCGCAATTGGTCCTCGAGGACCCGTCTCGAACCGTGATGTCATATCAAGCAGAAAAGTGGATTTATTTTTCCATTCAGGGTCAGGGGAGGAAAACTCGTAGTGATCCGCCATTATATGAATGGTTGGTAAAATGGAGGATTCCGATTGTGGGTGAACTGGGGCCAATCACAGGGCTCGGATGTTTGATACAAAAGAATCACTTGTGCAGATGTTTGATGATATTTATGAAATTAAACTTATTATTTTTCAAAACGGGTGTGCGTGGCTATACGGGTGCGTTACGCAAGCGCGCTGCCTCGACGATGACAGTAGTTTCCATTATGGAACGGTGCGCTCGCTCGCTCGCTCGGCTATGGAAGAATATCTGTTTTTCATTTAACAGACATCAGCCTGCATCGGGCCGTGTGGGAGGAATTCCGAGTAACATTACTTTGATTCTGCCATCCATTCACAGTTGCGTACAGTATGTGGGCACATGCATGCGGCTGCTGAAAATGTACCAATTCTTTTATTCCAGATAAAATCCAAGAGGCCCAGAAAGAGCTGAAAAAACCCACAAGCTCAAGGAAAGGTAAGAGATATTTCCTTTAATGTTATTATTATAATTTTTTTTGAAATGGTATTTTTTTCCCCCCCTCCAAATGTGCCTTTTGATAGAAATGGTGGCAGTGACCTGAGCAACTCCGGAGTCATGCTTCTAATGAAAATGAAAAACAACTCCAACTCACTAGCGGGTCATTAGAGCGTTGATTGAATTATCGTTTTTAATGAGATTCAGAACAGCTTGTGTGGAGGAGCCAAATGGACATGTCATCATATATTCTTGTCCCTATGTGCCCGCTAAATGATGACTAGACTTTTTACGTTTTTTTTTTTTTACAATTAACCACCTGATTGAAAACCTTATACAGCTTTCTAGATGCATCATTAGTTTTGGCTCCACATTTATTTTGGCTGAGTATTTTCAATAAAGCCATTTTTTTTTTTTTTTTTTATGCTTTCAATGCCGTTGTGTGGATAATGGATTAGCAAGAACAGGGCGTTCCTCAGTCTAATTATGCCAAATACCCTGGAGGAGCCGTGACCTTGGGAAATACCTTTGGCAGGCGGGAAACTGTGACATGTCACTATTGGGTTTATATAACATATCCTGAGCCACCTTTTTCTAAGCCAACAAAGGATGATGCTGATGTGGAATTAATTGGGGTGTAACGCCTTTGGAACAGGAATAATGTTGACATAAGTGAAGGTTTAAAAGTTTTGCGTCTTTTTCCCACAGGTTTAGCTGAAAGCAGTGGACAAATTGAAGATAGCGTCAAAGGCTTGAAGAGAAAAAAACTTGTTGCCGAGAACAAGCAAAAGAAAATCCCCAAGTCGCCAGTCAAGAAACCACTGCAGTTAAAAACTCCCCAAAGTGCGGAAGGAGAACCCCCCGAGGAAACGACACCTTGCTCCCCGGCTCCCGACAGTCCTTCTCGACTCAATCCTCCCAAATCATTGAATGGGAAAAAGGAGTCACAGGATGCTCAGCCGAGCGAACCGTCCCCTGACAAAGGGGAACCTGTCACTGACCATGAAAGGCTGAAGCAAGAGGACCCCAAGTCAACGTCACACAGCCCAACCCACGACGATGAGGAGGCTTCTCTAAAAGTGGAGAGCAACGCCTGCAGCTTTGAGAAAGATCCCTACCACACCAGCGCTCCGCTTGATGTCCTCCTGAAGGCGATGGAGCCTGACATGCTGACACTTACAGAGAGGAAAGGGACCTTTCAAGTCACAGCCACTGCAAAAGGAACTTCTACTCTTCAAGCCTCGGCTGAATTATCAAACATGCCAGCTGTTAATATCGGTGGTCTCCATCCGCAATCGTCTCCTATGCAGACATATTATATTGACAAACAGGGTAATTTTATTGGCATTGCAGCACCGGTACAGGAAAATGTCCAGGCAACACAGGGTGACCCTTTGCAATCGTTATCGTTTGCAAATCAACATTTTATTCCCGTCGTATCTAATCCGGAAAAGCCGAGGCTTCACATGAGTTTTAATACCGGATTGTCGACGATAACTCACGCGCCGGCTCCCTCGGGCTCAAATGCTTTGCCAAAAAGCCAACCCCCAATTGTGCACACCTGCCAGTCACTCTCGGCAAGTGTCCCCAGCACTATTCAGGTTCCAGTTACACCTGGTAACAACCACGTTCAGATTACAACAGTCATGAACTTTGGGTCCGAGCAGGTTTCCAAGGACCAAAAACCGAAGAAGCCGGGGAAATATGTTTGTGAATACTGCAACCGGGCATGTGCAAAACCCAGCGTGCTCCTCAAACATATCAGGTCTCACACAGGAGAAAGACCATACCCTTGTGTCACTTGTGGCTTTTCCTTCAAAACCAAGAGCAACTTGTATAAGCACAAGAAATCCCATGCTCACGCCATAAAACTTGGTCTCATCGCACGCTCGGAATCAGGAGGCGCATTGCTATCGCAAGATTCTGACAAAGCCCTCGGAACGCACTCGGAGGTGGAGGAGAGCGGCGACAGCGACGACGACGTAAGTACCGTCGATCTAGATCCGGATTCGTCGCAAAGCAGCGCGGCGGCCTTGTCGGAAAACAGCCTCCAGAGTTCTGGTGCGAACCACGGAGAAATGGACTCAACTGCCGACAAATCAGCTCAAAGAGGTCACGAACCCAAAGTGACAGCTGTGCTCCCAAAAGTTGTCGTGTACCCCGTAAACGTTTCGCCTCTGAGGGCAGATAGTCCACGAGTTACGGGCGCAGCACCCGAACAAACGGCTTCGCAACGGCAACGAGATTTCTCAAATGTTAATCTGAGATCGAATATCACGGTCTTGTCATCTCTAAAAGAAGTCGTTAGTACGAGTCCCTCGCTGGATACTGTGAGCGAAGACGAAGACCAACGCTGCAAGTCTCCACTTTTAAGCGGACACGCTGAACTCCAAAGGCAACAAGCGACCGACTTTTCCCAACAGCAACAAGCCAAGTGTCTACTCAGCCCCCGTAGTTTGGGAAGTACCGATTCCGGCTACTTCTCTCGCTCGGAAAGCGCTGACCAGGCGATGAGTCCACCGAGTCCGTTTGTCAAGATCACGCCACCTAGTGAAATTGACCTACTTAAAAAGGATAGTCCTCATGTCCCCCCGGTTGTTGCGACAATAATGCATGTGGCAGTGGAGCAGAAGTCCCAAGCAAAAGAGGGACAGATGCGACCCCCGCTAGAAACCAAAACCCTTTCTCTTGAAGAACGAATCTCAAAGCTCATATCTGATAATGAGGCGGTGGTAGACAACAAGCAACTGGACAGTGTTAAACCAAGACGGACGTCTCTGTCGAGGAGAGGTAGCATCGACTCTCCCAAATCCTACATCTTTAAAGATTCCTTTCAGTTTGACCTGAAACCAATCGGAAGAAGGTCCAGTTCCAGTTCAGACATCCCCAAGTCGCCGTTCACTCCCACCGACAAATCCAAGCCGGTTTTTCTTCTCTCCGTACCTTCTCAATACTCCCCGATGGATTGTTTGCCGATAACGAGGAGTAACTCGATGCCGACGACGCCGGGTCACTCCGCTCTTCCGCTCAATATCGCCCACCTGCCCCACAATTTACGAATTTGTCATTCATTTGAGGAAAAAAGTTCAATTCATGACGATGTCTTTTCGTCCGCACCGTCGACCCCCAATCCGGCGATACATTCTCGGACTTTGGTCCGACAAGCTGCAGTGGAGGATATTTCCACCGGCGACGGGCACAGACTTCCCAGCGTTCGCTCCATGGATGACGGATATCACGGTGCGAATAACAGCACGGAAATGATGCAAAGAAGTCGATCTTTTGAGCACAGTCAGGAAAGACAACGAAAACTTCAGCAAAATAAAGGCACCATGTACGAGTGCGAAACGTGTCGAAACCGTTACAGAAAGCTGGAGAATTTTGAAACGCACAAGAAGTTTTACTGCTCCGAACTTCACGGGCCAAAAAATAAGCCTCCCGTTGTGAAAGAAACAGATCAAGATGTCTTTCATAGCAACATGCAAACAAATTTAGTTTCTAGGCCAACAATCGGCCCCGGATCAGTCGAACAACAGACGTCGTTCCGAAAGAGAAGGAAAATGAAAAGTGTGGGAGATGAAGATGATCAGTCGCCGACCGACACAAATCCACCTTGCTCCGTTAGTTTCGATTCAGGTCGGTTACTGGCGACCTTTGGAAATCCCACATTCCCCCAGCACGCCGTCATGGTTGACATCCAACCCAAAAACAACCAACCGAAGCTACCTCAAATTCAACTCGTAGCACGGGGTACGGGCGCTTCCGATTCGAGACTCTCGCCCATTCGAGAGACTCAGAGCAGCACCACGGCGAAAACCGAAATGCAGAGGCAAGGCAGCGGCACTTCAGTCATCCGACACACCAACTCTCTGAGTAGACCGAGTTCATTTGAAACCGACTCTACAGATCGGAGTTCTCCGTTGGACAGTAGAGAAAAAGACGTTCTGAAATCCAAAGCAGATGTAACGGCAACTGATCTTGAAAAGTTACCAAGCAAAACCATCGAAGCCGATTCGAGGAATCAAAGGGCCGAGAGTACCGCGGCAGTACCGGGAGAAAACCCGACTCCAGCTCAACAGTGTCGTCTGGTACGTCAAAACAACATCCAGGTTCCGGAAATTCTGGTCACCGAAGAGCCCGACAGAGAACATGAAACGCAACCTTCGGAGCAGACGGAAAAGCCGACGGATCAATTCAGCTGGCCGCAAAGAAGCGAGAGTTTGTCCAAGCTACCGGCGGAGAAACTTCCACCGAAAAAGAAAAGAATCCGTCTCGCTCAAATGGAGCACTCGTCAGGCGAATCGAGTTTCGAGTCCAGCCTCTCGCGAAGCCTGAGCCGAGACAGTACTCTCTCGCACTGTTCCAGCATATCAACCTCTTTTGACAGAGAAGAACCGTCAAGATCAGAGAGTCCCTCAGGAGCGGAGTGCGTCAGCAGAATTGCAGAGCCGCAAGGTCAGCCCAAAGTCTTCAGCACGCTCGGTGTACCGGGAGTGATGCGTCGTGCGGCGTCCGAGCAGATCACTTGTACTCAACCCTCAGTGGAAATTTCATGTGACTACCGGAGCAAGTCTTTTGACTGTGGCAATTCCTCTCCCGGGAGAGGTCAGTCACCAGTCGGTCACCCCAAAAGTGGACCAATCAGTCAAGGTGCCCAGGTCCCACTTATTGAAAGGAGGCGTGGGCCATTAGTTCGCCAAATGTCTCTAAAGATCTGCCCAGATAATCAGCAGTCTGTTCGAAAAGCTGTCATCAATCTCGACAAAACTGCAATCGCAAACTCTCTGAACCAAAACAGACCCCAAATTCAACTTGTCAACCGATTTACTGCGGCCCAGCCTTTCGTCATCCATCCTGGAGAATTACCCCTGCAAGGAAATGAACAAATGGTCCAAAGTATACATCTGGGCTGCCCGACACAGCAGCCCCAAGTCCATGGCCTTCCTCATCCTTGGCACCAAACATCTAGAGTTCAAGTATGCCAAAAGCTACAGCAACCCCTGAGCCAGATTTTAATCGGAAGTAAGAATACCCTAAACAAGGAAGACAGTCAAAGCCTTGTGCCTAAATATCAAATGCAGTATCCTACTCAAAGGCCAAGTCAAACATTTTCCTTCTCCAATGCACAAGAACCAGTTTTAGCAATGCCTCTTCCCAATCCCATTTTAGGCCTTTCAAAATCTTCACACGTCTATCCGAATCAGGCCGGTCTTTATTCGGACTTTGAGAAAAAATCCGTAGACGGCGCTCAAAGCCAAGCCGGCGCTATCCCGTTACCCCAGATCCTGATAACCCACGAGCAGATGCACACCGCTCACTCCGTCTCCAGTAAGAGCAACCTTCCGGTCGTAGATGCTGAAACTCACGCGGCACCAATCGTAAAGAAAGATCGGACTCCAATCGGTAGTCCCCAAAGTAAAACGGTCGAAAGGCCGTCATCTCTTGGTTCTTTACATTGCACGCAGAAATTGGCATCGGTGACTCTATGCCCGCAACAGGAACCCATCGCTTCCAGTAAAAGAATGCTATCACCGGCTAACAGTTTGGACATCTACATGGAAAAACATCAAAAACGTGCCAAGGACGAAAACGGCGCCGTCTGCCTCACCGACGGCAGGTCGGTCAATTATCTGAATTCCACTCTATCCGAAGTGACCAGACAACGGAAACTGACGCTAGTTCGGCAGGTTTGCACAACCGAACCGGCGGATAGTCCCATTGAGACCGAGGCTCCTCCTTTGCCTGCCGTTAAAACCGACACAGAGAAGGATCTCGATGACGTGAAGCCGATGTCACCCGACAGTACCGGTCTGGAAAAAAACACGGTTATTCCCGAAGAGGCTCACCTTGTCCTGGTTCCCAGTCTGCCTGGTCGCCAGGTTGTTTCGATGCCTAGCAGTCACTCCCAGAAGCCTCAAAAAGTGGAAGAACTTCGGTGGAATCCCATCAAATCGCCCATAAGACCAGCGAGTTTCCACGGCGGCCAAGTGAAACTGGCCACATCTGTTTCTGTGGTTAACACCAAAGACAGCCACCGTCTGTCTTTCCCCAGCCTGAAGACAACCACCACTTTCACATGGTGCTTCCTGATGAAGAGGAAACAACTTCACACTTTGCAGACCGACCTGAAAACATCAGCATATGCCGCTTGGGCAGTCAACCCAAACAATCCCAACCCACTCAGGTTGCCCACCAAGGTGGTCATGTCTCTCCTGGACTCCAAACAGAGCTCCAAGAAAATCCACTACACCTCAGCTATAAAAACATCTGGAAAATCGGATATCTTGTCTTACTCCGGCAAGCTGAAAGATGTCATGCCACGGGTAACAACACGTTTTTGGATTCGTTGGAATGCATGAATGTATCAAAAATAATCAAAACAACATTCCTTTACAGGTACCGGTGACTCAGAAGAGCAGATCCGTTGAAACCAGAAGTAAAACGGAAGCGCATTCCAGCAATGAGTCAGACAAAGAACCGACATCAAAAACCGAACCGAGACGGATCAAAATCTTTGACGGCGGGTAGGGATTTTGGTGTACTTTTCCTCTGTACTTTCATCTCATCTTCACCCTCGTCTCTTCCCCCCCACAGATACAAATCCAACGAAGAGTACGTGTACGTCCGTGGGCGAGGGCGCGGGAAATACATCTGTGAGGAATGCGGCATCCGTTGTAAGAAGCCCAGCATGTTGCGCAAACACATCCGCACCCACTCTGATGTTCGGCCGTATCACTGCACCCACTGCAACTTCTCCTTCAAGACCAAAGGTGAGAAGGTTCGGAGGCAACAACGAAACATTCCTCCGACATAAAAAACCCGGCTCAGCATCCCTTTAATGAAGATGCTGTGATTCACCCAGTCGTTATCAAACTCGCCTCCTTCCCACGCCGACAGTGCCGAACAGTACTTTTTTGTCAGAACAACCCACGTTCGTTTTAACTCAGCCTTGCCCATGCGGAGACTCTTATCTCATCGCGTGTCTTATATAAGCGTGTCCTATGATATCACCTTCCCCCCCCCCCCCCTCCTTTGCAGGAAATCTCACCAAGCATATGAAGTCCAAGGCGCATAGTAAGAAATGCATGGAGATGGGTGTGCCGGTTGGACTCAGTGAAGATCAAGATGCAGAGGATTCAGGTATAACCCGAATGAGCTGTGACCCCAAAACAAAATAAAAATCCTTACTCTGTTGCTTTTGCTGTGGTCTAATAAAACATTCTAAACGCAGCTTCATCTTCTGTTAACTCCAAGTGCATGTAGGCGGCAAGCACATTTACAAAGAGGAAATTGCTGCGTCTAATTTTAGAAAAAAAAACAAGGAGACAAGCTGCCTGAAAGCATTCGATGGTCCCAGTCTCTAAGAGCATATTTGTTTTTCCACCTCTGCAAGTGCCGGAGGTGTTTGACGGTCTGAGGAGGAGGGGGGGGGGGACTCCACTGACTTGCATTTCACTAAAATAAACTTACCATCTTCTAAACATACTTTTCGGTTCCATCCGCAGGCGACCGCAGTCAAGTGAGCAGCGTCGACCGGCAAGATTCCGACGGCGACGACTCCGACGTCCCCGACGAGGAAGAGAATGAAGACGAGGAAGAGGAAGACAGCCAAGCGGAATCCGGCCTGTCCACCAACCCTTCCGTGTCCACCAGCCCGCAACATATCCCGTCCAAAGAGAGCGAGGTCCCTCCCAGTGCCCTCCTGGCTCAGATGTCAATCAGCTCCCTCGCTCCAGAATCCCTCACCTCAGACTCTGTCCTCATCATGAACCCTTTGCCGCTGAGTGCGCAGTACTCAATCTCGGGGTACTGCCCGAGCTCCACGCCGCTTTGTAGCTTTCTGCCGCCTGTCGTCACCAACGCCGAGTCCAATTGCTCCGACACGGAGTCGGTGCATATGATGAGCCCGGTGTCACCGTGCAGGCAGATGTCCATCGACTACCCTGACGTTGATGTTCCCCTAACCCCCCCAGTGACAGGGACGGGATTTAGACCGTGCCAGGTAAGGCCAATTGTTGTTTTTTGTCAGTGTTTTCATTCCAGCCCACATTTGCTTTTTCCCGCCCAGACGTGGCACCGATTGTTTGCAAACATTATGAAGAGGTTTCTCTCCGCTTACTTTGAATCCAATATACTGAAAAGCTCAATTCCACCGAGTAGTTCCAGTTTATTTTTCCATTATGTGGTTTGGAGTGGTAAACCCTAATCACACTGGTTTCTACCACAAGGTGCGTAGGCGGGATGCCAGTAGATACCTCAACTATGTAAACAGTGTGACACAAACCCAAACAGCTTTGAGTCATTTCTTTCCGTCATGGTCCCGCCATTTTCCACACTACCGGTTAACAAACTTTTATAAACACAGTTGGCCAATTTATCCAATAAAGAGGTCAAGTGTGCTTGTTTCAAGTTCACCACTCCCAGTTGAAGTGTATTTACCGTCGATTAATTTGATCTTTCTTTTCCCCGCCTTCAATAGGAACTGTCTTCTGCTACTCATCCTTTGGTAAAAACCGAGAGTGGCATGCCAGTGGACCGAAGCACGCAGACGTCAACTTCACAAAGTCCGACGCACGCTCCCCTACAAGCCCCGAGACTGGAGACGCCAACCCACCTATTCAGTCATCTGCCTCTGCACTCCCAACAACCTTTTCGCTCCCCTTACAGTATGGTTCCAGTCGGAGGGATCCAACTGGTGCCTGCCGGACTGGCGGCTTACTCCACCTTTGTGCCAATTCAGGCCGGCCCCGTTCAGCTCACCATCCCGGCCGTGAGCGTCATCCACAGAAACACAAGTCCATCGACGGCTCCTAACTCTTCCCCCCGGCCGGAAGGCTTGCAGCCCCAGCCGCTTGTGATCCAGGAACCGATCGGCAACATGGTACCCTGCTTCCCCATCCGACAAGTGACTGACTTGCAGTGTCAGTCGGTTGGTTTGGAGACACTCAGCCTAATGGGCCTAACCAACACGGGGCTAGCGTCCAGCCAAATGCTTCCCCAGCAAGGGGTCGCCTTGCAGGTTCTGGCTGCAAGTCCCACCTCCCAAAGCAGCACCAGCACCCAGACGCACATACCGGGCCTCCAGATCGTTAACATCGCCCTGCCGGCCATCATTCCCACCCTAAGCCCGCTGCCATCCCGTAGTCCTCTACCTTGGTCGTCGGACAGGCAAGGGAGCCCCGACGGGCTCGGAACACAATCATCTCAAAGCCCCTCCTCGGCTCGCACCGCCACTCCCCAACCGGGTTCTTTCTCAGTCCGCTCCTCTCCAGAACTGAATTCGGGCAACGCTGCAGAGGTCACACAGACTTCAGAGAAGGTAGAAAGGGAGAAATCCTCACAGCAGCATGCAGCCCCACAAAGTCCAGCACACGGACTTGTGGGTGTGGCGACCCCCAAGCGCGGCGATGATGATGCACCTAAGAAAGGGACACTGGTGTCCAGCAGGCAGAAGATCATTGATGATGAGGTTTCCAGTGATGATGAAGACAGACTGGTTATCGCCACCTGAAAACAAGCCCAAGCTCACCTTTGTGGATTTTGTATGTAATTGTAGTCACTTTAAGATTGAAAAAAAAACTTCTTCAGGGGTTTGTTTCTGTGCAAATCACCTTTCAAAGCACAGACGCTGACATTCACATTGTACGTGCAATCTTATGGCAATTAGAATGATGACCAATGGTTTTATTTTTGAATTTTGTCAGCTCCGGAAAAATGTTTTTGTACATGTTGTATAGACGATTGTGCCTTTATGGAGTTTCTTGTTTAGGAACGTGTACATAATTCCGTATAAATTCACTAGTTGCTTGTGTTTATGTAAATATATATACCAAGTTAGGAGTTGCATAACAATGGAGGATATCACTTTCTTTTTTTTTTTTTTTAAGATCATTTCTCATTCGTAAATTTATTGAATTATAATTGTCGTACTGGTATACGTACATTTCTATGGCTTACGGGGCAATGTTTATGTGTACAAATGTTGTGTTCAACTATTTATTCAAATTCATCTAGTGCCCATTCTGACTTTTTGGTCCATTGGTATGTGCATTATGGTTGCTTTACTTTGCTGTATCGATATTCTGAACCGTATAAGTAAAGATTTGTTTACAAACACTGAAACATATTATTTTATTTTATTTTATTATTGCACTCAATGACTCAAAACTGTAATATTCCATGTTTGCAGTGTTACTTCGCAAGCCAGCAGCCACCATTTCAGGTACGTCCCCAGAAATATAAATATTGTTATTCCTTTCCTGCGGAATGATCTAATATAGCCACGCGGACTCGTCCCTTGAGACCAACTCTAACGAGCGACTGAAATCTTTGTTATTCTCTTGAGCGGGATGATTCTTCTTTTTGAAGAATGAGGTCATGGATTACCCACAGTAATTGCAGGAATAAAAGGATTCTACACAAATAACTTTACAAATACTGACAAGTAAAACACTATTATTGCTGTTCATGCCTCATCCTCTCATGCCCATTAAAACACATAATTTCGACTCTCCTATGTATTAATCCCATGAATGACACTTGGTGGAATATTAAATTGTTTTGATTTGACTACAGTGACTGGAGTCGTGCTTGAGGGCTCTTTGAGGACCTGCGGAAGCCATGGACTGAATGAGGAAAACCTCGTCCTTGCGTTAAGCATCTTTGCAGCCCATTCACAAGGTGACTCATACAACGACTCACCCACAACAGCCTTCCCCCCCTGACGTAAAACAGGCGATGGGAAAGTGAACAGAGACATCTTGAGGTCAGTATATAGAAGTTCTCAAACCTTTTATTACATGTTGAGAGTTTGGGCCAGAAGCACTGACCTACATTTACAATTTCAAATGTCTTGCATGTCATTGAAATAATTTATTCCACACAGTCCTAGCACGACTTCATTAGATGGATCAAATTTGATCATCACTGTTCCAATCCTTTTCTATGACAGAGCAGCTTTTTGTACCAGTGCCATAAACTGTTCCACTACCCAGTGGAAACTAAATGCTGAACTCTGATTAGGAGCCCCCCCAAATCTTCACCCTGTCAAGATACTTGACACAGAAGAAGACAAGCGAGGTCCGTTTTCCACTCGTACCATCTCCACTTAAGTATTTTCTCCATGTGTGGGTTGAGAAAATACATTACGCCTTCCTTCTATTTCTGTCTTTTTGTTTGCACGATTGCTGATGCGGTCATTTGTAAGATTTGCAGCCGCTCTGATAAGTAAATAGCTCGTCATAGTTATTCCAAATCTATTTATAGGTCACAGCTTTGGAAAATTCACCGTGAGGGAAAAATACACACAAACAAGGATGTCATGGACCTCAGCAATTTTGACTCTGTAAAAAAACACACAAAAAAAAAACAGTAGTGAGATTTAGAATGCACCATGTCGTGCCTATGAGAATGTAAAATAATTTTGTTCAACTTTGTTAAACTCCAAAGAACAATGGGAAAAATGTTTTATTTTATTTTTGTACTGTGCGTGTCTGCATTTTAACAAAGCGTTTTCACATATATAAATGTCTTCAAACAATATATATATAAATAAAATATGCACATTATCTCATAGCCGTGAATGTAAATTATATTATTTTGTCCAATTCCAAAACGCTTAATGAAATTCCTGTTAGGGGTTAAAATGACACTTTTCACACTTTTGTATTGCTCTGCTGCCATCTAGCGGATCCGCGTAAAACCTCCCTGGAGGTGTCTCGTAGGAATGTGAAGTCGCAGTCATTTCTCTCCCCGCCTTCTTTATCAGCTTGCTCACAGACAACATTTGTCTGGGTGGAAGCCAGAGGACACAACTGTATGGAGGAAGAAGGGGAGAGAGGGGGGGGGGGGGGGGTAAATACTTGTATAAAGCTGAGAGTGAACATGTGGGGCCACATTCACGCGCAACAGCAGAAACTTCTGTGCTCACCTCTCAGGACGCTTTTTGACACTTTGCTGCAAAGGACGGGCACTCGTTTTTCAGATTTTTCTTTCTCCTGGATTATTTCGATTTTCTTTCAACCGGACTGATGGATATTTACGTCTTATTTTCCGTCTTGTCTTTGATGCACTCCTGGATTTCAAGCATAGGTAAGGAAAACACTTTAAATCCATTTCTTTTTATTCTGCTCAATTTGTAATACATTTATATTCATGAGACAAGTGTTTCATTATTGTGTTTATTTTTTATTTCAGCAATCTGCGCTCCTGTTGAAACGTCAACCACAGTTTCACAAGTGCGCCATGTGCGCGAAAAGCGCTGCTCATGCGCAACTTTCTTGGACAAGGAATGCGTTTATTTCTGCCACTTGGACATCATATGGGTCAACACTCCTGAGTAAGTTTTGCAAAATGTTTCATATTGACTATAATTATTTGTATAAATCTGGGGAAAACAATCTATTTATTTGCAGAAATGAAAAAAAATGCTTCAAATAAGTCATCTTGAAACTGCTGCTTCAAAAATAACCCAATTTTGTTTAAAAAAGAAAAAAAAATGGACCAACCAATTCAACCTAATTTATACAAACAACCCAAATGATAAACAAATAGATAAATTTAAAAGACGACATATGAATGAGAAGTGAAATGTCTTCAATAAAGGCTCCAATTACATTGATTTAATCTACATCAACAGCAAAGTTCATTTCCCCCCCAGATCTATATATCTATTATAATATTCTATATAATGGCACAATAATCCCATAATTTTGAATTGAATTCATGTCAAAGTGATGACTTAATCTCCATTGTCCTTTTCCAGGCGTATAGTTTCATATGGCTTGGGCAATGCCCCCAGGAAAAGGCGTTCAGTCCAGGTTGCCACGGCAACCGCAAGTGGTCGCTCCCGCTGTCGTTGCCTGCATCAGGGAGACCTCACCTGCACTGACTTCTGCCAGAGGTGGGTCATTTACATCCGACATCCAGCATCATTAAACCTGTGTCACATTACTGGAAACGGGTGGAAAATAAAAAATCCTTTTTAAGCATGTACAGGCGCGTTTGAGTGGGTGTTTAAAACGGGGGATATGATTGCAAGTCATCATGTCGTCTTTATGTTGCTGACAGGGAGGAGACATCAGTAAAGAATGAAATCCCTTCTGATGAGGGCCCCGAGCTGGAGGCTGACACAAGCAAGACTAAAAGGTATATTAAAAAGAATATTTCTTTAGGAATACAACCCAATAAAGCTTAGATACACAAAAAGTTTGTTATAATTTAATAATTTTCTGAATAATTAAGTCAAGATTGTTATTTATTATTATGTGACAACATATAAGAAAGGAGGACAATTATGTTTTTAAGTCTCGGGCAATTCCTGTCTAGTTTGCCACAGTCTGCTCATAATTGGACAGTAATGATTCCTCTATTTATCATTTTTTTGGAATTCTAGGCATCGCGTGACTAATAACTTCCATTTCCAATAACTTGAAAACATGACTGTCTCAAATGCCTAATTGCTCTCTCCGTCTTTGTGTGCAGTATGAACAATCAAAGAAGGGCGCCGCCGCCCCGGATCAGCGCCGCCGTCAAAAGGCTTCTTAAAAAGTGGACGCAAAGCCGCAGGCTGAAAACGCCACTGAAGATGACCCGATACCTTCAAGCCAGAAGTGGGAAGATTTCTTTACCTTCTCTATAACTCAGGGATCTTCATAAACCCATCGACCACCTCGGTGATGGCGACGTGAGCACCTCCATCTAGATTGCATCCCAAGCGGAGAGAAAACTGAGACAAGGAGCTGAGATTTCAAGAGATAAGCTGAAGACCAGATTTTTTTTCTCTGCAGTCACCTCTATGCACTCCAAATTGAACATTAAGTAACATTTCAAGCCATTTTTTTTTCACGTCAGACAACCACTGCCATCTGTGGATTATTTTTAATTCTCAAAAAGTTGGATACCAACATGTAGTCAGGAATAAGCCATTCTGGTTGAACCACTTCCTGTCTACATCAAGATCCTATGTAACTCACGCAAATGCAAATTTCATAGTTCACCTCCAAAAAGTATTTCCTTCCTCAATAGGTCTTATATATTGTCATATTTATTCCTATATTTGTACTTGTTTCGTCAGCCATATTGGTTATGCACTATGTCATTTCTGTGAAATGTTTTGACGTGAAGATGCCAAATTGTGGCGAAAAATATTTTAATAAATGTGTTTATTTAAAATCTGAGTCAACTCCTGTTTGTTTTATCGACGCAGAAGAGTGCAATACATCGATTGTGATATAAAAATATATTCAAGAGAAATTCCAGCTGGTGTGCGATGACGGAAAATTTCGGTCTAAAGTTGTTGTTGACCATCAAAGCATTTTAAGATGTCATGTTGCCACTTGCCTTATTAAATTTGCTATAAATATGGTACCATTGAGCTACCACTGAATCAAAACAAGACATACCCAAACGTGCTGCGACTTGTAGGTGATGTTAATGAACTTCTGTCCCGGTCGAAAAATAATTGCCGACATGGGCGACATTTTTTTTATGTCCAACTTGACTTGATTGCTCAGTGCCGCCGTCTGTACGGCAGGGGCGGATCTATTTTTCTCGGACACAGGGCTGTGGACCACCCCAAAAAAATAATAATTAAGTGAGGCAGTTTTTCAAAATGACAAATGTATTTATAATTGCCTTGTCTATTGGTTACAGTTTTTTTTTTCTTGTATGCAGCCCTGAGAAGAAAAAGTTTGCCCCCCCCCCCTTTGTTGGACATCATCAATGACTTAATCTCCTGCCCCTATGATCATCTTTCTCATCTTTCTTGCTTTTGCATCAACCACCTGCTGAGACGTGAGTCATCAATGAGTCACTCTTCAAGTATTCTCTGTCTGGCTTTGAGAACTTTGAGGGTCCGGTGAGAACCTTCAGCCTCGGCGCTTTAATTACCTTTTAAATAATCTTGCGTCTAATTTCCCGAAAATACATAACTCAACCTATCAACACTGGGACTAGCAAAACAAAGAATAAGCATCTTTGTTGAGTATGATGTGTTTTATTTGAAGATTTATATTCTTCTGACATGTTATTAGGTCATGATTGTAGAATTTTTTTAGTTGAACAATGCACAATACAATCACAGCAAATCATTTTTTTGTGCTGACAGCAAGTTCAAGTTTCTCCATGTCGGGAATGACTGTCTTGTTTTTTTAAAACTGTCATCATCTACAGTGGCTTAAAAAAACAATAACAACCTTTGACACTCAAAAAGTCAAAAGTTCAGATATGTTTTCAAATGTTTGAACCCTTTTTTTGCATTGGATGTATTCTGTACGTTAGCGTCTTTGCTACATCGGTTCCCCCGATTGGCTCTTATTTTCGTGCAGTGTGGTGAATGTCATACAAGTTGTTCTTGGGTTAGCTTCAAACGGCGGCGCAACTAAATTCACTCCCATCACTCATCGCTAAATTGTTTGAACTGGCAGCAGGCGGCAACCCAATGCAAATTGGTGGAAAGCATTTAACTCTGCAGGCTGTGTGGCAGATGTATTCTAATTAGACTTACTGTGCCTGCGGCTGCTAGCAATAAATGCCTGTTACTGTTTCTGTGCATGCCAACGTTTCCAGATCCACCTGGTTCATGATTGCAAAACAGTTGAAGACATGCAGAGTCATCTCGGATGGAAAGTTATATAAGAGAGAAAAAATGACTTAACCAGTAAAGTACAATTGATACAATATTTATTTTGAATCTTAAAAACAAAGGCATAATATGAAGCAGGAGTTAAATAATATGACCCGCTTCTAGGTTATCAGATTGACATTCTCATCATTCTATTTAAAACCCAATGACATGACCTTTACTGCATGAATCAGCTTTGGCCTAATAAAGCTTTCAGTTCTGCACCAACATCCCTCCTTGCATAATCTACTTGCAGTCCAAAGAGGTGAACATGCACGAGCCCAGCCTGGCCCGGCCTGGCGACACAACACAATGGCAGTCCGCGTCTGAACTATTCACTTCAATGCAAACAACTCCCTTGGGACGTTAGCTTTTGACACAAGTCATTAGTCTATTGAATAGCGTGCGAGCTAGCATAATAGCCCATTACACAGCGAGGAATCTCCGCCGCTCGGCAGGAATTCTGCAGCTCGCCAGCCAACAATAGAAAGGGAACGTCGGGGCGGGGCCGACGGGCCTCGACTTCTGACGAGCTCGGCCAGCGCTAACTCAACACACTTAATTTTCCGTTCTAAAGCACACTCGTAAAGAGTGATATTGAGATTTTGGCTTAAATGGATCGGGGTGATCACGTGGCGTCTCTCATCACCCCGCCTGCCTGTAATCCAAGTGTCTCCCTACCTGTCAGGCGTGCAAAACATGACAGGAATATCCCCTCGCATATCTGAACTGAGACTGTGCTGACAGACGTGAATCTGAGACGCTTGGCTTTATTTAAAGTGACTGAGAAAGGAGCGAGGAGACGGCTCTCAACTGTTGCTCATATAAACGGGGAATGTTGGGAATGCGTGGAATTGTACATTTCGTTTTATTAAAGGGGTCAGCATTACAATCTTTAATCCAAATTTAGCCCAGAGATGCCAGAAATGCAAAATAAACATTATCCATGGAGCCTACATGTATACATGAGAAGTACATTACATAACGTGTTTATACATTTGGACAAGACTCGTTGACTCCAAGCTGTTTAAAAAAAAAAAATTTCTGCTTCTTGATGCAAACATTTGTGAGATGCCAGGAATGAGTGTGCATACTTATGCAACCTTTTACCTCCGCACTCTACAAGATTATTTTTTCAATTCATTTAAATTGTGCATATGTAGGTTTGTCAGGATTGAGTAGAGGTGTGTAGACTTTTTATATTGCTCAATGTAGTTGAAGGAAATCCGAAAAAACACGTTACAA
Organism: Syngnathus typhle; assembly: GCF_033458585.1. NCBI lineage: Eukaryota > Metazoa > Chordata > Actinopteri > Syngnathiformes > Syngnathidae > Syngnathus > Syngnathus typhle. The sequence continues at coordinate 3,411,427 of NC_083757.1, forward strand.
AGCGTCTTGGTATTCCAGCTATTGCCTTTTGTCGTTGTCGTTACATTGTTTGGTATTATCTCATTAGAAAAATAAAGTTTTGGACGCTTGAGCTTCAGCACCTAATCAATCCAGCGTATTGTCGCACTATCAGACTAAATATTAAGACAAGCGTCCACATTTTTGTGTTCTGGGGGCGTCATGAATCTTGCACAGTTATGCCCGGAGACTTTTTCCGATGCTTTTTGCTCGACTTTCTTTTGTCTACTGTGTTTATTTACATTGCCAGGCGGGTAGCGATGAGATACTCATTTTGTCGTCCATGTCTTTCATATACAAATATTGACAGGCGTGTGAAAGCCGTGGAAATTTTTTATTTCATCTGTGATTCATCCCAGCGTCGTGTCAGTCATTGTTTGAAGGGATAATGTTTGCGAAGCACCTGGGCAAGCGGCGTTCTTGCTGGTGAGCCACATCCTGTGTAAAAAAACAATATCCAGATATCATTTATGTAAATACACAACGCATCCTTGCATGTTTGTATGTGTGGTGTTGTTGTTTTGTTAGGAAGGCTGCCAAATGATAAACTTGTTTTGGTCTCATTGTGTCAGAGCTTTTCATACGTAATCATGGTCGCCTGTGGCTCGGGCGGAACGCCACCACCATTGTTCACGTCGGGGCCTGGAACTTAACATTCTTTACAGTTGTCAACATGGGGGGGGGGGGGGGGGGGGGGGGTAAAAAAAAGAAAAATCTAGTGTAATCATCCTTTAGTCATTTTTTAATGAGTAGCTGCTGCATCTGACCTAATTACATCACATAACGGTGATATTTTGCACGATATCATTAAAACTGCAATTGTTTTTTAGGCATAGACATACACAGCTGTTTAAAAATAATAATAAATGGCTCAGAACTAGAGAGCACCTCAGGTTCGAGGGCATAAATAGTTGATCCAGGCGTTGACACCCTACATGCAGGGACAAGTTATGGTTCCTTTCCGAATCAAAGACTAAAATCGCAAAAGTATTTTCTTACACTTATAATCATTATGAACATGAAACCGTCCAAGTTGATGAATGAAATAGTAAATGACACATCAAAACAGACGACCACATGAGGTGCTTCCACTTGAATCGCTGATAAGACTACAAAAACAGTCATTTGCTGTGCTGATGGAACATTATCTCTATTTTTTTTTTTTTTTTTGGGTCGCTTTGCAACACATTCCAGGCATATTTCCATTCAGACCCATTTCCTATTGACGGCGTCTGTCGCCACAAAGCCCCCCCCCCCCCCCCCCCCCCCACGCAATGCTGATTAGTGTGTGGAAAATGTGAACAATGACGACTGTAGTCTGAGGTCTTGTCGCGTCATTAGAGATTCACCTCTATGTGTGGAGAGAAAATAAAACTTCCAAATTCACCTTTCCCCTTTTTAATTTATTAGGCCTCGTCTCACCGCAACGACGAGGCACTCTAAATTGGCCCGACCAACCTAAAAAACACTTTTCACCTAAAACCATCTTTTAGAGCACGTGTCAAACTCAAGGCCCGGGGACCAGATACGGCCCGGCCCGCCACATTGTTTTATGTGGACAAATTGTGCATCAAATTCGTGTGTCATTACTGGAATTGCAAATTGTCTTCACTTTAAATATCTTTTTTTTAAAAATATTTGACCAGTTTTTACTGTATATAATATGCTTGCTTGTTTCAAATTGTTTACGTGTGTGTCCTCGAGGGTGAAAGTTATCCTACTAGAAACCTTGCGGGGCGGCGTGTCACAACAAGCAGTGACGACCCGCACGCACACACCTAGAGGCGCACACAGAGATTTACACATTATGTTATCGTCTCCGATCCCATCTTATCGGATCAGTCAGCTATTGTACTGTGCCGGAGACACGGTGTGTGTTGCAGCTCTACTACTACTCGGCTAATGTCGCTTCGCCCTCTCGCACGTTGCTAGGCCGTTATCTGTGGCAGCACATAAGATTGGGAGCACCTGCAGCATAGTTGGGGAGATTTTTTTTCTCTAAACAAAAGTACAACTCTGTCAAAAGTTAGTGATTCATCTGACTGATTGTCACACACGTCTACCACAAACAAGGGTCACCTTAAATTTTTCCCGTAAGCGTTAAAAGGATTTCTTACAGTTGGTAGGTTATGTAACATTGGTTTCATGCTGTGTGCGGTTCAAGTAATTTCGAGGAGTTGTTTTCTTTTTATTTATATTTGCTTTGTAATAACGTCTGTTTGGATTGGTTGTTTGTAGTCATTATGTGCTTGGACTGGAGGGAAAATATTTGACAAGTTCTTTTAATATTTTTTTGTATGCATTTATTTCCTCAAGTAAATTTCTGTATATAACCAGCCATTTATTTTTTATAGCACTTAAAAGACTGACTTGTTATATGATTCAATGTAAATGTTAGAAAGTTGTGAAGTTTGCTAGCTGAGCTGTGATTGGCCGTTAGGCCCTGAGAACTTTCATTTTCAGTGGTCAGCAAGTAGGAAAATCTGTTTTAAAAAGTGTACATGAACATTAGGAAGTTAGCAAATTCATTTTAGACAAAATATTAGCTTTATACTGCTGAAAATTACAAAATAATATCATAATAATTTCCCTTTCGCGTCATATTAGCATTAAATAAACAATCTTGGCAGGCAAAAATATATGATTTAGTGAACATTTTTCTTTTTAAAATTAGTTAATATATAATTTATTGTATGGCAATCTTAAACTTAGCCTAACCTGCGAGTGCCAAAAAAAACAACAAACGCGGGATAATTCACATGAGGTCAGCAGATTCAAGATGCCAAGTGTCAGTATTTTGTGGGTCTTATCTTCCACATATGACGTACGCGTCAAACATCTACGCACGCTGAGCTCAGCATCTGGCAGCTGCATCACGCAGAAGCTTCTACTGTACCACCTGCAGAGCCGCAGATGTTACAGTAGCGCTTGACAGGTGTGACCCCCCCCAACGCTCCTCTACGCTAACTCTGACACAAAGTTTCCTGCTGATATTGAAATTCGTAGAAGCTATCATCATTATCGTCTAATGTTGTCGTCTCGAAAGAAAAATAACATAAGCATGGCGCTTGTTTGGGTGCAGTCGTTATATTAAATATTGAATGTGCACTGGCTGGTAGCAAGATGATTTTCTTTGGCGGAGATATGAATTGAGACTGTTGTTACTTGTCAGCTTGTACACATTGAGCAACATGTTCCATAATAGTAAAAATGTTTCCTTGCTTCTAGCATACACAAATTATTCACATAATCTGTTAGTTATCATTTTCATAATAAATTATGGACTGTTGATAAATAATGCTGTCTGAAAAGAGAATATTATAAAGAAGTTGAGGAGATGAACTGAGACAATTTTTCCTCAGTGGATTTCAATTTTCTTTTCAGTAAAAAAAAATAAAAAAATTCAATCAAATTAATTCAGTTTATTGGGTTCATTATTGAACTTGACGGCTATAATTGAATGTACTCATCATAACCTTACATTGAGCAGAAAAATGCATTTTATTATCGGTGACAGTTACTTATTTTGTTTCCTGCAGAGTTGTGGCCATTATTTTAGGCATTTAAAAATGACGCAATTTTTTTTCTTCCCTCGCCCAACATCCATAACCCATAATTTGCATAAATGGAAGCTAGCTTGTTTGACTGCTACGCCTACACTCACATCAGCATCCAAGTTTATTTTTACATTCATTCAGCCTGGAACAAGGTGACTAAAAAATGGGGGTTAGGAGAGGGGAGGGGGTGAGCAGGGGCCCGTGACCCATTTATCAAAGCATTGCTCAGTATTTACTTAGCCGAGTGCATCCTGCCCATTGCTCCTGATTGCTGGTGTTATGTCCTTACATTTTGCCGCGTAACCTTTTTTATCTGATTAGCAAAACAGCAACATGCAGTCTGATCTATTGCTGACATCCCAGCAAATCAATGTAAATATCCCCCCGTTGTGCTCATTTGCCACAAAAGCACAGATAGAAGATTGGCTACGTGGGTGTGTGTGTGTGTTAAAGGACGCATGACTTTCCGTGCATTCCTAGTCTCGTTGACCCTTGGATCTTCCTGAGGAACTGCTGTAAGGACGACATCAACTGAATGTCAACCTTTATAAGCGGAGGGGATAAAAACATGGCGTGATTTATCTTGGCAGCTTGTTTGTTATTTCTAACAAGACATTAGGTGAAAATGTTCCTCTTAAGCGGAAATTTACTTCCAGAACTAAAGAGTTGCTGGAATGCAGTCGTCTTACCTAATGTGACTGAGGTGATGGAGAGAAAAAAAGAAATCGGGAGGTTGCCCCATTTTAAGTTCCTTAGTCGGACGTGCTGGAAGACTCAGAATCCAAAATTTCCATCTGGACATTTGCTATCTTGAATTTTTTGCCATCCTTATCCGCATTCTTCATCTGGGCCTGATGTCTGTGCCAGCCGCCTGGTGTCTCCCATCTTTTTTTTTTCTTTTTTCCATGGCCCACATCTTAAAGTGTATGATATTTTTAAAGTCTATTGGTGTCACCTCCAGTTGGCAGAAGATGCCCGACGCTCTTAATCCTTGACCCGTCCATCACACATCCCCCGGGCCACCGAGATCAAAGTTGGATACAAAGGTCACAGGGTTCAACCCCCTGGTGGGCTGTTTAAATCCATCAAAGACGCTTCCGAAAGAACCCCCAAATACTTCCTCGTGTCACTTAGATTTTCTTGCGTGCAACGTGTCTCCTCGGACAATGAGATCATCCATTCAGCTTCAAATATGAGGAAACGGCTCATTGTCACGCTAATCCCAAAGCCATGAGCCCCGCACACATACGCACGTCTCAACTGCTCCATTAAGCGGCGTGCCGCAAGCGTCGACAGATAACTTCTTACTGGGGATAATCCTGAAGCTCAGTGGAGGTATTAGTATCAATTTGAAATCTGAAAATCCTCAGCAAAACCTCAACACGTGAGCTAAAGATCAACATCAATAATAATGATTTTTGCTTTATTCGGGTGATGACAAGTGCGTTTGCGGAATTTGCATGCTCTTACGGAAAACGATGAATATCAACACGAAGCAGCCGACAGAGGCTAAAGAAAAATCATGTTGCAACTGGTGTCGTACGCAGGCGAGATCCGTATCACTTTTGAAAGTAGGCCAAAAGTCTACTTTGCAGCTCTGGGAAGTCGCTATGAGGAAAACAAGAGGAGGAATGAAAAGTAATGTCACAAACGTGAGGACAGAAGTGAAGGCGTGAACAGGATGGAACTGGACCCGTGCAGCTTGTGGGGTCCGTCCAGTGCAGGAGGCACCTGGCATCATTCATTCAGCACCAAATTCTCCTTCTCATGCTTCTGTATCACTCGTCTGTGCAGGTGATGGACCTCCCAGAATTCCCAGACAAAGATGGCTGACTCATAATAAGAAAGAAAATGTGCGGCCATTCATCTTCATCTCACAGATTGACCATGTGGTTAATCCGTATAAATTATCGCACTGCTAACTGTGGTTTAATATTTCACAGGCGAGCTGGGAGAGCTTCGGTGGAAGCACATAACTACAATTTGTGTGCTATAGTCTCCTTCGGGAAGATTACACGTGCGGTAAGTATGCTCTTATGTGAAGAATTGTAAAACAGTAAATTCCTCTAATTAATCCTTGTGCTCAGACGTTCGCACGCTAAGCACCTGACCAAAGAGGTGATTGCGAAATAGTTTGCGTTTCTCCAAAAATGAAAGTATATGTATGAGGTCTCGCTAAACACGTGCTGGTCTGTGTGGAGCCAATTTACATAATAGCTTGGTTTTCTCCACCCACGACTTGGAGGCGAGGCAAAATTCCAGGTAACTTTTAAAAGACAACAAATCCATGATTGTGTAGTCTTTAATGGTTTAAAAGGAAGTCAGTCACGTGAGGAGCTGGCACGTTGAGCCTGCTCATGCGACATTTTTGACTCCCCAGATCATTGCTTGTTTAGGATCAGCACTCCCATGTGTGTGTGTACGTCGCTGCTCGGTGTCAGGGCAAGACCAGAGAGGCACCACCTGGAAGTACTTCTCCACAGGTTAAAGGTCAATGCCTTTGGACCTGACTGACAACGTCTGTAGGCCCAACAAAGTGTAATCAGAGAAAAGTTTGAGAAGAAAACATAACAGCCATGTTTTTATCCAAATTTATTTATTTACAGCTGTGTTTTTATTCAAGTTTATTTATTCATTCTTTATTTTTTCAAGAGTTTTTTTTAGATATGTTTCTTGAATTGATTTATTCTATTTAAAAAAAAAAAAATCCCCTTTTTTAACCAGACGTATTTCCAGGAATCTTTTCCAATTCCCTGACTTGATTCTCAAACACACCTGATAAACTCACCAATGTCAATGCGTCGATTCTGGAAAGAGGTCACCATGCTTTTTCAACCTTCCAAGCAAAATCAAAAAGACCCAAGGATCGACGTGTCTTTAAGAACGTAAGTCCAGATTGAAGCAAGGTCAGTCAAGCAGCATGGCAGCTATTTAGTCTATTCATCCACGGCTCCTCATAACATCCAACGGGGGGCTCTCGGGCTTCACGTCTCCGCTTATCAAGGCATGCCAGACATTCTCTCCACGCGTGTTTGTGTGCGATTGAATACGGCGTACGTTGCCGTGCGTGGAAATGTTTACGCGTGCATGCTCGGACCTGAGCGCAGACGTGAGCGTAAACATGTGAATTCACCTCCTTAAAATTCCAAACACTTGTCGTGGCCACAAAAGCAAAACAACGGGATGGTTTCCTGTTTTGTTCTCGGGGGCCCTTTTGAAAGTGGAGACTCCCCCTCTTTCCAGCATCCACCTCCTTCCCTCATTCTTCAGCTTCCCAGGTAATCATTAAGTACTTTTCCATCTTAGATTACAGCAGCTTTTGGGTCTTATCTTGTTTTCAATGAGCAACTTTTGGCAAATTCCAACAACATGCTTCCTGTTGTTCACTTTCCAAAGGACAAGTGGTGCTGAAACGGTTGAAGCATGAAAAAAAAATGATAAAAATGATCTTGTTTTTTCTTGTGATTGTTTTTCTTCTAAGATGATGCTTGCTTTGTCACGGTTCCCAACCACTCCCGTTAACCCCAAAACAAATATGCTCGGTGAAAACGTGACCGTTTTTTTTTTTTTTTTAGGAACGTCCCCAGTAAATAAACCAAGGAGACGGCATTATTGCAACAGCTGATTGTTCCCCGAGTCAAAACAACACACGCTCACGCCACTGTGGAATGGCACTGTAATAACAAACAATTCTTATTTTTTGCCATGAGTGCTTAGACAATTGGAATTGCCAGGCAAGGAGTGCGGAAATAACAGGAACCGTACAGTGGCCCCTGCAGCACACGAGATAAGAACACGTCTCAATGTGGAACCAAAGTTGCCTCATAAAAGTACCGGTCATGAATAAACCTAATAATATTCGACTAATGTCAACTCACACGTAGAGTGGAGCCTCGAGGATCAACACAGGATGTTCATATTTCATGTAATTGTCGCTTTTTTTTTTTTTGAAGGTCAGGTCACATACCGCGCATGCCATGATCATTTGACGGAGATTTCTAGAAGTCATGATGAACAGCAAAATGTCTTTTGTCAGGTTGTTAAGCTTCTTTTGTTCGCACGTTATGACACTCATCGGTGGCGCTAATTGACAGCCATTTTGTCCTTTTCAGTCTTCACACTGCTTGTATGTCATGGAAAATATATGACAACAACTCCTGGAATGCCGGCTCATGGTAAATCCTTTGCTGTGAACGCCCCTACACACACATACACACACACACGAACGAAAAGGACATTCGAACGTAAAGGAAAATGTGCTCAAATTAGAATAAAGGCTTGGAAAATATGAGTGACAAAAAAAATCATTATCTCTGTCAAATGTTCATTATGTTGTCTTGTTAAAAAAGCGTCTTGTTGTTGGCAAAATGAATTCTCTCAAGCATGCATCGACTTGCACTCTCAATTGTTTTAAATCCTGATAACAGCTCTTGCGCAATAGGCCGAATACTGATTAAAAGCGCTGAGAAAAACAAATAAAAACGTATATACAACAAGATACATCTTGCAAACGCTAAAAGCAGAATTCAGATGTCAATCATCATTTTTCTGTGATTTATTTATTGCAGTTTAAAAAAGTTATGTAACTAGATTACACTGTGTGTGGCCATTTCAAATTCAAATCGAAAGCTAGGAAATCGGGTTTTGAATCTCTGCTACTGAATGTTACTTGAATTATTTAAATTTATATCGCAGTATACAATGACCAACACGGCACAAACAGGTTTTTTAAAATCCTTAAGACCCATAAAATCACTCTGCCGTGTCATTTGAGGGAATTCAATCTCTGTGAACTTTGATGCCCTGAGGACTTTGGTTTATGAGCCAAAGCAACATTCCCACCACACCTCACGAGAAGTTCCCCAGCAATCACAACAACAAACCTGTTCCGTGGAAGTGACTCCAACGAGTAGAATTATGTCTGAATTGAAAATAAATGATGATGATGATATTTGGTTGATGATTGTGTTTATGTGCTCGGGCACTTGAAGGGTTGCTATGGATGCATCCAAACATTGCAGTTTAGTCACCAAGAAAATAGGAGATGTTGATTTCCTGTTCCTCTTGTTCTCACTTCCTCCAAATGCTTCCTTGGATTATGCAGGTCAGATTGCAAAATGCAAAAAGTTGTAGTAAATTTACCTGAAATGTATCTGAAATACACAAAATACTTTGAAACATTCATGCCAAAGTAGCAAAGCGGCAAAAACTTTGCCTGGTGTTCATGAGACCGAGGTTCAAGACCCATGGTGTGCAGCATTTATATATGAAACAAAGATACTTGAGTCTCCGGCACTCAAGGCAAACACTTTGAGTTTTGGATCTCTGCTACTGCCCTACTTTGAAACCCTAATCTTAGCTTTTTCTGGCTAGTTTGTAAAGCCATTTGCAGGTGTACCTAATAACAGGCCACTTTATCAGGGAAATATCATGGTCAAAGGTCACAGGTGTCAAGCTCTAGTCCTCAGGGCCGCGTTCCAATATGTTTTCCAAGTTACCCTCGTTAAGCGCACCTGCGAGAAAAGTTTTAGCCACTTTCACGTTCTGCAAGAGCTAAAACTTTTCACGCAGGTGCACTTAACGAGGGAATCACACAGACACTCCATTAGGTACACCGCCATTTTCAAGTGTACCTAATAACAGGCCACTTTATTAGGGAAATATCATGGTCAAAGGTCACAGGCGTCAAGCTCTAGTCCTCAGGGCCGCGTTCCAATATGTTTTCCAAGTTACGCTCGTTAAGCGCACCTGCGTGAAAAGTTTTAGCCACTTTCACGTTCTGCAGGAGCTAAAACTTTTCACGCAGGTGCACTTAACGAGGGAATCCCACGGACACTCCATTAGGTACACCGCCATTTACAGGTGTACCTACGTCACTGGGACACTAGATGGTGCCGCACCCGCCCTCACCCCCACTTTCTGATTGGCTGTTTGATCTGTGACGTCACACGGACACTCCATTAGGTACACGCCCATATTCAGGTGTACCTAATAACTTTATGCATTTTTTGTACGTGTCAAGAATGTGTATTTGACTACTTGCTCATTATTTTGGGGGACACCAACACATGTTACACAACGTAAAACACATATACATATTGTCATATAAAGCAGTTAACCAAAAAAATAAATAAAAACAAGGAATAAAAAACCAGACATGTTTTAACAGGTTTTAATGTTTATTAAAATAATAATAATAATAAAAGTACATTTCAAACCAGCTTTTTTTATGCGTGTGCATTGAACCTCCTAATAGCGTGGAGGTGTACCTCAATTGTTTGGGCTGATTTGACTTTTTAAAGTTTTTGTTTTGTCAGTGTCAATCTGAAGCTAATAGTGCTATTATGTGTTTTTGTAAACAAACCAGGCAACCAAGGCAACGTGCTTTACCGGCTCGCGTGCAGGTGGCGACTACCAGCTAGAACCAGTTCCACTCTTGACATTTTCCTCCTCTTTGTCACGACAGCATTGACGTTTGTCAATTATATCTTTTGGATACAAAGAGAAATATTTTTTTTTTAAAAAGTCAATAGTTGGATGGACATTTCTCTTTGCATCTGTGTTGTCATTTGTTTGGGGTTGGTCGCATGGGGGTTACTCGGATAAAAATCAGCATCCGGTGTGCCATCTGATATACAAAGACTGTGAAATCCATCAAGAATGACCAAATAGGGGGATTCGTCATATAGAAAGCAAACAAAAACACCCTCATCTTCGGTGTATTATTTCCACTGAATAACTGATTGGGTCTGACTCACCTGCAAGGAATGCTTGTCTTTGGGTCAGAGATGCAATGATGACAAAAGTGTTCTGTCAGGGTCACAATGTTGGGTAAACTATTCATTCCCAAATAAGGATTTGAATGTACCTGCAAACCACATGTTTCCTGGTTTTGGCAAAGGAGCCAATCACAGTAGGAGGTGAGTGCAGTATCACCTTTCTCATGCATGATGTCATTTTCTTTTGTCCATCTTAGTTGAATAATTTCCTCTTCTACATCCTCCTGACGTTGGTTTGAGAGGCACAATGCTTTTCCCTTTATTGGCTTGTTAGTCAATCACAATTACAATCAATGAAAACATAACAGATCTGGTTTGTACCCATTAAAACTGCATTTAATATTCTATGCTTTACATTTTGATAGCTAAACTGCCAATAAAATGAGCACTGATCCTGTTGGAACTAACTAATTTGATGTTGCACGACGTTGCAGTTTCCACAACAACCACAAGACGGCGACATAACAACTACAATTCGTTCTTTAAGTCCATTTCTGCTTCTGTTCTGTAGCAAATATGGCTCTACTCTTGCCTTAATTGTTTTGTGTGTGTGTGTGTGTGTTTTTTTTTGGCTCAAAGTAACAGAGAAAACATATAAAGACACATTTAATAACAAATTAATTCATTTTTTATCGCTTTCTATTATTCAATGATTCATTTATTGAATCATTTAATGTCACATTTATTTGATTTGCTTCACGGACTATTGCCTCCAAGCTCTTTATCTGCCCTCATCTTCACACTTTCCTGCAAACGCTTGATGCATCCGGTGGCCTGACATTCTTTACTCAGGCTGCCTTTTAATTGTCTGCCTGCGTCCCCCCTGCAGCCCCTGTCTTGGATGTTTGCTCTGTGACAGGCCTTCTCCCTGACGCGTGGATGGAGCTGTCCTCCAGGGGTCAGGGAGCAGCGGGGTCAGGGGTTAACACCACCGGCGGCGCTTTAACAACAAATAAGTCGCTCAGGTCTTTCTTCGGCCCTATAAATCCCATCACACCCTAGAAACAACTAATGTGCTTTCTCACTTCATTTATTTGAAGCTAAGGTTATATATACGTCATCTTTAAGGGTATAAATCACGTCTCCAAATTGCCACCGGGGGCTCAGCATCTATTCAGTGTGCAGACAGTAAAATGCAAGCAATCTGGTAAAACACATTGAGCTAATGGGGGTGAGGATCAGTCGGCTGATCCCCATGCCGGATCAAATGTTTGCTATGTGTTAACAGCAATCTTCTGCCTGTGGGATCAGGATGTGTGTTTGTGTGACTAATGGTGTAGAGAACACCCCTGATGATATGTTCTTCAATGGAGGGGTTAACAGGTTTGACCCTGACCCCCACCCTAAAGTAAAAGACAGAAAGACACGTCATTAGGTACACATAGACAATATATTGTCATTTAAGAATTCCCTATGAAATTCTGCTTTTACTAGAATAATGATAATATGGAACACTACATCAGTGTTTGTAATAATTTGCATCCTCCAGCAAGCAAAATACAAGCACAACAATAAACATGCTTTTAACTGTCATATCTAGAAGTACTCTGGACTTTGGGTTAGATCCACTGAAATAGCTGTTTTCAAGCATACATGTCAAAATTAAAAAATGTTTCTGATGCAGGTTTAGTACCAAACAACGCATAAGAGCTTAATCGCGTGCAATGAGCGCTCTCTACTTGTAAGGACTGGAACTGGATCTCACAACAAGGCAATTATTTTAAATTCCGCCAGAGGGCAGTATTGCTATAGGAAATTTGAAATAAACCAGATTGAGGAGCGTTTAGTTCATGTAATTATTTACATACATTATACAGTACATTATTTTGGCCCGCTAGGTCATCTGATTGGTAGTGTTTAGGCAAGCTGAGAAGGTTCTTCTATGTTCTCACTATTACATTAGATTAAAAAAATATCCAAGTAAGTCAGCAATGTCTGCAGACTCAGGTTAATTGTAGAGTCCAGCATTTGAAGCAAACATGGTGAAGCAGTTATCTTTTATTTCTGTACTAGATGTCACTTTGTGAACCTGTCTGACTTCCCCAACCTCAATTTATTCTCCTCACCTTTTTCCAACACCTTCTTGCGAAGCCCCCAGGTCTCCATCCTATCTATTCGTTCTGATCTTCCAGCTTTGATGCGTCCTTGTGATGCTGAATCAATTTTGGGGTATTTTTTTCTGCTCTCTCTCTTTGTTCCAGGAAGCGAGGATGACATCATGTTCTGACTCTGTAAATAAACATAACAGAAAAACTGAGATGAAAAAAAAATGAACAGAACATTTTGTTTGGGAGCTAAAAGATTATTATTAAGAGGCCACTTAAGAGAAACACTTTCTGAGTAATCAAAATTGTGTTTTTGTGCAGAGGTAAATTGGTAGGGAGCAAAGAGAAATGGACTTGTCTGACACGATAACATCCAAAACAACAAAACCACTAAAAGTGATGTGACGCTGATGGATTCCACTCTCCGCATTAGTGTTTTAATGGTTGTGATGTAGGGCAAGGAAGTGGGTCAAACTTGGTCATATTAAAAAAGAATGAAATGAAGAAAAAAAATCATATAAATAAAAAGAATCCTATTATATTAGTTTTATTCGGGATGGATGTTATCTGCATATTCATCTGCTTTTAATTCCATCCGTAGTTCTCAAACATGTAATTGGGAATTAGATGACAAACAGCATCACGAGACTTGACGCTGTTGGCTTGCGTGTATCCTTCATCAGTGGATAACAACAGTTCTTTTCATGGCAGTCAGTGTATCCGGGTCAGCTGGGCAGGAGATGCAGAATCCTGCAGCTGTGTGTGTGTGAACAGCTAGTCAAAGTAGTACAAAGTATCTGCAGTGTGTGTTTTTTTTTTTTTTTGTTACCAAAGGCTTATTTACTGCTGTTGATTTGTTTTGAACCACACTGGCTTAAAAAATGCATTGCAATTTATAAACTACTTTTTTTTTTTTCAATCATGTTTTTAGATGGTTCTGTTGTTTTGAATAATAAATGTTTTCGCCCCCACTTTGATTCACTTTTCTGTCTGTTTTGCAGCAGAGCTGTCATCTTAACACCCAATAGTTTTCTGCAAAATGTGTTTGTTTGCATTTTGGCTGCCCACATATTCTTATCTCCACTGCTCCATCATGACTTGATTGCTGTGTTGTTTTTTTGCCTCTCGACCAATTGTGCTCCTTTGGGAAAACAAACCACTTCCCATCTCATGTAGTTCTCATCCAGCTGCGTTCATGACAAGAAGATTTAACTAATTACTAAAAAATGTAGTTGTTTTAAAAATACCACGTTTGAAGCTGAATATTTTACATGGCAGGGACAAAACTGTGAAAGTTGGAGCTGTTTGTTTGTTGATATTTTTATTTTCCTCGTGAGGCATCTGATCCTCTTTCATCCGACACCTCATGATCAAGAGACATTTATCAGAAGATAGTTACATAATATAACCTGACCCACAAAAGGATTATGTCCCAAATATAGTGGAAGGTTAATGCATGTTTATATATCTTAGGTTTGCATCTGGACAGCAGCCATTGGGAAACACCAAGTTTATTGGTTGGACCGTACGTGCGCTGCAAGCTGACCTCAGTGCAACACAGTGCCGTCAGCATGAAGCAAGACTCAGGGGGGCGGGGCTACAAGTGTGCGCCCACTGGCTGCAAGAAGCGGACTCGCTCGCTCGCTCACAAGTGCGCCTGCTTGGAGCGGCTCTGGAACCCGAATGAGCGCTCCATTTGGAAGACTCGGGGATGACGCCAATATTTCTCACTGAACGGATGGGACATAGCTGAAAGCTGCAGACACTGTGGAGATCCGCATCTTCAAACATGGAGAAGATATTTGAGCGCAATGTTTATATTAGAGGAGCGCGCATGAGGAGGATGATAACCGCATCTCGTCCGCATGGACAACGCGCTGTTGCATCTGTGAAAAGCGGCTCAAAGCTTCCACGAGAGTGACTTTTGTGTCTTCTGTGTACTGGGAAGAGGAAAAGGAAAAAAAACTCTTCATTGCCAGTTTTTGCATCTGCAGACTGCGACACAGTTGGATTTAATATTCTGCTATATTCTCAGGTGAGCATTTTTGAGTGTTTTCTGTTGAGAATTGGAAATGTACTTTTTTTTTTTGTGCCAAGCAAACTTCTAAAATCTATGAATGGAGTTTGATGGCGCTATAGAGCCACAGATGATGTCACAATAGCTTCTTCAGACAGCAACAGTTACTTCTGGATGGTGTAAAAAAAACAAAATCCTTTTTTTTTTTTCTTCCAAATTCTTAATAACCAGTTGATAGCGCAACAATTGTTATGCCAGTTGTTAGCAATCAACACAATACAAAGCTGAAGATTTTTTTCTTTGTTGCTCTTTAACATTTTTGAGATGGTTGACAAGTGCGGAAATCCATTGTTTTGATTGATTGATTGATTGTATTGATTGATTGATTGTATATTTATTGATCCCCAGGGGTGGGGAAATTCAGGCCCCAGCAGTATTCATACCACAGAGTGGGTATACAAAAGACGCACAAATGGCATGAGCGCAACTCAATAGGCTCTCATAAGGCTGCCACACAACGGCGCCACAAAGAAAGCCAGAAAGTGCTCAAGATAAAAGCCATCAAAGCAAAACAAAGCTAAAAGACAAAGGAAAAAAAGTAACTGTGGCCAACCAGCACCCCTCAATACAAGAGAACATCCCAAAACACACCAAATAGCCTCCACGGGGTCCATAGACAGGTGTAGGGGCAGTCCAGTTCAACGGCGCCCAATGGACCGTGGTCGTGAATCGGTGAAAAACATCACAAAGCAGGCAAACGTGTGAGCAGCGTCCTGGGCACCCAGTCGGGTGCACGTGCAGATGGTCACCACGGGGCTAGCATGGCGAAAGTCGTTGGTTCCGACGAGCACGAGGGAGCGGACTCCCCACAGGGGTTGCGGCTGCAAGGCCAAGGCGAGGGACCCGGTCATCACTGCCCGGATAGCAGGAAGCCGCCGTAGAGTTACGCCGGTCTCGACCGATGATCCCGGTCCCAGGAAGAAAAAAAAATAATACAAAATATCCGATCCGAAGAGATACCGAGGTGCGGTAGAAGGCACCAGCATTGCCGAATGGACAAAAAGACAGAAAGAAAAGGGAGAAAAGAAAGAAATAAAGAGGAAAAGAGAGAACACTGCTGGGAGGCAGCCACTTACGGCGCCATACCGAAAAAAAAAAAGAAAAAAAAAAGTTTTCAGTTTTCTACAAAATGACAACTTTGCTTTGAGTGCATCATGTCTGAAAAAGAATGTTCAGTCAAGTGTGACAGAAAGCATTTTTCTTTTCGTCAGTTGCAGATCATTTCTGATCCAGCTCAGGCATCATCATGGGCACCGTACTTTCTCTGTCACCCGTCTCGCGCAAGTCAGGCTACTACGAAAACCGTCCCGGTTCGTTAAGCCACTACCCGAGCCTGAGCAGCCGATCTCTCAACAACCAGAAAGAGCGCGGCTTGAAGAGAGGCCAGTCCATCTTCCTCCCGGTGCTAACATGGAAACGTCTGGTGGCTTCCACCAAGAAGAAAGGGAACGCCAAGAAAAGCTCCAATGCACCACTTGGCCCGGTTGACCCTCTCAACAACAACAACAACCTAAACATCTACCAAAAGGATCCCGTGCTTCACCTCAACTACGAGAATGTGAGGAAGTCTCTGTCGTGCGCTAACTTGAGCAGCTACGAGGTGCCAGTGGGACTCGGGCTAGGGCTCGGTTACGGCCTGGGACTGGGCCACGGGTACGGCTGCATGAAACCACAGCAGCTTTCTTCTGTGAAAAAAATCCCGCAGGGGACCTTGAGCACGTCCCCTAAACGTGTCATCGTCCAAGCGTCCACCAGCGAGCTGCTTCGCTGCTTGGGGGAGTTCCTGTGCTGTCGCTGCTACCGCCTCAAGCATCTGTTGCCGTCCGACCCTGTTCTGTGGTTGCGGGCCGTGGATCGCTCGCTTCTGCTCCAGGGCTGGCAGGACCAGGCCTTCGTCACACCGGCTAACGTGGTCTTCGTGTACATGCTGTGTCGAGACGTGGTGGACGGGGATTTGGTAGCGTCGGAGCACGAGCTGCAGGCCATCCTGCTCACCTGCCTCTACCTGTCCTACTCCTACATGGGTAACGAAATATCCTACCCGCTCAAGCCCTTCCTGGTTGAAGCGGGTAAGGAAGCCTTCTGGGACCGATGCCTCGCCATCATCAACGCCACGAGTTCGAAGATGCTGCGAATCAACGCGGACCCTCATTTTTTCACGCAAGTGTTTGCCGAACTCAAAAGCGAAGGGGGGTGTGGTCCGCAAGATTACAGTCGGGTTCTGGAGAGGTGAGAGGAGTCAAGGAAGATGCCGACACAATTGACTGGTTCCGTTGCCATATGTATTTATTTGATGATTGCAACTTTGGGCTTGGTTGCCAATTCTTGGATGGAAATTTGAGGCAAAAAAAGAATCTGCAATTTTAAAAAGAATTTCAATTGAATTCTCTCTTGCCATATCCTCATGCCCTTTTTTTTTTTAAACCAACAGCAACCATGAAAAATTGAAGCACCATTTTTACCTCAAGAATCTTCTTGAGCTGACTTGAATTGCAGAACCTTTTGCTCCACCTGTCCCAACAAAAGTCTTGCACAGCATGTGCGAGGCCTCCAGTTGTCTCAGCTGCCTCTCGGGATCCTTCAGCATCCTCACGCATTTTTGGGGGGGGGGATAAATCAACATGCACGGCTCAGACCGGAGTACGCCATTGTCGCCGAGCACCGTGGCGGATTTCCAGCAACATCCAAGCCGATTGGATTGACATTTTCATCAGAGACTGAATCATAAAATGCGGCACAGACAGTTTAATCTGACTAAATTGGATATTCCCAGACAATGCCGAGCCATCTCGCAACACCGGCAGAGTGATGGATGGGAACAGCTGCACGTCGGTACCACGCCAGTCCTGCTGTGTGCTTTTATGGGTCACCTGGCCTGAGGGGACAGTTGCCTATTTTTACTCAAATCAAATTTACCAGGGAGCTTTCCAGAGTAGTAGTATCCCGCTTTAGCGCCGACGCATGTGAGCGGAAAGCGTGACCGACTTGTGCCGTGGCCAGCCGCCAGGGTCATCAGCTGTTTAGCCCGTCCTGCGTTCCCCTGCTTCTTGCTGACAGCCCGGCCGCTAATTAGATTAGCAGATTACGACTCCCCAAATCTCTCAAGACCTCTGCCCCTTCTCGGCCACTCAATAACCCCCGCTGCTAAATCCGGGCCGCGCTGGACGGCGAGTATTTAAATGCCCGATCATGTGCTTTTTACTCAGAATAAAAGCGTGACACACGTGCACTGGTCAGAGTCCAATCTGGCGTCTAATGAGTGCATCGTACATTCTCATCTGTCATGCACAGGCTTCTTAAAACAGCGAGTTCATTCATTTCAATGTGAGTTCTGCACGACATTTTGATCATTTTGATGCTTTTCAGTGTTATTCGTACTTGGATCACGAAGAAGTTCATTTATAAAATGAACAGATCGCAATGCCTGAGAAGCATCTTCATTCAGATCCTCAGGAAAAAAATTATATAGGCTAATTGCATCTTCTACTAAAATAGGTGCAGAGTGGTGACCCAGTATTTTTGCACAATACTTTACAGTATTCCAAAGTCATATCAAATTTGACTTTAACACATATAAACATCCCCTTAGTGGGTAATCCAGCGCTAATCCTCCCGCCCAATCAGATAGAGAGGGAGCGAGGGATGAGGAGATGGAAGAGGAGGGGGGTCGGAATGCACTGAGATTTTGATGTCACACTCGCCGTGCAGTTTTTGACCTCCCGGCTCAGCCTTCAAATCCTCCTTTAGCAAAGTGAAGGCCACATAGGCCCAAAGCTGCCTATTCCCAGCCCCGTTTGAGTCAAACCCGCCCGAGGGGGAGCTCGCATGAGTCACTCCAGTCAAGCAGATAAGAGCGACGGCGTGATTCATAACCCGAAAGAGAGGCGCCTTTTCTTGGCCTTCAAATGGCAGCCATTTTACTCTCATTGTTACTTCTGCACCCTCTCGCTCGCTTGCACAGCTTTGACAAGGACACTTGTGTCTCATCTGCCCCCCCCCCCTTCTCCCTGCCGCCCCGTGCTCAGCTGTTCATTAGATTTGACACCCCAACCCGCCAGCTATCGTCAGGAGAAGAAAGGGCAGAATTGTTGTCATATTTGTTTTTACTTAATGAGACTGGGGGATACATTTAAAGGTTACATCCCCAATTTGAAATCAGAGCATGGAAATGAGCAACACGGCAACTGTCTCCTCTTTCGATCCGTACCTGAGCAGGATGCGGTAGCTGCTCCTCCGATCCTTCCAAGCCAATTAACTGCAGTCTCAGCTGGAGTTGGAATTCACTTCATCCAATCAAAAGCCTCCTTAGAGATTGACTTGCAGGACAGGAAGTACACCATGTTTGTGGTCCCTCTTTGTGCATCACAAGGACTTGATAGTTGCTTGGACCTGAAATTTACATTTGTGGAGATGTGTGTTATTTATCCTAAAAATGCAAATTCAGAGATGGAAAAAATTGCCGCGCACACAGTTAAACCCAAAGTAGGTCAGACTGTGGCCAAATGTAGTGTTCAAGTGGATGTTTACATAATCTCAAGGCTGGCAATTACACTAGTTAGTGTTGATATAAGACTGTAAATTGTGTTTGAGGTATTCATCAAGTATTTGCCTTTGTCATCGTTTTTTTATCTTGAATAACTTTGGACTTGAATTTTTTTTGTGGGGCAGAAAATGAAAAAAAAAAAAAGTAATTCGAAAGGTCACCAAATAAAACAACTCAACTAGGGTATGAATAATAATAGTCACAAAAATGGTCCCAATTGGTTTTCTAAATGAGGAAATATTATTTAACTGTAACCGTTTCCACTTTTAGCTGAACGTGATGAAAATGTGGAATAGTGTTGAGTTCGCATAACTCTGTGAGTTGTGTTAAATTATTGGACTGCTGCTGAAGGTTAGCATGATCGCCTTAACATGGTGACTGGTGTAAATAAGACGTTATGTTAAATAAAAAAATAAAATAAATAAATAAAAAAGGCAAGTATGAAGAAAAAAATAAATAAATAGAAGTGATAGTGATGTCCTGTCGTAGAACGCATGCTGGCCGGTAGTTTAGAAATGTACTGTATTTTTTTTTTTTTTGCTTTTTATACATACTGAATTCTCATCTTAATATTTGTTGCCCATTTTAAAATATATATATATATATATATATATTTTTTTTTTTAAGAAGCATGTCGCCAACATCCAATGACTGCTCATGCTTAGAAACACCGGAAACAAAAATATTTCATAGGTTACAGCTATTAAAATAAAAACATGTGATTTCTTCAGGCAAAGAAAAGAAAAACTATTTATCAAATTGATCAAGTTAGCGACTATCAATGGCTTTTACCATCAATGCAGCAGATGGTGACACAAAGATGGTCATTGTACTTGTGGTGTTTGTCTCCGGCAGCTCCAGGGCAGCCTGCATACACACAGATGGTTTCACAGTTACAGCAACGTTGGGCAGATGTTAAAACAAATATATAAATATAATATAACTGCTGAATTTCAATCTCCCCCTTCCAGCTTGGTCCTTCTGGGTTTCCATGGTTACCTTCCTGGGTAACCTAAAACAAAGAAGCACATTAACTTGAATGAACTTTCATAAAAGTCACTAAAAGTGTGTGGCTAATAAAAAGAAAACTTGAAGACAATTTTTTTTTCTTTTTTTCATGATGACAATGTTTACTATGTGGATTATTTAATAAAGTATGGAGCTGAAGTACAACTGCAGTGTCAATATCTATATATTTTTTGTTTCAACACAAGTGAACTAAAACGCCCTCTGTCTACAATGAAGCTAATTTGTTTGCTAATTAATTCGTATGAGACAAACCTTGGGCACTTCTGTTCCGTGGTTGCTTTGGGGAGGCCTCGGTTGCTCTTCACTGACTTTTACGAGCCTGCTGGGATCACTCATTTTGCAAACACACTCTGTCAATGCTTCCTAGAAAAGGATTAGGGTTCGCAAGACCTGGTAGCCAGATGTACCGTTCAATGTCGTCCATGCCTGTTTATGTCTCGCTCTTTGAATCCAATAACAGCCAGTTTCATCTTTTATGCCTAACGTAACAAACTTCCAATTGTTTTGTGTTCAGGCAACCAGTTCCACCAATTCAACTTCAAACAACTACTCATTGGTCACACATGACCAGCACAATGAATCCACCGGGAATCCTGTCGGCAGAATTAATTTGAGTTTGAGGAAAAGGTCATGAGAAAACTTGAGGTCAAAATAAAAATAAAGAATAGTAAATAAAAAATAATAAATAACATTAAAATAAATAAATGAAAAATTAAAACAGGACATTTTTAATATAACAGTTTTATATGTTTTTTATTAACAAAAATATTTGAGATGTATCCTTATTTTTCATTCACTATAATAAATTTAAAGCGGAGCTTCTCAGGTTATCTGAAATGTTGCACCAGCTGGATGTGAAAAAACGCAGCTCTTAATTCCCTAAATGGGCATTTAAATATCCAAGTTAGAACTCTTTGTCAAATTTGTCCAGATTAGTAAGCATCCAGTCTGGTGGCATGTTGGTTTAGATGGAGCTGAGCGAATAGCAATCTGCCCCTCATGTTACTGTAATCTCCAACATGTGACCTCCCCTCCAGTCTGATAATGGAGAGATGCATGAAAGAAAAAAAAAACCCTGCTGGGTCTGCCCTGAGAGGATTTAGGGGCAAAAAACACAGCTCTGGGACACATATTATGCTAAATCCTCTCCAAGTCATTACGAAATTCTAACTGCGCGGCTGGTAATCCCTAAAGAGAAGCAAAGCAGGTGCCAGCCTCTCCATAATGGAATTGCATGGCGCTTAAAGTGATTGCATCAACAATCAGCCGGGCCTGATCAATTCGATTAGAGCTCGACGACTCGTATTTGTATAACGTGAGGAGATAAAGAAGAACGCATTCATCATTTTCTATCCACCTGTGGAAAAACAGCTCCAAAGTTCTGTTCCTTGGATACAAAAACAAGCTAAGAAGACATTTTAACTTCCCCTCGAGTCGTTCACACATTCATGAAAGACAGTCACACTGATGTGAGGACCATTATAGACCATCTTGCAAAGTGTGAATTGATGTTAGAGTGTCTGGGAAAGGATGTCAAGAGACTGATAAGTGAGTAAGAGTCCAATTAAACCCTTTCAAGGTGTTGGACTGTCATTAAAGTCAGGAAAAAAAAAAAAGGATGAATGTCAAATATGATCTGGCAGTGTGGCTTCCATTTGCAAAATAACAAATTTTACCTTTGCGTGATATGTTGGGTTTTTTTTTTTTTGCATCTTGATACCAACGTCTGCAATCATTCGGATCTAATCCTGAGGACACCAAAGGGACAAGACAGGAAATAACTCATGCGTCATTTAGTCCACTTTTCTCCAGTCGGTGAGCTCTATTGCATGTTTTCAACGGACGCTTTGGATTACAGATAAATCCGACTGTTTGTGCTCTCGTCTAAACAACCGGGATATTGTATCGGAGTGGATTGCGTACAGGAAACCCCAAAACATTACGTCAGTGTATTTTAGAAAACAGATTTATTTAAAAGTCATTTACAGAGCGCACCGGGGATTTTTTTATCACTGGGAATTCTAACGCACATAAACTGTTTGAATAATTTATTCTGTTAACTTTTATTTCTGTTACCAGGAAAGCATTTTTTAAAATTTGTGTTGTATGACAGGATGAAATAACTCTCTCACTTGACCGGAACCAGTAGAATAAAACCATCTTTGCTCTTCTTGAAATCAGCGTGAGTTTGGCCCGCCTTGGTTTCCACGGTAACCGTCTTGGGTTTGCCTCGCATGTTTACCTGGATGCCGGACGGACACACCTTCACATCTAACGGTGTTTTTCTTACACTGAAAGACAAAAAGATATGATGGCTGTCAATATTTTCCGTTACCCTCTCAAGTCAAGTCACTGGACAGGCTAATATTCTATATTCTACTTGTCCTTATTTGACGACAGCACTGTCAGTTTAAGATGATCCAGGAAGTTGCTGCTTCCTGTTGGCCTTCAGGGAACCCCCCACCGCCCCCACCCATCCCTGTGGCAGACACAAACTGGCACAACACAAAACTCAATAGCATCCTTATCCTAATGAATCCTCTACTGTATCCCTCGACATCCCAACGACGCTCTCCCCTTTTCCATCAATGGCTGCATTTAATTCAAATTGCAAAAGTCTCCGAAGCAGATGCCGACCAGCTATTATTTGAATTTGGTGACCGATAACGAGGATAAGCCAGATTGGCAACGGAGTCAGTTTCTCCTGAGATAATGTTAGACAGAACCTTCACATTTTCAAAAGGTGAATTATAATTAAAAATGACATCATATGTAACCTACTTATCGTGGAATGGTGACAGCAGAGGAGCAAAATGCAAAGGACAGTCTATTAGGTACACCCAGCACCATGAAATTCCAACAGTACCAACAAGATGCTCATTTTCTGATTCTACAAAATGATTGCATACAGACGCAATTAGAGCGTCCATACCGCCTCCACTATTAGAACCCACGTGTTTATAAATGAAAACCTCCTCCCCTCCTGGTGAGTGGTCACGTCATGCGTAATTGCTCCTTGGGAAGTGCGTCAACAACATGGACAAATTCAGACAGTCGCTTCGTGTGAACGCCGCAGTTGGTCGCTTTGACGTACACATTTACACATTTAACTGGAGGTGTTGGGAACGGTGTTGGAAATAAAAGACAAAAGTCCAGCGAATGTGATCAGCTCACAAGCAAAACACCCCAATTGGCAGCTCATCAAATGGAATTCATTCATAAATAATGGGCCATCATACGACGGTTGTGTTTGAGAGGAAGTGAATCATAGTTAACGAGCATTCACCCAAACCTTTTTGGAAAATTATTGGAAAAACTAAAGTAAAAATTCAAATTAAATAAAAATAAAAATAAATTAAGTAAAAATAAATAGATAAAAAGTGCAGTGGTGACTATGATGCAAACAATGAATCGCTTGTACAGGACTGAATCTATTCTCTCTACAAACATGACCTGCACTGAGCTGAGCTGAGTCCACCCACATCCAGACAAGAGTTGAATAATTTATCGCCTCCTAGACAGCAGCGGAGACAGATTTGGGGTGCAAACACGGCACCTCAGACCTCCCGCTGCCACCAGCTCCACCTCTTCATCTTATCTTCCTCTCTCACCCTCTTGCAAGCCTGCAGGCCTCCATCTTTCTCCCCTGTCACTGCCTCTAAGAAGCTGAGTGCAGCTAATACAATGTGAATATGTGCCTCTGGTGCCTCCATGATGGAGGAATCACTGGCTGTTTTATTAGCGCCTGGCCCGCCAATGTGTGGCCAAGCGTAGCCAGCGAGCAGGTTGCCAAACTGTTATTAATGTCGTTTGTCCTTTTATGGGCCAATCAGATCAACTCGGAGCTTTATGTAGAGTCGGGATAATGCGGCATCGCCGATGAAAATCAACACAAATTGTAAATTAGCTGTTTTGTGTGGATTTGTTTTTTTTTGCCAAGCTCGTGTTACGACGGTTACTCCCAATTGGCCCACTGAATGATGACATCACCAAAACAGATCTAGAACATTTTGACAGAATGCTACAAACTGTAACAGATCAGACACTCCATCAATCTTTTTTTTTTTTGTGCTTCAGTGTTGCCTGTTTCCTCCCTAAACTTTATGTCTCGATTCTTCAGGTGTAATTGGGTCTCAGGAGGGAATCAACGCGTCACAAAACTGACAGCGCGGAACAAAATGTGAGGCAGGTCAAGCCCTGCAGCGTGACGACAAAAGAAACTAAACAGAAAAAAAAAAACTCTTTCCTGCCTTTCTTTCATTGTCACTTTTTCCTCTGGGCAGTTAGAAAGCCACTCGGCAACAAAAGCATCAAATGTCTTCAATTTAAAAGGATAGTTAATTTATCACTTTGTCCTCGAAACTATCACCAAGGCATTTCCGTTCCAGCTACCAAGTATTGGCGTCATTCATCAATTCAAATCAAGAAACAATCTGCGGCATTCTGGGGAAAAAAAAAAAATGAGTCATACGTGGATCAAACTGTGACCAGTGACGTGAATTTTGCACAAGGCCTGAATCAATCATTAACAGTAGGCTAAGTATCATCGAGTGTGACGTGATCAATTCTGAAGACCAGAGATTAAATCTAAGAGGACATCTGAGTCAATTTGAGAGGACACAAAATTGAATAGGAGGCCGCATGATTTGGGTCACGTGCTGTGGTTGATCTGTTGATTGCAGATGATTTAAGATTTTCTGAATTATTTTTTTGTGTGGGCTGAAATTTTAAGCAGATGACAGCACAAGGTTTGTTTTGATTCAGTTTATGTGCTCATGTGCTCACTGTCCGAGTCGGAGCGGAGCCAGTTGGGTCAGTTTTTACTCGGTCCGCACGTCATCATTGTGCCAATTTGTTTGTCTGGGGTAGAATTAGTGCATGACTGCCGATCAAATGCACAAAGAGGTGCTTTGAAAGGGAAATTGCTTCGAGGTCAGTAGCCAAGATGTTTTATTTTTGGGCGTCGGAATATAGAAATTTTATTCATACAATGAGTTGTGCATTTGAGAATGTGCGGTCTAAAATAATATGAATCCAATTGTATAATTGACTTCATTTGCTTCACATGACCCACCAAGTTGATGAGAGTAAGAAATAGGTCAGTGTCTACTCACTATTTACTTCCACCTGAGTTGTAAAAGCTGTTGCCGTGGTTACTCGCCATATGATCAAAACCGCATTACTACTGATCCTAATCCATTAAATCAAAAGTTGGAACTAGCAGAAGATAGAAGTGGGCAACTTCTCGAGGTGGGCCGGACAGACAAACACATTGAGGACAACCAGTGAGGGGGAAAAAGCAGAGAGGGGAGGGGGGTGGGGTCAAAGAAACAGAGGAGGCTATTTCAAGACTAGGATAGCCGAAAAAGTTCATTTGAAAAGAGGATATTCGCCCACGTCCGCTTTAAGTGCCGCTCAGCCAAAGAGGTCAGACATCAACAAGTCTGTCGGTGACCAAGCGAGCAGCATGTGGGCAAGCACATAACAAGATGGCTCACATATGCTCAGAGGTAGGATTGGGTTTCTCAGAAAAGGGAGGGCTGACCCAGAAGATGGTAATGATTTTAAAGGCATCATCCATATTCATAAATGATCATTTAGAACATGAGAGACGTAGCTTGGGGAAGGGGAGGACTACGAGAAACTCGAATGCTGGAAAAGTTGATGGAATGACCAAAATCCCCAAATCACCTTTTTAAAACAGCGAACTTGAGCTTGTCTACTCGGCTGGGACAGATCATAGTCTAAATCCTGCCCTGAGCCTTCTCATACTCTCCCAGCTGTCCCAGCAGATGGTCCACAAGTTCAAACCACGACACTCCCCCCATCACCACAATACACACCACTTCTTTGCAAGTATACACACACACAGACGCACACAGACGCACGTTATACATACCAGCACACGAGACGTCCATTCGTCATGCTCTCAAAAGGAAAAGGATATTTAGAGATACAATTTGTAGTACCCTAAGTTAGTTTTGGTTAATTTATTTCAATATTTTTATTTTTTGGGATACATTTTATTTATGTATATTATTATTATTATTATTAATTTTTTATCATCTATGGTGGTATTCCATTTAAAAAAAAAAAGAATGTGCCCTGCTTTAAAATGTTAGCAATTAATAATTAATGTCACTATGCAGTATTTTGACGTTTTTATTTATAACTGTCACTCCCAATTCCCTCTGAGTGTCATCTTCCGAAAAAAAAAATGCCGAGCCAGCACTTTGGTCTTCGGGATAAATGATCGCAGAATCCTACTCATAAATGATAGTGATTGCTTTTTTTGGAGGTATCTCGTTCTTGGGGAATGCGATCACAATGCACCCTATGGTTAAATTTAGTATGGACTGTTCCTTGAGACAAGCACTATTTCTAACAGCGTGCTGCCATTCTGGGCCACGGTGATAAGAGAAACGAGGTGATAGGAAGAGAAAGCCAGAGACAGATAGACAGAGGTGATGGGATGCATGCTGTGGGACACACGATGTGTGGAGGATTCGCAGAGGGAACACGTTTGCCACGTTTGAAGCTTAAAATGATGCCTTCAGTGACCCAATTTTATACAACCCCGCATCTCAGCTGCCACATAAACACACATAGTACATCTTCTCCTCACATTATGGAATCTCCTTTTGTCCAGCCCGGACTTTGTTTGCTAAGTTTTCCTTTGCTGAGCAGCCTAATCAAGGGTCACGACCTTCTTCATTCACCACAGATGGTGCCCACAAAGGCAAGCAAGGTGGAGGGAGGCGGAGGGGGGACGGTGAAATTGACTCCCACCGCAAAGAGCAATGCAGCTGCCGCAATGATCCCAAGTGAACAAAAAAAAAATAGGATCATCTCAAATCGGGCCTCCCAGACACCGAAAAGACATAAAAAGTCAAATAACCGGGTCACGAGGGAGTCGGCTCGTTTATGTAGCGATGATAACGACGTGCGAGCAAAAGCGCCGGAGGCCAAGCAATGAAATGTACAACAATCTGCATGGTGGGGGAAAGAAAAACAAAAAAACAAGTCGCATCTTCCAGTGCTTGTAATCTCATCTATAAACACATTTGGATGCGATAAATGTCATTCCGCCGCAGTAATTCACGACAGGTGTGCACACATGACAGTGATGAATACCAACAAGATGATTTACATATTGGTTACGTGACATTTATTAATTGAGGCCTTTGAACAGGAAAAGAGGACAGAATTGAGTTTCAAAATAAAACGAACGGCATCACTGACCGTGTAAAGTGGTCCACCAAGGTTCCCACCAGTTCGCCGACCCGGTCCTGGTTGGGACAGAGTTCCCCGTATTGGAAACACAGAAGAACGTCATCCTGCAAAGATATGTGCAGCGCCACCATCTGGTCGACTTCGCTAGTCACGCTCAATCCTGTTAGCTGTGAATATAAAGAGAAAAGCTATTTTTCCAATAATGGGGTCAACTGTGATTGATGTTTCTGCCTTGTCAAACTTTTGAATAATTGATTTCTTTTTAACGACCCACTGCTGCTTTCTTGCAGCTTTTACGGGCAATTGAATTGCTCAAGCAAGATTGTTGTGCATGGACTGAAATAGTGTAAATCTTTTTTTAATATTATGCTATATGGGAAAACATCTCCTGCTCTGAAGGCAGTTTCGGTCTTCAGAAGTCTCTAAAAATTGCTAGGTTTGTTTTCATGGCTTTAAAAGAGAAGTAAAAAAAAATCGTAATAATAGTTGCTAAGTATAGAAACAGTCGCTAAGTTTGGATCACCGGGTAGTCACTCCAGGGCCTAGCTCAACCCCAGTCGTCAAGGTAACAAAAACAGGACTCAACATTTGCATGAGACAGAACCGACTTCACGTGTAAGAACATCAGAAGCATTTATTTATGATGAAGACAAGAAATTTCAAGCTGTCATTATCAATAATGCGTATAAATCAAGGATTTGAATACTTACAGTGTCCAAGGGAATTTTCTTTAAGATCTTGAATTGTTTTTTTGGCTCTAATTTATAAAAATACTTGTCCGTCACGAGTAAGCCGCGGTCGGTGCTTTTGTTGAACCTGTTCACCTAAAAGGGCACAAAAAAAAAAGGGTCCAGTTTTATATCACTTGCATAATGCTTGCGAATGGGCTCATTTGACACAAATGCAAAAGCACAAAACAAATTGAGTCGAATTTTAAAGAAGCATTTCGATTTATGTATCCACACTCTCCATTGTCCTTGATATGGAAAAAATGCAGCATATCATCCACTGGGAGATGATAAAAGCAAATTCAGCAAAATAAAAAAACAGGGCTCCAGCTGACTGAGGATTCTTCCTTCTGCTTTTATTTGACTTTTTTCGGAGACTTGAGAATGCACAATTTGCAAATCTGTTTGTTCAAGCAACCAAATGCGATTCATTCACCTTCCTACAGAAGCCCGAGAAGAGAACTTGACTGTACTCGTCTTTGTTCCTCAGCTCCCGGGAGAAGTGAGCGAAGGCGGAACTGGATTGAGGGCAGTCTCGCACCTGCAGGAATCAAAGACGGGTATTATTTTCAAAATGCATCTCATTAGCTACAAGAGGGGCAGTGTAATGGCATGCAGTCCAAAAAACGAAAGTGCTATTATATTGTCTTAGACTGACTGGCTTCCATAATAGCGAACATCAGCAGCTACCCATGATGATGCTTATGCGGCTGGGTTGATAATTCTGGCGAGAGTCTTTAGACAGTAATGGGGGATTTTATTGCCTCTCTCACTGCAGCCAATTATATTATTTTTTTTTTATTATTTTTTTTTTGCCTTGCTTCCAGTGACACAAACTTACAAAAATGACACAACGTACATCAACATATACATTACAAACACAATAATGAGTTCCATTATATTAATTATTATATTAATTATAAATAATATAATAATGATTATATTAATATTAATAATCCATTTATATCTGGAGAATTATTTTCTCTATTAAATGCAACCAGTTGCTTCTGACCCAGAACTTTTGCCCTACTTATTTTGTATTAGTACCGCATTGATTGGTCTTTGTAGAATTAAGCCCAATCACGTGAAGTCGGCGGCCTGAATGAGACTTTGGAGTCACGAGCCATCTCAGACACATGGGAGGAGTGACTCAGGACTGTGCTGAAGTCATGCTTACGCTCCCTCAACTATAGCCAGAAAACAAGCTCGGATTAGTTACTAAAAGAACAGAGAGTGGGATTCATTGGAGGGTGGGCGTATGGGGGGGGGGGCTCACAAGTACCTCAGTCACATTGTTTACTTGCTGGAGTTGTCACATGCATAAATTCACAACAGATTATTGCTAAGTGTAAAAAGACAATTAGATTCCATTGAGCAAGAAAAGTGCACGTGGAATACGAAAATGTCATGAAATGGATTTTCATCGTCGCTGTCTCACAAGGACGTAAACAAGATTCAGTAAAAGGCCATGGGGTTTCAAGAAAACTCCTCGAAGAGCAGTGATTGATAGGCCCCCCTCTAGTATGCAAAAGAATCTCTGCCAAAGTTGTTTTTAATATGCAATATATTTTAATTAAATCATTTAAGTCTGTTTTTATTATCCTATATCCACGCACAGTATTTATGTACAAACTGCACATAATATTACCATGGCTTTCAATAATTTGGAATACAATGATGTTATTTCTGATGAACACTGAGGCCTACTACGCTACTGTATTTCAATCCTGGTCATTACAGCGCTACATGTAGAGCTCAAATTTTGCTTATTGCAATCACGGCCCTTCACAGTTGAGTGCCACCATTGATTATAGAACTTTCTCCATATTTTCCTTACATTGGCTAAGTAGTCTCCCTCCCAGGCTCTACTGCAGCCCCAGTCTTTTCTCTCCCCGCCGAGAGTAGTCAGAGCGGCGACTTTGGCTCGAATCTCACGCATGTCTGACGGCGGGATTTTCTTCACCATCTGTCTCGC
This sequence comes from Syngnathus typhle, assembly GCF_033458585.1. Lineage (NCBI taxonomy): Eukaryota > Metazoa > Chordata > Actinopteri > Syngnathiformes > Syngnathidae > Syngnathus > Syngnathus typhle. The sequence goes on from NC_083757.1 coordinate 3,441,411, forward strand.
CCACCACCTAAAATCCAAATGTGTTTACTTGATGATTGCCCAATTTTGCCAGTAAAGTAGAAAGACCTTTTCTGACCTGCGATGCAACATGACCGTGATGATGTGAAACTGTGTCAGAGCGGCAGGTGGAGCCGGCCACTCGATGCTTTTTCCGTAGTCGGCCATGTTTCTGACATTGGCGAACCGCTGCTCGACTTCTCGGAAGTGGGCCTTGACCTTGTAGCGCTTAAAGCAGCCCATGATGGCATAAATGGCCCTCAACCGCCGGCACCTCATACGAGCGAGAGCTCCCCGCCATACCTATGTGAAGTTTAAAATGGAGAGAGACAGTTTGCGGCATGAGTGCTCCAATTCAGGAAAGACTTCTGTGTAGACTCATCCAACTAGGTCATCAGGAGAAGAAAGGAGATGGTAATTTTATCATAATTGACTTTTATGTAACTGCATCTCATTAATTATCCACATAACTGCCATAGAGGATGAAGAGTCAAGCAGGCAGATTCATCCAAAGTTGTGACAGTGAAAGCAGCAATGGCAACACGGCTGACCTTTTGTAAGAAAAGCACCAGGATGGGGATGAGGGCAGCTCGCTCCTGTTCCAAAGTAAAGAGCGATCGAGGCGTCCGTACAAAAAGCTTGGTGTGACCGTAGGCCACGTCGTCCTGGAAACCGTGCTGCTTGACGATGGCCTCCACCGCATCCCGGTCGGAATCCATCAGATGATTGGGCCAAGTGTATTCGCATGTCATTTTATACCTTGAATAAAATGGCATTGTTTGGATTTTTTTTTTTTTACTCAGATTAGGGGAAAAAAATCTGAATGTCTCTTACCTCTGCAAGAAACGAGCGTAGGGCTGCCTGTAGGCAAAACCCGCCCTTCGCACCCTGACGTTCTCCAGAAGACCCAGATAAGCCACCTGATGTTGGCAGCGAGCATCATCAAACAACAACGGGGACTTCAACTCGTTTGGTTTTATGCATCTCACGTAGTACGGCTCCTGCATCAACACAAAGGTGGGTCAACTTTCTATTTTGGTGCAATTTGGAAAGCCTGGCTAAGAAGGTGCAGAAAAACCTTTAAGATGCTTTCACGTATTCACAGCGGGATATGATAAGGTCAAGCGATATGTTAAACGCAGAAAAGGACAAGATTGCCGTGGCTATAATGTACGTATGATGGTGAGCAGCAGTCATACGTCAGCCCGCTCAGAATAGCTCAGTGACTCACCAAAAAGATGGCAAGACATATTGACTCGAGCAAGAAAGACGAGTCTTCAGTGAACATGACATAGTTTTTCAAGAAGTGGGAAGAGGAAGTACCTTGCAGGCCAGTTTATCCACCAAAGCCACAATGGAATTTTTGAAGAGGGTAGCTGCTGTAAGCGGGCGCTTGGTGACCTCCGTGATGCCGAGTTGACCATCTGGCCACATCTCCTTCATCACTGGGTTGGAGCTTCAAAAGCAAGGGGAGCAACATTTTTTATGAAATAAGCCAGATGGGTCAAAAGGAGACTTGGGGTGTTTGGTACCTGTGATACATGAGGCGCTTAAAATCTTGGAAAAGTAGATCTTTGTTTTTTTCCAAAAAGCCCTCGACGGAATATCTGTTATAAAAAGATTTATGGGTAAAATTAATTCAGATGGATGTAGAGCTGAAGAGTATTTAGAGAAGAATCAAGATGATCAAATGAGACACAACTTACACATCATTACCTAGTGAGTGATTTCACAACTTGGTTCCAGCCGACTCAAAGGATTAAAAGAAACTCTTAGCAGATTTACAAAACAGGAACGCAACTCTCGGGGTGGCAAAAAAAAAAAAAGGGAACCGTCTACAATTTAATCCGTCTGCTCCTTGCAAAATGTTTGGGTGGCATCAGAGGTCATGATGTCACTCCACAGCAGTTACATAAGATGTTCATCAAGCCAGATGGGGTGCATGCAGAATATATATATATATTTATTTCTCATATATGACAACACTCAAATTATCAAGTCGTTTGTGTCGCATATTTCCCGATACAACACAAGCCTCAACTCCCCGCAAACGTTTTTTTGCAGTCACTTTGGAAAGGTTAGCGGAGGTGGGAGCACACATTTCCGGTAGGAGAGAAGAAGAAGAAGAAGCACATGAGAACAAGTCGTGGCATTCACTTGAAAGGACAGGTAGATTGTAGAGGACATGCAGGGATAAGGTCAGATGCTCTCTGGAGATGAGACGACGGCTTAAACTGAGGAAAGTGAAGGTCAAGGTCGGCACAGAGGAAGGAGGAGCCCCAGCTGACAGAAATGTGAGATTTTAACTGCATAAGATTGGACAGTTTCTATCTCAGATCATCTTTTCTCATTAAAATAAATGGGAAAGACATTAATGCGTTCCAGTCTTCCCAGTTTTTGTGCTGCTCCTTCTGGTATTCCCGCCTTAGCCACCTGGGGGCAGTATAACTCAGCCAGACATATTCTCTGTTTGTTGAAGGAGCAAAGGATTCATCAGGTAAACATGAAGGGGAAAAGAAAAAAAGGATGGGTGAAGTAGGTGAAAGCTTGTGTGTTTACAGGAAGCTGGGGTGGATGGGTATTTTGTTCTCAAAGGGGTGGAAGGTACATTTAGACAGAGTAAAGCTTGACTCAGATGAGATGAGATGGAAAGTGGGCTGCACCAGTGACATATCATGGACATGGCCCTGGCCCTGACCCTGTCAAATCGTGGCCGACAGAGACGAAGATTCATCACAGTCCATATTTATGATCAAGTGTTTCACTTCTTTGTACAATTTTTTCATCTCAACTCAAAGCATCTCCTTCACCCCCCTTCGTGATATATTAATGTCCCTTCCCCTCTCAAGATTGAGGCCAGTACACGTGACCGCTGTGATTCTTCTGAAACCAAATCCACAGTCGCACTGATGGCCAAAGGCCCCATCTGGCCTCGCTGACATTTACTGTACATCAGTGAACGCATTAAACAAGTGGAGCAGTTAAAGACATGCAGCCAGAGCTGTAGTAAATGTAAAATAATCATAAATAAGACTGTAAATTTAGATCCCAAAGATCCTGCACCATATCAATGCTTCATTTAATATGTAGACACAGCTGGAATAAAGTCTGATCGAATTTAATGGATGCCACATCGGCGCTTTTAGTTTCCCATCAAACAGTAATAAAACTTCTAAAATGTTTCTGCTGCAAATGTCCTGGACTGACCTCTTAATAGGATGATGTGGATTATACCCCTGAACCCGGCCTCCATTTTCCAGCCCGGCCCAAAACACAAAGGTTAAATACTCTATATGGGCAACTCACGTGACGTCTCCTGCATAGTGGCGGATTCGAAAGTGCTTTTGGAAGTCCATGGTTTTGTCAGTAGGGGTGAGCTGCAAATGGAAAGGTGAGAAGTGTCACTTTTGAACCATCAAATGTGAAATATTTTTTTTATTTGATGGTTTTAGCCCATACTGAAGGCAGAGTAAAGAAACTCTGCCCTCTTGTGGCAGAAACTAAAAACTGCATTGAGATTGTTTATAAATTTGCCTCATCTAAAAAGAAATCTGAAACAAAGGTGTATAATTTTGAAGCTCACCTTTCGGGATGTGTAGTGAGGATGTTGTGCTAGTTTGACGTCCATGCTGTCCAGGCAGACAGTGTCTGTGACTTTACCAACGGTGAGACAAGCTTCATCCAAAATGGAGATGATCCCTTTGTGCTGCTGCTCCACCAGATCCACGATGATCTGGTTGTTGAAGTAGTCAATCTGTGTATGAAAAAAAAAAAAGAATAATAAAAATGATCGTTTTATTATATATGTTAATTTTCTGTCCCTTACATGTTGCCATTGGATACCCTCTCGATTATATTCGGCTTGTTCCTGTTGGAGGATCAGCTCGATGAAAAGTTGCTGCAGCTTTTCGTTGCAGTAGTTGATGCAAAACTGCTCAAAACTGGCCCAAAAGATAAAATAAAAAAAACACCCGAGTAACATTAACATCAATTAGTCATCATCTTACATTGAAAGAGCGTAAATACTCCAACCTGTTGTTGTCAAATATCTCAAATCCGTAAATATCCAGCACACCAATGACGGTATTTTTCCCATGAAGCGCCGGGTTGTAATCTTTGACCTCGATGATGTCATTGATGCGTCCGACAATCCACCCAAACAGTCTCTCATAGAGAGCCTATAATGAGAAAGCGGCAGGTTCATCGAACTGGATAGCAAATCAATTAATTATTAGAAGGCACCTTGCTAAAAGCATCCCGCCCAAAACAGGCCTCTTCTTCCGTGTGACCTTTCTCAATGACCTCGCCACCGCCGGTGGCCACGGTACGAAACAGCAAGCTCTTCACGACACTGTCGGCGTCTGTTCCCGTCAATTCTGCGATGTGGTTCACAGCTTCAAGGTCCAAAACTTCAACATTCTCACCATCACCCCCAAACTGGATATTACCCTAAAATAAATGCATTCCAGTAAATTCGTGTTAAGGGCAATATTGTTTTTGAAGAACTTACAAGATGGAGGATGGAAGCTAGAATTTGATAAATTGAGTGAATTTCCTTTTTGGAAAAGCCAATCACTTCCAGGGCATGAACGACAGCTTTGTGGCTTGACTGATCGCTGTTCGACGTCTACGGGAAAAGAAATACAAATAACAACCGGGTTGATATTTTTATTTCATTCATTCATTATGACGTAAAAAAAAAAGTGAAGCATAAATGAAATCAACTCACAGAGGCCCCGGCTCCCTCCTTAGTGTACACATAAACACTCGGATCATTTTGCAGGTGAAACGAGGCGATGGTTTCATTCGATCCTCCTCGTAAAAACTGAGGGGGGTGGGGGGGGTGATCAGATTTGCTTCTGCTAGCATGAATGGTTTGTGCAGATGAAAATTTACCTGGTAAAATGCATGGAAGTTCCTCTCCCCTTCTTGCTGGTGAACCACTCTGGACTTCAGGTCATGCAAAAAAAAGGGAAAGAAAACCAAAATGAACTAAATGAAAACATCATTAGCGAGCAGAACTAGCGTCACTCTCACCTTCTCCAGTAAGTAGTTGTTGATGTGACCTCCCATGGGGTCACCATTGAAATTAAAGTTGATGTCCATGTACTTGCCGAAACGGCTGGAGTTGTCGTTGCGATTGGTCTTGGCGTTCCCGAAAGCTTCCAGAACACAGTTGGACTTGAGTAGAACGCTCTTCACGCTTGATTGATGTGCATAAGAGAAATAATTATAATAAATATAAAAAAATCAAATTAATACTTTGAAACAATTTGATCCCCTGCTAACCTTTCAACATCGGCCCTCTGACTTGGATTTGTGATGGCCGCAATGTACTGCATGATGTATTTACTGGCTTCTGTTTTCCCGGCACCGCTTTCACCTAAAGGAGCGTAAGCATTTCACAATCTTAAAACATTGGTTAAAAAAAAAAAAAAAAAGTGTTAAATGCTGACCTGATATGACAATGCAAGTGTCTTTAGCTCGTCTTTTCATGGCCTTATAGGCGGCGTCGGACACTGCGTAGAGATGAGGCGGGTTCTCGTATAGCTCACGACCACGGTATGCGGCGATTGCGTCTTTCCCGTAGATGTCCATTTCTTTGTACGGGTTCACAGAAACCACCACGTCGCCGATGTAGGTGTAGATCCGACCCTTTTCGAACCTGTCCACATCAAACATGACATTCAAATTACATCCCTTGTATATGACTAATAATAAAAATAAATATATAAATAAAAAATAAAATACAAACAATAGAGCTGCACCTAGTTACAGGTTCAGAGAAATTTGGCCTGACTTTTCAACCTATAGTTTCTGTCTTCCTGCGATGCCAGGAAATGGCACAACAGTGGGTCGTCACTGAAAGCAGGAAATGAAACTTATGTCACAGCCCGGTTGTTGAATCTACTGGCGGGTTAAGTTGAGTTGATAGTGGTGACCAAGTCTAAAATTGCTTGACTAAACACAGCACAGACACTTTCTGTTTTTAATTTTGCTTAAGGTTCCTTCAGTTGCAGATTCACACTGAAGGATGTTGATATTAGTACATGTCGGACTTCAGATGCAAAATTCGTTTGATGCACTTCACATTTATAAGAAAGATGTTGCTAAATAAACATTATAACCCAAAGCATTGCACTGCAGCATCACGCAAAAAAATATCTTAAAACTCACAAAACAGGTCATGTAAAGCACAATGAAAATCTTTACATCACTCGCTTCCTCTTCCTCAGTCTAACAGTACTCACCTCAATTTGAGATTGTCCATAAACTGCTCCATGGTCACCTCATCCAGAAGCACAAAGTCTGACTTGCCAAACTCGAGGCCTTCCATCTCTGCCATCCTTTCGGCCGGATTCAGCAAATAAGATCAGAACTCAAGACAGACGTATAGGGAACAGAAAGTGAAGTTAAAAAAAAAAAAAAAAAAGAGAAGTATGGCTGACTTTTGAGCAGACGGTGACAGAGGCGTGGTTGCGATTTACTCATGTCGAGAAGTCTGCAAGCGGCAGCACGTCATCCTGTCAGTCATCCTGTAGCCTCGAGCGCATTGATAGTATCAAAAAAGTGAGAGGCTATCTTTGAAAAGGAACACAACTTCTGCTTCCTCCTGTGCTTTCTCATTCCGACAAGTGTTGAAAACCAAAAAACCCAGACCACTCGATAATGTCAAAGAAACCTTCTTTTATTCAGCTTCACATGAATATATGCACTGTAACTCCTATTAAAATGAAATATTTACAAATTGTTGCTCATAGTGCTAATAGCTGAAGACAGGCAAATGACACAATTTGATTTCCAGGCCATAAAATATTTTCATGCGCTGAGCCTTTCAAACCAGTCTCTGAAAAGGAAAGTAGGGAGGGGGGGGGGGGGATAATGTAAATATAATTAAACAGATTTTACAAATATCCAAAATTTAAATTCTTGAAAACAAGATCTAATGAAATGTTTTGGACTTGCCACTAGATGGCACCACATCACATAAATCCTACTCATGGACATTATTAATCACAGAAATGATCAAACAGTAGATTATAATTTTTTTTTTGGGGGGGGGGGTCATAAATAATCTGTAGGAGGTTTACCTATAACCCTGCTACACATTTTCATAGCAGAGCCTCAAACAGCCTCCCACATTTTTCTAGCAGACTTGCACGAAGAACAGAGCAAGTTGCATGCTCAGTCTGTATGGAAGGTCTGCAGCAATAAATAAAAAGAATAAAATAAAGAATCTTACCATTCCATGTTCTGCTGGATATCTAGAAGTGTCAAACAACACAATAATAATTAGAAGCCATGTTTAGAGTTTGCATGCACAGATGGTAGTAGTACACGCCAGTGCAAAATAACAAAACCAAATCTTACTATGATAACAATACAACAACAACTCAGGTGCCTTAATTTACTTTATACTTTTGAAGGCAATAGAACGTAACAAATTGCACAATTCAAGCGCGATGACAACGGATTCGTAGAGAAAGCTTACGTCCTCACCAATGCATGAAAACAAGGGCGTTGCAGGAAAAAAAGACGGATGTGACGCAAGGCAAAGTGTGCTCAATTGTACCAGCAGGGGGCGATGAAACAACGCGAGCAAAGTACGTTCACTGTTTTGCCAGCAGGGGGCAGTAAAACAACGCAAATTGCTTTTATATGGAATAACAGCTATTTAAATATAATATACATATATATTGTAATATATATATTATGCTGAGATGATTTTTAGTCTGTCGTGCCTGTGTGACAAAAGCTTGAAACGGTTTTTCAAAAATCCAGATAATATTTTGGAGGCCAATTCATATGTAGGAGGGCTTTCATAATGCAATGGCCAGCCGTTGCAGGTGGGAGTTGGCAACAGTGTAGCATCCTCCTCACGATACTCGTGGTCCGTGACTCACATTGTATTGCTGCACCACAATAAAGGCCATAGAGAAGCAGATCGCTTCGAGATCAATAACAGCGTTGTTTTCCGTCGGGGAGCGCTTGTTCCGCTGACATTCTTTGTATTTCGAATAACATCCGAGACTGACAACCCAGCACTGTTTGCACGAAAACAAATAACCAAACAACTATTTGACCTCGAGGTCATCCGTTTGCACTGAATCGTGTTGATACAACTTCCAGTCAAGTGGGTAGAAACAGAAGGCAGAAATGTTTGATTTCTAGCAGCATGTCATATGCAAATTATGTATATTTGCATATAAAGTTTAGAAAAAAAAAACACAGCGGCACGTGTAGTCGCTCATACAGAGGGCACAGGGTGCATTCACTCTTTTAATCACCTGGATGGATCTTAACGCTAAGACGTTTTCTAGAACATAATTCCCCCCCACCAATCGTAATGAGTCATCGGCGCAATACCCAGCGCAGGATGTTCTCGGTCTCGGGCCGATCATATCGTGCAGTCAAATCTCATCCTGACTTGCCCTTTATAAACCATGTAGCACCATGCAAGGAATATTGTTATTTTAAAAAGGGAAAGAGTTATCCTTAATAAGTGTGTCATGTGACTTCACATTACAGAATCCCTATCCTGAAATAACCTTTATCGAAGGTCAAGACATGGTCAGCATCATGACTCAGCAGAATGTTCCGCTTTGACTTTCCCAATCTCAAGTCCTGGGATTTTTTTTTTTTCTTACCGGTAGTTTCTTCTTGGGTACAATTAGTTCAGGAAATGTTTTGCTGGAGTAAACATAAATGCTGCTATAAAGCAATAAAAGTTCTTTTATGATGAGCTATCAGACTTGTATTGTGGCCTAATCAAACATCTTTGGGAAAAGTTCCCCTCTTTGACCAAGAAGCTTTTATGGTCACGTTTTATGGCTTTTTCCACTTCGGCATTTAGAAGCGAGAAAAACAACAACCCCACAGAGTTTCATTGTTGTGAAGGTTGTTTTTTTCCACCTTAGGTGAAAGCTAATCCGACATTTAAATGTTTTCTATATTTTAAATGTCCCTATAAAGACACTGAGTAACCTTTATAGTTTCATTGACTGTAACTGGATTAGACAGGCGGTAATTATGAAGTAGATATGAGGAGGCAGAGATCCCAGCATGCACACTTTAACCGTTGGTCACGTAACATGGAGGATGTCCGGGACAGAACATGCTGATCTGTATTGTCAGAACTTGGGTCACTGTCGAACCCACTCGATCTCCTGCTATGAATAAAGCCACTTATACTAATAGTTATTTTAAATGTGAATGTCTATAAATAAAAGAAAAATGCATTTCTACAAACCATGACAGATCTTGTTTCCAGACATGAACATTATTACGCAACATAATCTAAAGATGATGAATAAATTCGATTCAATGTATTACAAGGGACGAATCCAAGCAGCTGGTCAGAAAATGCGACGGCGAGAGAAGGCCAAAGCTGTACTAAGATGCTTTTAAGTCTATTATCTGAAGCCTAAATCGAACGGAATTAGTTTCTAAGTCGAACTGAGCTGAATAGTCCTGACAAATGCTTCCCAGTTTCATGTTAGGTTTTTTTTTTAAATACATTACGGTTCTGCAGTTGCTCCTCGTTAACGCCTGGAGGCTCAAAGCAAACATTGACTAAATTGTTTTCATACACTCATCCGGAAATTCAAGTTTGTTCTACTGCTTAAGCCGTTTTAAATTGCGCCATATCCATTTATCACCCTTAACGTCATTGCGATGTCCTACAATGCGTGACTTCACTTAATGGTAAAAAAAGAAAAGAAGAAAACATTGGCGTGGAAATTATTATTTTTATTTATAATGCTTGACGTAAGAGGCTTGAGTACATTGCAACTAGGAAATGCACATTTTAACAAGCAGTTAAAAAGTTACTCACCGCTATTTTTTATTATTTTTTTCCCCTGCTGCTCCATATTCATCCTTTTTAAGTCTTTAATGACGTTTAAATCCCGAAACCTTGGAAATTACTTTGAGCAGGATGTGGATGGAATAAAACAAGCATGACCTGACAATACATTTGTTTTCCTTCCATTCATCCTCATTCATTCATGATGTCGGATTAAGCGGCCCGTGTTAAATCCCTCCTGCGTCGGTATCGTCGCTCCCGTGCAACACTTTATCGGCTTTTTAAGCTCCACGCTGAAAGGGATTGATTTTTTTTTCTTTTTTTCCTAAATGAGGGTTTTATTTGAAGAATTACTGCACTGACACTAAACTATTCCCTATTACTCACACAAAAAAAAAGTATAATCCAGCTGTTGAAAGATTTTGAAAATTGATCTCGACATAATGGATTTGGGACAAAAAGTAGGCCGTACTTTAATATTCCGGTCTGAATTTTGACACCTGAATGTCTCCAGTTCGAGTCATTATGCTTTGAGTTGTGTCTTTTTTTTTTTTTTTAACCTAAGTTACCAAAGATGGAGAGACAGGAGGATCGGGTCGAGCGGGGTCATCTCATTATATAACCCTAACCCTGGCATAAGTCGTTTCATGTGGCCTCCTCGGGAATGCATGCGGCTAAAGTCTTCCCATGAGTTTAAAATCCAAGTGTGCACATGGACATGGCGGACAAGTCATAAGATTGTGGAACGTGAGGTTCCACACCAGCGATCACTCGCTTGATCTCATGATTCGGCTCAAACCATCCAAATCAGCCAACGTGATTAATCATAACATAAAAATGAGTTCCAACTCTAACGCCACCCTTTTTTTTTTACGAGAGCTAAATAAATTAAGAAGTCAAAAAGAGCAAATATATATTGTACGAACATGCCGAATCAGGTCACGTGACACGGGCAAACAGCAAGCTTAGGTAAATATTCTGCGGTAGAAAAAAAAACAAATTGCCGCATGCACTGCAGTGACCCATTTCCACCTGTGTCTATGCAACAGAGAAAAGAAAAGCCGCTCTCCACGGGCAAGACACAGTGGAAAATTCCTGCTCGGCTGGCCAAACAAACAGCGTGGGGTGCTCACAAAACGCCTGGACAAACTTGTCATTGTTTTGAGTAAGAAGTGCCTCATTCTCAGGAATTCCTGAGCTACGAGGAAGCTGAAAGGTCTTGTAAAAACGCTCATCAGCGTGATTTTAAATTGCGTAAGTAACAATCGTAACTTATTAACACAGGGCACAATTTTATTTAACCTAATCTGACCTTTAGAAAAGTAAGGTGGATTTAAAAAGTCGACACGGCCCCTGTTGACTGTTCATGACCTCCGATAATAACCTGCACTTTCTACTTCGCTTTGTTTATGACCCCATTTTCCCGTTCACAAAAGAATGATCTGAATGTGAGCCAAGAGTCTGGAACACAAAAGAAGATTCTCCCTTGTGGTTGTGAGGAGTGAGAATCATTCACTGAGTGCAGCACCCTCAGGCAAGCTGACAACAACATGCATCTAGACAAGTCAAAGAAACTCAAGGGCGTTTGTTTCTTACAAGCTCTTAGGGTTCTCCGGAGAGATATTTTAGTTGATCTAAGAAATCAAGCGATCATATGACGTTAAGAAATTGACACTCCGATAGCTTTTGCAGTTGGAAAAAATAAGTGGATGTGATCACTCCCACAACGGCGCACACCTCCACCAATTTCGGTATTTTGCAAACGCACGCAGGTAGAAAGTGGCGATTTTGCGAAAACAAGCTGACTATTCTTCACGAAAATGATTCGCACAGTCATGCGGTTCAAAACAGGCCAAGCGCTTGCAGCGTCTGCACCTGCAGCTCAGAGCCGACCCCCCCTTTACTTTCTCATTTCTGGTTATTACATAATCTTCTTCAAACCAGGAAAGCTGACAAAATTCATAAGCTTCAAAATGTCATACTCTGAGAAAAAGAAAATCATTTACATGCAATTACTGTTGAAGAACATCCAAACTAGCATAGCATTGGCTAACCCCTCAGCTAATACTATAATCCCAAATTCTGTGAAAAGGTCTTTTGGGCGGATTTATTAGCCTTCTGTATGAGCTGTGTGTCGAGGATGCATGACTGCATTTGTTCCTAATTCCTACAGTGTACTCATGTGCACATTATTCCCAGAACTGCCCACCCCCCACACACACACACACACACGCAAGTGCTTCCATGAGGTAAGATTAGTTGTGTAACTTTTCAGGCCCTAACCCGCCCGGCGACACACGCTGATGAGATATTTAAACTCTCACACACAGAGGATGATCTTAAGTGTATATTTTGATCCCTTGGCCTTATACAATAAGCTTTTATTAAGATTAAGCAGATGGCGATGTTATATATGAGGGGCGTTTCCACGTAAGACGAACGATTGACGACTTTTTGATCTGACGCAATGTGAGTCATTACCTTTTTTAGGCCTGGGGAGGATTCCTGTGAATTATATGGTGGCTACAATACATTTTCCATCCTGCTCTGTCAATGGATGTAAACTTGCCGGACGCGCTACAATAGTCCACTGGAATTGTGCGTACTCATTACGATCACAAAGGAAGTGATCCCATTTTTACGACTGAGCTAAACTTTCTTTCGTTCGTCTCCTCCCTCACTAGATATCCGCATCTGCTTCCGTTCGATTGGTCCGAGATAAACATCACGATATTTTTACATCAAGGCTGTGACTCATTGACATCACCAGCATTCTGTTTTTTTTAGTCATAGTCATCAAAAAAAAATAGTAAAAGTCAGCTGTCAAAACGTCACAGGGACAAAAATGTCCGACTTTGACGGAGGCCCACCTGACGGATCTAAATCCAGCATGAGCGGCGGCTAATCAGGTTAAAGATAGCTAAGACTCGGTGACCTACTGTACAGACAGCGTGAACTCAATCCCTCATTTCTACTCACCTGCCAACAAAGACAAAGGCTTTGTCTTCCCTCAACATTCAGTGGCCTTGAGGAACACAAAAGGGGGCTAGACAGGAAACAGAGGAGACACGTGAATACATACAGTAATTACCGTTGAGGTCTTTTCACTGGGTATAATGTATTTTGTTTCAGGCCGAGAGGAAGGAAGGAAGTCATTCTGTTTTCATGATCTGATTAGCATTGTTGACGTTTGAAAATATTTCATTTGCTGTGGTAGCGATGGAAAATAGAGATAAATAATAATGACTTTTTAGAACAGAATTTAATGTCCACATGCCAAGAAATGACTAACCGATGACCTTTTTTTTCCAAATAGTTTGCTTGTTTGTCACAGATAACTGGAGAAGAAGCACACTAATCATGTCACCAACCGCCATTCCGACATGTCCTTACTTGCATCCTGCAGCAATCATCTTGTCACACTCGATCATTTACTCTAAAGACACCTCCGAGGGATTGAAGATATTGGATGTTGATGAGCGGAGAGCATTAAAATTGCAACTGTGGCCAATTAAAAAGCTCAAAGTCTATTCCCTGCTTTTCCTCCTGTGGCTTTTCCTCGTCATGGAGACTAGTTAGTAGTTTCCCTGAGGGACTCCTACGCTCGTGGGAGCCGTAACCAGACACCTGCTTTTTTTTGTTTTCTTCCAGGGTGGAGGATTTTGGTTGAGCAAGAGGTGCGTCACAGATCTTCGGTGTCAGTGACACGATTGTCTAAGGAAAGAGTGAAGTTGTTTGTCTTTAAATCGACCACTTTCCAATCCACTGCAGCTATTGAAAGGAAGAGAGAGATACAGAAGGGAGGTGTACGTGGATGCGGGCTGCGGTCGCATATCTGGATCTGGATGCTGTGCTGCACACAAATTTCCTGCCACTGATATTTTACTGGGAAAAAAAAGAGATGAAGACTGGCAAGAAATCCATCATAGGTAAGGCGGCACCTTTGATTTGCTGTCTGGGTAATTGGATTGGATGCTTCCATGCAACAAACGCACGTGATCGTGCTGCTTGAGATGTGCGACTTGTTTATTTTATTTTTTTTGCCAAGTCACTGTCCAGTTTATCTTCCCTCGTCATCTCATTTTATACACGAGGACTTTAAAATGTGATATGGATGATGCTAGCATTATTTTAGTGATGATGTCATCATTTGTCAACAACCATTTATGCGATGGATGGGGGAGTTTGCCTCGCAACAAGTGGCCGACGTGGTTGGAAGCCATTTTGGTTGTTTGCAGATACATCTGTTTATATCCAAAATTTTGTTGTCTTGTTAATGAGTGGTCAATTTTTTTGGGGGGGGGGTAGATGTGGGTTTTTTTGTTGTTGTTGATTTAGCCACATTTACTATCAGTCTTTCTTTGTTAAAGTGATGCCACTCACGTCTGATCAAATCAACCAAACAAGATAAAGCATTTTCCACATTGTCTCCATGGAAATGGACACAGTATCTCCTGCTCTGGAATTCAAAAGGGGAAACAAACACAGTGTGATTCCAGTCACGGCCCCAGGAGATGATTGTAACTGGACTGAGCTGGATTTCGCTTGTGTTTCCCGAATATGCGAGACTAATAGAAAAGCAAACAGAAGCGAGCTGGTGCTGGTGCTGGTGCTGGTGGGGAGATTTTAAGCAGGCGAACATCGCTGTCGTGACTGTGTAGGCGTGAAAACGGAGGCGCCTGATGGTTCCTGCACCGTGCAAACGGACTGCTGGTATTAACTGACCAAACTAGTAGTCATTAGCCAGCAGTCGGGTTCGCCTGCTTGCGTGACTCATTCCTCTACCTTCTGCCGTCTTATAAACACAACACTGGGGAAATTAATACGCCGACATGGTAATCTTCTCATCGGGAAGTGATAGTGGAGCATCACGCTTCAGTCACAAGACGGAACAGGGAAAGTGGCATGTGACTATTGACAAGCAGGGAGGAGACATAAAAAGATGCATGCTTCTCTCAAAGTATTATAATAGGGAAATGGAAAATTTTATTTTGGCTGTAGATTAAAAAAACGGTGCCTTACCAGATGGAAATTTGAAACCCCAAATGTTTTCACAGTATATTGGCTTCATTCTAATATTGACCTAGTACAGAACGTTATTGGATTAGCAAACAATCAAAACAAATAACAGCTAGCACATAAGGCTTGGCTAAAACACCCAGTTGATTTGTTTGTTTTTTTCCCAGCTCTGTTGCCTAACATTAATTCATCACACTTAATGCGGAAGAGAGTTGCCATTCCTTTTCTTTGTTCAATTTACTGGCATGGTGTATTGTGTTGCGGCTGCCATGACGCTGCATTGGCACCCTGCTGCCGACATTACAAGTCAGTGAGCGGCAACCAATGGTTTTGTCTCGTCATCGTTGTCATCAATGGACGACATTCCATGTGAATAATTCAAAAGAATGAGGCGAGAAAGCCCGGAAGAGAATCGATTGTCACGATATCCCATCTGACGTAATTCTTTGTGTAAACAGAGCCGAGTGTTCGCGCTGGTGGATTGTCTTTCGGCACTACTGCAGCTGTAAGTGCGTTTAGGTTTTTTTGTGTGTGTGTGGGTTTTTTTTTTTTAAAGGTTAGAATGTGCACTTCACTTCCGCTTTCCATGACACAAGTGCCGTTTATGAATGCATGGCTGTCACATGCAAAACGGAAAAAAAGAAAACCACAAGGGATTCTCCATTGGCAGATGAATGCTCACACCTCCAAAAAACAGAATGACTCACTGGCTAGTTTGTTACGCAGATATGTCATATCTCAAGCTCAGATGGCGATTTGCATAACGGGACACTTATGTAACTTACAAGGTTAGTGGACCACATCAGATGGACCCATCGTTGCCGGCCGGGGGGGGGGGCTTAGAAGAGCAATGGCGTCGTGTCTCATTTCTCTGAAATTAAATCAATCCGCTTGCCTGGTAAAGTCACCTTGACCTCGTGGTTGAGGAAAAGGGAGATGCATCAATAAAAATATTAACTGCGCATTGCTTTTCTGTTATTTGGGTTGGATGCAATGGACCCTGCAGTGATTTAAGAATTTCCAGTGCTTCTCCACAGTCACAGCACATATTCAATTTTTTATTTTTTTTTGCTGTACTATAGCAGCCTCCAATTGGGAGAAATGAGGAGGAAGAAATCCTCACACTCCCACATCTTCCTCCTCCTCTGCAGTGAGATCGTCATTAGCCACCAAGGAAAGATGCAGTGGAATCCCGTGACGTCACGCCCCGACCGGTTGCCACGGCGACGGTCGTGACGTCAGTGGGCGTCACCAGCCGTACCACGTGTTTTATATAAATACACAGTGGACGTCCCGAGTCGGCATTTGCCAAGTTCGAGAGGAGCGCGTTCGCTTTAATTCTGCGTGCGTAATTGGAACAAAGCAAGTTGGTGCCATTTGATTTTGAGAATATCACAGAGGAAATATTATTTGGGCTATTTTTTTTAACTACGTCTCGACATGGCTGTGACTGAAGCGGGATGCGACCTGACGTACTGCAAAATGAGGGGGATTGTTGCTGTTCTCACCGGTGAGCGACCAAACTATTGCCATCACGCCGCCTCATATATTTTTATTTAACCTATTTTTATTTAATTGTGAGTTATATTTCGGTTGCTTCAATACTTTGCATAGTTCTTCTCTTACCTGGCTGGATGATGACGTGTTCTTTATTGCGCTTTGGTATTTTACGCGCAATTACGCGTCGCACCCATCAAACGAATTTAAAACAACGTACAATTGTAGTTTGTCGAGTGAATTAAGACTTTTTGGCGATGGAAAATCCTTTTTTGGCTGCCACCGATGACTAAATGAGTGACCCAAGAGGTTGCGTAACGAATAAGCCCGCAGCAGTATTAAGAGTTCCAATGGCGCAAATCTGTCCTATAAAGGGATTTTTGGAACTCGCACACAACGGATTATTGCACTTATTCCTTCTCCATTTTCACAGGAATAAAAGCTCTTTTGTTCATGCTTAAGTATGTCTGTCCTTTGTCTATTGTCCACACGCTCACCTTGCCAGAGCATTGCAAAATCGAAGTCTACCTTTCTAAAGACGAATCAGAAAATACTGCCACAATTTTGGCAGCATTTTCAATATACATCTTATTGTGTGTACCTCATGAGTTGTTTTAACCTTTCTTTCCACTTTCCAGCTTTCATCAAGGAGAGAAAAATGGGATTGAATGATTTCATCCAGAAGTTGGTGTCCACCCCTCATATCTGCCAACAGTGAGTAAACAAAATAAAAATTAGGCCCAAGGAGCATTTTGTAGTTATTTCTTAGCCCATTTAGATCACTGGCCAATCTAATCTGCCACCCTGAGCTGCATAGAACATTCTGTGAAAGGCTTAATCTGGCTCCAAGAAGCCAGGGTAAGAATAGGCCTTTTATGGTGAGCCTGTAACAATCCGCCCCACTGCTTAATCACCTGTACACGGTGTCCGCAAACCTATAATCAAATTAAAACATAATGTTATTTAAATTAGCGGGTCAGCCGTTAGATTGGGGTCTGGTATTGTGTAAAATATCAAAAGCAGTGCATCTAAAAAGGGCAACTAGCTGCGTCCTTGCAGAGCTGCCTTGTCATGGGTCAGACGCTTAAGCTTTTGCTCAGACGGTTTAACGCCGAGGCACCTGTTGTAAACTTGACCCGTCTAACTGTTCATTCACTCGACAGCAAGTGCACGCTAATGTCAAAAATGCTCTTTAAATGCATCACTGTAATGTTGCAAAGCAGAAAATAAAAGTATTCTTTTTTTTTTTTTTCTCCCAGTGTTGAGGTCAACAACTTCCTGAAGATTGATGAGAATCAGAATGAAGAGGTTGAACGTGAGCTTGCTGAAACAAGGGTAAGCAGAAATACTCGCTGTCTCATACATTTTTTTCTCCTTGTAAACACTATTAACGTTTATTCATTCCTTTCTTTAAGGAGTTCCAAATTTCACAAAGTTCACTCGCTGAGGACACTCAGTAAGTACTTGGTTTTTACAATTAAGATTGCTCAAATTAAAATTCTCTGCAAAATCCTAATCCTGTAACTCGCTTCCGTAGGATCAAACCCTGCGATTTCGACTACCTCAAGATTATCGGCAGAGGCAGCTTTGGAAAGGTAATTTTTATTTGCGATGCCTTTTTCTTAGATTATTTTCCCTTGACGCTAACGTGCATTTGCTCTGATCCAGGTTCTGCTTGCACGACACAAGGAGTCCACCAAATATTATGCTGTCAAAGTGCTGCAGAAAAAGATTATCCTGAAGAAGAAAGAGGTACCATTTCTACATTTTCAAAGGTCTTGTATATCAATATATATTTTGTTTTAATCATGATTTCTTTTTTTTTACTGTTTCCAGCAAAAGCATATCATGGCTGAACGTAGCGTTCTCATGAAGAACATCAAGCATCCCTTCCTCGTGGGGCTGCATTACTCCTTCCAGACTACCGACAAGCTTTACTTTGTACTTGACTACGTTAATGGCGGAGAGGTACGCCTCATCTGATCTCGACATGTCGCACAGATTTTTGTTTTTGAAGTTAACATCTTTTGTCCTTTCAGCTCTTCTACCATCTTCAGAGAGAAAGAGTCTTTTTGGAACCCCGGGCCAGATTTTACACTGCAGAAATTGCAAGTGCACTGGGCTACCTCCACTCACTGCATATTGTGTACAGGTAATGATCAAAATACAGCCAACAGCGCCCTCTTGTGGACAAATGAAAGAAAGCATTCTTTTTACTGATTTTTTTTTTCTCTTTCTCATTTCTTCCTCACAGGGACCTCAAGCCCGAGAACATCCTGATAGACACCCAAGGCCACATTGTCCTCACGGACTTCGGTCTCTGCAAGGAAGGTCTTGAAGCCAACGGCACAACAACAACTTTCTGCGGGACGCCGGAGGTACAATCCGAATCCCTATATTATGCTCCATCAACCAATGTGACAAATGAAATAACTTTTGTTATTAATCTTCATAGTATTTGGCTCCGGAGGTTCTCCAGAAGCAGGCCTATGACCGCACAGTTGACTGGTGGTGTTTGGGATCTGTACTCTATGAAATGCTTTATGGACTTGTAAGTTGAAAGTGGGACATTAAAACTAACTCCTTTCTCATCCATGATTAAACTAAACGTGTCATCCTAACTTTTTTTTTGCAGCCTCCCTTCTACAGCCGCAACACAGCTGAGATGTACAACAACATCTTGCACAAGGCTCCTATCCTCAAACCCAATGTGTCCAACTCGGGAAGAGAGCTGCTCGAGGGGCTCCTGCAGAAGGATCGTACCAAGAGGCTGGGGGTTAAGGATGATTTTGTAAGTAGGCAAAACTGAATTTCTTACAATTGCTGAAAAGACACATGGAATAAAAATAATCTTTTTTTTCACTCTAGCTTGAACTGAAGTTCCATTCCTTCTTCTCACCTATCAACTGGGACGACCTGATGGCCAAGAAGATCACGCCACCCTTTATTCCCTCTGTGGTAGGTTCAACTAAACATTGCAGGAGGAATCGATATAAACTATTGTTACGAATTCCGCTTATTGGGATTCATATCGCCTGGAAAAAAGAATAGAGTGCAATACGCGACTACAACCACTAGAGACGCTGTTTTTGTTTTGGTTAAAAACAACTTCTAAACATGACATTTCCATCCTACTTGCTTTTGCAGAGTGGCCCCACAGACCTGCGCCACTTTGACCCCGAGTTCACCCACCTGCCTGTGTCCTCCTCCCTGTGCAATGACACCTTCAGCGTGAGCGGCAGTATCAAAGAAGCAGCGGGGGCATTCCCGGGATTTTCCTACGGGCCTCCAGCAGACCATTTCTTTTTGTGAATGCCAGTATCGTTCTGACACGACAAGCTCTGGATTGAGATTTGTTTCTGACAGCGGGACCTCGCGTGTCTACAAGGAACGTACTGAGGGTCAAACTCATTTGACATGACTCGTGTACTGGCCCAAAGCTTCTGCCTCTAGCATCGAAAGCAAACTAAGTGTGCCAAGTACTGTTCCGCTACAGGACCACACAGCTCCTGATGTGACGATGAGAAGTGCCTGATGTTTAAAAAGCAATCGGGACGGCTCCTGCAAGAGTCAACTCCGATTCCACTCGACTTTTGACAGGAGCACACAAGCCGTCCGAGGTGCTGCCTTCATTCCACGATTGCGTAAACTTTATGTTGGAACTGAAATCATCAAAGTCCATTATGCAATTTGATTTCATGTTAATGCACATGTAGAAACATGGGTCAAGAAAAATATATCTTTACTTTGGACCAAATTTAACAAGAATGAAATATTCTATAGATAAACATTTTCAAATTCTATTTATATTTCCATAAACACACACACACTTTGTAAAATGTGTAACTTAACATTTCCCAGTGTGTAATGTGTATCTAGATATTTATCCATAGATTTAATGAAAATTATATTTATTGAATGACAATATATATTTGATCTGGAATATGTGATTCCACCAGCAATAACCGGTCTCAACAATAGATATATCAATCAATGTTGGCATAAACGCTCCAAACTATATTAAAGATGTCTTTGTATATATATATATACTGTGTGCATCACGTAGAGAGGAACTGTGAATGTTTTGTGCCTGTCCAAGGCGGCCTGACCCACGTATACTGTGTGTACAGAACATATCTTTTTTTCCATTACCTGTTGTTCCCTGCAGTAGAGATGTTGATTTATTTAAGTGCTTCATTAACGAGGAACAATAGGATGGCGCAGACTTTGGCATTAGCCACAAGCCTTCTGCTTAATAGGGTTCTTAAGGTGCAATAAAATCCCATTGGCTTTGATGGAGGATTTATCGACGGATCTTACAACAGAATGGGAATGTATGAAGTTGGGTTATGTTGTTGAAAATGGTTGATTTATTGCCCGTGCATATTAGATGCATGTAAGAGGTGTATTTTAAAGCCTGCTGAAAAAAATACTGCACAGTTCCACATCATTTCTTCCATATCTGGAAGTTGTAATTTTGTATTTCAGTGTGTATTTATTTTTCCTGCTATTGTTACCGTACGAGGAAAGTAATTTACATGATCTACTTAAATATTGAAATGTCAAATTCCAAATAAAATCTCTTACCTGAACACCAATGTTATCGTTGTCATATTTATTCATCCATTTTCTTTTGCCTACAAGGACAAACATACACATACTTAGTGGTACAATTTTCCAAAGTTTATCTATATAAATGCAATATTTTATTTCATTGAACCTGTTAATGACAACATAAACATCATTGTCTTTACATGCCGGTGAATGTAGTGATAAACAATCCAATGCTCTGCAACTGGATTGCAATTAACCTGTGATCAAATAAGAGAAAATTAAAAATAAATATGTGCTTTGGTTTTATTAAGGTTGGGAAACAATGCAGGAGTGAGTAAACATTTCCTCACCTGTCGACAAGGCACCTGGGTCGCAAAACATGTGAAACGACAATGTGCGCATGCGCAACTTGCGCAGCAACGCCAACTTCCTGCAAAATAGTGCACCGTTTCAAAGACAAAGCTTTACACTTTGGATTCAATTGGAGATTCATAAATATTAGCGTTGTGATTTCTCACCTTAAATGGTAAGACTGGTTTACTGTATCAGTGCCACTATAATGCGTTGTTTTTTTAACCAATCGGCTTGACGAATTTTGCTGGGGTAGCAGGACTGGGATGCTTTGCACGCTGCCATTTCGGTATCCGCTCCTATGGCGGCCGAACCCGACTAATGTCTGGAGCAGAAAACTTTTATGCCCGTGCAAAACTCATTATGTCATTGCCAGTCCGACGATCATATCGCTCATTAGCTAATATGGGCAATTAATGTAAAATGTAAATAAACATGCTTTCGGTTTTGCTATTTGTGAAACTTTACTAAGCGCGTGAGTGAATCGCTAACATCGTACGTAGCTTAACGCGCTTTAAATATGAGCCATTACGAGCTGGTCATAACGTTCGATCATTGGTAAACAAACTGATCGTGACCATATGTTGTTATTACCTACCGTTAAATTGACGTTTAAGCGGTAGCGTTTCAGGAATTAGTCTGGTGCCGTTTCCCCTTAATAGACTTCTCATATCTCGGCTGGGTTATTTGCTGGTTCCTGCTAATGACGATTAAATGCTCCTTGATTTGCAAAATGCAAAGCGATGATGGAGAGATGGGTGGTGCAGATGTGGTCCGAATATAACAGCGTAACTAAATCAGGTCATAACGCGATAAAAGCTTCTTCTTTTTTGCAGTATTACTTATGCAGAGGTTCACTAAATGTGACATCAGATAATAAAACTTTTGTCGTTGTTGTTTTGTTTCATTATGACTAATGTATGTATACGGTATTACATTTTTATTAACTGGTAACAACACTTTGTCATATCACATAAAAATCTCTCCCATGACAAACACTGATTGTTGAACATAATTACTGCAAATATTCGTCTAAAAAAATGCCTCTAATTACTGAATACAAAATAAAACCTAATCCCACGCTAAGCACGAGCGGGTCGGGCAGCCGCACCTGCCTCACCTGTAGGTCCCGTGCAGGATAGGTGACCCAGACGCCCCAGTTCCTGGGCTCCCCGTCGGGGGGTGGTGTATCCATGTGTGTTTACGTATCAAGGGGAGGGGAAAGTTTTGTATTGGGCATAAACTACATAATCAATCCACATTTTCAATGGTCTCTTCGACCCTTTGTTGAAGCAGGGTCCGCACAGAACTCCCGAGTCCAGAGACTAGGCTGTGACGGCGCGCTATCTTGTCGGGTCGCTCTGCCGCTAAAATGGACGACTCGCAGGAGCTGCCGGTAAGTGTGCCCGCATTAATGACGAATGATTTAAAATTGGGCCGTTCTGCACTGACTCTTTCCCATCCCAAACTGTTCTTCGGATCTACATTTGTGAGCTTCTTGTTTCTGACGGCATCTTGTGAGCTTTTTCGTGCTAGAATGAGATCTAATGCTTTCTTTTGGGGCATCAGGCAAAGAAAGCCAAGCTTGAAGTAGACAATGGATTGGAGAAAGAGCAAAGTAATAATAATTTGGGAGAAGATGGAAGCCCTGGCGCTGTGCTAGCTCCGTCAGAGCAGGGAAGCTCTTACTCTGCCCTGTCCATCTCCCAACTCGGTACACGTGAGTAAAAAATATGGAGAAAGATGTGAATGGACACAAGAATAACTGCTGAGTAAGGATTTTTCTGATTGCAGGAGATCGGGCGACCGAAGGAGATATCGGAGCGGCACCACAGTTGAACTCGTACGCACACTCTGGTATGAACGATATCACTTAGTGATCGGAGTGCAAGTCAAACTGATGCTTGTGTTATGTTTACAGCCACAGACGCAACAGCCGGGTCCGAATACACCCAGCAGGTCTACGAAGGAAGCAAGTGAGTACACAGCATTAAATAAATGAAAAGTTCTTGTCAGTATTTTACAGTAATTGCTTTTTTTTTTTTTTTTTTTTAGCACTGTGGTGACATCATACCCCAGCCCGGTGGCCTTCCCTCAGCTGACTCAGTCTGCCGTGTATTCAGCTTTTCCACAGACAGGCCAAACGTATGGCCTCCCGCCCTTCGGTTAGCCCATTTTGTCTTTCCTCTCTACCGATCTGCTCACTAAAAACACGCCATCACCTCGCTTTAGTCGCCGCACTCTGCTTCTGCACTGTGGAATCGATTTGCTTTTGGGTTTCCCCCCCCCCGCTCCAAAACAAACACCAAAGCCACAGCTTGACGGCGGGAGGAATTTTTTTGTTGTCTTTCAAAAAACTCCTCGCCGTCTCCAATAACCCTCTTGCCGCTTCTTTCCTTCTTTGCTTTTCCTATCTGTTCGTCTTTAGGTGCTATGTGGCCAGGCATAAAAACAGAGACAGGTCTGCCAGAGGCGCCCTCTGGTGGCCAGCCTGGGTTTCTCAGCTTCAGCACCACATATACCTCAAGCCAGCCAAGTCAGCTGCACTACTCATACCCCAGCCAAGGCAAGCTGCAGCATCACTTGCTCAGGACAATGCTGTCACACTCTTGAGGAGAGCATTCTCCTGTGGTCGGACGGCCATGTGACTTCCTCTTTCCTGTCGCCTTGATTGACACACATGTACGTTCCTCTCAAGGCTCAAGTTTCACAACATCCAGTGTGTACTCCAACATCCCATCAGCTACAGCTGCAACCACAGCAGCCACCACGGTAGCTCTCCAAGTAGGTCATGGATTTTTTTTTTTTTTTAATGTCAGCATTCTAGATCCTTTTTTTTTGTTGGGACTTCCTCAGGAATTTAGCGGCTACAACTCTCTGGGACAGAGCCAGTTCTCGCAGTATTACAGCCTGCCTTCCAGTTACGTGCCCGCGGGCCTGCCCAACAGCGACGACCACGGAGCCGCCGTGGGAGGGGCCGTGTACTCGGCCGTGAAGTCCAAAGAAGCCGCCTCGGCCGCATTACCTCCCAGAGGTACGTTTTGCTACCTCACCTCTCATCTCGACTTCGACTTTACACCACTGTCTTTCTCTAAGATGCGTCCCCGCCGGAGAATCTCCCAGCGGGGGCGGCCCTGCCCACCAGCGTGTCACATCCTGCTGGAGCCAGAGACCAAGATGAGGTGGGCCGCAGGAACTCGATGGGAAAAGCTAAAGGGAAGGCCAAAAAGTGTGACAGCTCTCCACCTACTGAAAATGACCTGGAGGTAATCATGCTACTCAAAGTCGCCATTTTAAAATGACCGTAATGTCAATAATTGCCTGTTGTTGTTTTTTTTTTGTTTTTTTTAGCGTATCTTTCTGTGGGATTTGGATGAGACTATTATTATATTCCACTCACTGCTCACAGGCTCCTTTGCGCAAAAGTTTGGCAAGGTATGGCGACGTAAAAAAATTAATAAAAATAGCCAAGATGTCTTCTGTATTTTTTATTTTTTTTTGCCCTACAACATTAGGACCCAGCGAGCATGCTGAATTTGGGCTTGCAGATGGAGGAGTTTATCTTTGAGTTGGCCGACAACCATCTGTTCTTCAACGACTTAGAGGTAACGTCACAATTTCGAGTCACCGAACCATGCAACAAACCCAAGACAGAATACATAACAATGAGTTCTGCTTTCAGGACTGTGACCAAGTCCATGTTGAGGATGTCGCCTCGGACGACAACGGGCAAGACTTAAGGTGCTTTTTGTCAAACCATGCCAAAATATTTTCGATTATTAGGATGGATTTTTGACTCGTCCCCTGTTTCTTAGTAATTACAATTTCCTGGCGGACGGATTTAACGGCCCCAGCGGCGGAGGAGCGGCAGGAGCCGCTACAGGCGTCCAGGGAGGTGTGGAGTGGATGCGCAAACTGGCCTTTCGCTACCGCCGCCTAAAAGAGATTTACAACAGCTACAAGGGAAATGTAGGAGGTGAGCTGGCCCCTCCATATTTACTCAGGAAATTCCAGTTTTAATTCCATTCATAATATTTTAAAAAACGCTTACATTTGATTGCAATTCTGTTTGTGGTCAGCAGAGAGCGCACGAGTACCTTTTTTTTTTTTTTTACTGTTGCAAATAAAGTCAGACTTTGGACATCAAACATGTTTCAGTTCAGATAAATAGAAAGTGTTTGTTTTCCCACTGTTTGCTTACGGCAAAATTTCGAAACTACACTGAGATGATGATTAAAACAATAATATGAGTTTAAATAATGCTGCTCTCCTGCAGGCTTGCTAAGTCCAGTGAAAAGGGAGCTGCTTTTACGGCTTCAGTCCGATATTGAAAACGTGACCGACTCCTGGCTCAGCACAGCGCTCAAGTCTCTACTGCTTATTCAGGCCAGGTCTGCTTTAATTGATCTCCCTCCAAAAAAAATAAAAACAAAAAAAACCTCTAAATAATAGTTGATTCCACCAACAGGGGGAAGTGTGTTAATGTCTTGGTCACCACAACTCAGCTGGTACCAGCGCTGGCTAAAGTGCTGCTCTACGGCCTGGGAGATGTTTTCCCCATAGAGAACATCTACAGCGCCACAAAAATAGGTACAGTTGTACCGTTGTTAATGACCGTAGTACTGTCAAAAAAAAAAAAGAAATCAATTTTGAGTTTTGATTGCAGGTAAAGAAAGTTGCTTCGAGAGGATCGTCTCTCGCTTCGGGAAGAAAGTGACTTATGTTGTCATAGGCGACGGGCGCGATGAAGAGTTTGCAGCAAAACAGGTACATGTACTTTTTTCCAGCGAGAAGTGGAAATCAGTAAAAGTCAGCGCCGCCCTTGCTCAACTTCATATTTTTGTCGTTCCTATATAGCACAACATGCCTTTTTGGCGGATCTCCGCTCACGGCGACCTGGTCTCCCTGCACCAAGCGCTGGAACTGGACTTCTTGTAAAGGGCATTCAAGGAGAAAACTACAGCAGCCAGTTATTGTTTGTGGATGGACACAGATCAAGAATCTTCTGCGCCTCCCAACGCCGCGTATTTACAGACAGCTGTGGACTCGCTGATAGATGGTCAATATGGATCGAGGTGGACTGTTAGGAACGGACTCAGCGTCCATTCGGCTGCTTTCGACGTCCTAGTGGCCAGCACTCCCTATTCTTTGGCAGCTAATCTCGCCACTGTTAAAAAAAACTATTGTATTCATTCGGACGTCTCCCTCCTTGAGTTCAAATGACTAAATAGCCTTTGCTTCATGTGTGCGGTGTTTGCATTCAAAATGTTTCATCCATCATTTATTTCTGGGCTCATTTGCACTCGTTTTGTTTGCACTCAGTTTGACAAGTACGGTGAACCCCTGCTAGAAAAAAAAATGGAATTGCCCCCCCACCCCCAGAATGGATTCCAATTGCTTTAAATTGCCACAAAAGCACTATTTGCCTTAATGAAACTCCTCAACTCACGAAACCTTAGTTACTTGACACAAAGATGGCGGAAAAGCACTAGTTTTTTTTTTTTTTACCCCTCAAATACTTTAACATAATCCGGGAATACCGAAGCGCGACTATACAGGGGTTCACTGTTATTGATCATCTGTTTGCTGATTAGTTTTTGTCTCCTACTGCAACATTTGAAATGTAAGAAGGAAGCCTCACACAATTCTATACAATCAATTTATATTAGTAACAAAAGTTTTGAGCCTGTGGAAATGGTTGGGTGTTCAGATGAGCTGAAATTTCATTCACTTTTTGAGAGGGGGGAGAGAAGAATTATTTTCCCACATTAACAATATTGATAAAATATTCTGGATAGCACAAGCTCAAGTGTCCTTCAAGAGTGTTCACATATGGAACTTGGTATTAAACTCAAGCATTGGTTGACATTTGCTGTTTAAATAAGTAGATAAGAATGTGACCCTTGTAAATAATTATCTAAGTCACATTTTGGGATTCCGCTCGGATGATTACTGATTTGACCCCCCCCCCCCCCACACACACACACACACACACAATTATTGTCAGCAGTGCTTCATTCATGCAATTAAATGTCAAACCAAATATTTACCAAAAAATGAAAATATTAAAGCATCTTGGGAAAGTTTGCTTTATGTTTGAAAATATGCTTTATATTGGAGAATACAATGCATTGTCATTCAATCGGTACAAAGCAGATCAAAGGTGGATGTGCAATACATTTTTCCATTGGTTTGACACTAAAAAAGGGGAGGGGGGGGTTCAAATTTGTCCGCACGACATGATGACTGAACAATTCTGAGCCTGAAGGTTTCGTCTTTACTCACTCGCAGCTTTTGGATCGTTAAGAATGTGGATTTTGAGTGTTTTCTTCATTTTGTTTTGCATATTTATATTGTGCCTTTAACCATTTGTATGCATAATCTCAAAGGGAAATGTGTACGTTTTTGTTTAGTCCTTGTAACTATGTATTGTTATCCTGAATGTTAAATTGCTCTTTTTCGGGGGAAAAATGTGTCCTTTTGTTTTAAATGTAGTCGAGAAAAAAAAATCTTGACTCCTGTGTGTGTGCTCTGTATTACTGTTAAATAGATGTATTTGCATTTATTGGTTGTTGTGACATCATCTTGGCTTGGAGACAATCAAAAAGTAATACATAGTATTACCGGCTCGAAACGACAACGCGGTAAACAAATTGAACGAAACATTTGTATTGTTTTTGTTCACTTTATGTACAATTGACAAAATGGCTCGACTATTTCTGATACATGACACAATTCTGTGATAATTCTGCATGTCTGTTTTAAAGTAAACAATGTTGAAGGTTCAATGTTATTCAATTTTTTTTTTCTAAATCATCTCATTTAAGGGGGTCTTTTAGACCACCGTAGCTATCTAGGACCTCAACAGATATCTGTAAAGATTTTCTGTTTATCTGATAAAGTCAATACATTGTAAATACCCTGAGTATTGTCTTGGAATATTTTCACGGCTTGTATTTGTTCGCAATACATAAATAACTACATTTGAATTACATTAGTAATTAAATTAAAAATATAAATCATTTTAATAAACTAGTGGATGTTTTAGGCAAGAATAAAATTAATATTGTTCATCTGGCGACACTATTTGTGATTATAATGATGGTCATAACCAAGGTAGTTAAGTTCTGTAAACATTTTGCTTCTTGTGAAACAGATGAGTACAGGTCCTTTTAAAAAAAAAAAAAGTGCTGACTATGCAGGTGGTAATAGATCCTCCTTGTTGGAAATGGAGAACTAGTTTCTTGTGATGTTCATGCACATGTCATGAGTAGAAATTCCCCGCCAGTTTCCTCATTCTTTTATTGGTTAGTCTGACATCGGCTCGTGACACGGCGCCGTCCACCGCATCTTCAATGGCGGCGCTCCGGTCGCCAATGTGAGGAAACCCGTTTTCCGCCGCATCGCCGGCTGAGAACATGACTGCCTTCTCTGGAGGGCCCGTGGCATCTTCTTTCTGCGTCTTTTTTGTGACGTTTGGATGAAAGCACTTATAATAAAGTATTTTGAGTATTAGTCCAAAGATGTAAAGTGCGACCACACTGACGGCCATGATGCAAGCATACGTGAAGGAGATTTCAAAAGGAGGTTGTGTGTATATTCTCCAGCACCACAAGCCGCAGATAAGGGAAGTATCGAGCAGGATGAAGCTATGATACAACGTCGTCTTGAATCTAGTCTTCTCATCCACCACGTTGAACCAGTTGAAATACAAAATGAGGCCCACGGTGGCTTGGTAGAGAAACTCCCCACATGGGCTGTCCATAAACTTTGGTTTGGAGCACCACACGCAGAAGAAGAGGATTATCCAGGAGCAAATGAAGTGGGTGAAGATGAAGCAGGGCAGGACGGACGCAAAGAAGGCAATGGCGGCCAGCCGGGAGAAGATGAGAAGGAGGTTCCAGATAAAGTAGATGAGAGACGAGGCAATGCTTTGCACTTCTTTTTCGGGCAGGAAGGAACGGAGGGCGCGGTGGTACATGGCGACGCTGCAGGCGATGGTTGAAGCTGAGATCGAGGCCTTCAACACTGAGGACGACATTAGAAATGCTACAATTTGGCCGTTCGCTAGTCACGAATTTCTGAAAGGCCCGGAGTTTCTCACAATATGGCCGGTTGCAAAATGGAGACAGACAGTCCTCAAATGGGAATTATGAGAAAGAAATGAACAATATACCGTGGTCAAGATATTATTCACCCCATTCCATTACAAAATTACCGTATGCTTTCTAATTAATGCTTTTCTTGCTTCATTAAAATACAAATTACAAAAATGCCATGGAACAATTCAAGTTTCTCTTAAAAAAAAAACATTTTAAGAGAAACCTGAATTGTTTCATGCCATTTTCATTCATATTAATGGTTCATTTTGGATAGAAAGGACAAAGCTATATCTAACAAAATTCCTTTAGGCACATTTTGGTGTCAAGAAACTATGCACGAGTGAGACGAGGAGTTTCATTCAGTCTAACATTATAAGTGGTACCTGTCCAAGGATCCACATGTCCCCTCTGCAGCATGATGGTAAGACTGAGGACCACTTGAGGTGCACTCTCTGAAAAAGCCTCAAAGAGTCGCAGCATGCTGAGGTCGTGAGTCAGGTACACCGCAGAGTCCGAGTCTTGGTTCTTTGTAAGTGTGAGCTCCACAAGACCAGTATGTCTGGAAAAAGGAAAATGTGGAGACTCAAAAATCCAATATTTTTTTAAAAGTTAATTTATGTTGATTAAAAAAAAATGTCTTTCATATTAGTTTGTTGTTCATTTTCACCCTGATTCAAAACTCGAACTTCAGAACAGAGCCAGACGTGCAAAGGGGAAGAAATTTTTTTTGCAGTGTAGAGACTTCAAATCAAGCGGCTTAAGTCACAAACAAAACTTACGAACCTGAAGTAGACTCCAAGCTGGAAAAAGTGCACGACTTTCAATTGCCTCGGACTGAGACACCCCTCAATCGTTGACATCCTCTTTAAATCATCATAAGTATACCAAAGCCAGCTGTAGGCTTGTACAAGCACCGACGAGCCCAGAAGGACAAAGATCAACACCCCGAGATAAACGTATTCTTCTTCCTGGTACAGAGACACCACAGCCCAGATGTCCATCCCAATGTCCACCAAATGTAAAGCCAGGCTCACGTAATCGAGGACACAATGAAACTTCGAGAACTTGAAGAAACTCATGGTACCACTTGGACTGCTGCTACATGCCTACTTACTGATCCGAAGTCACGTCACTTAACAGAAAAAGTCCGTTGGCCACGCCCCCTAAATAAAAAACCCTGCCCTCAAGGACTATTAAAGGAATATGAGAAGAAAAAAAAGTCTGACATTCTTTAGCTTTCATTCACAAAATTCACTATAATCACTTTTTTAACTTATTGGTCCATCTATTGTTTGCTAGTATCGATTGATTGATCAATGGCTTACCAAGAGCTCTTCCAGTAAACATGACTCAGAAGATGTAATGTTGCAGACATTAAAACACAGGAAAGAAACCTGCGGCTGGAAAACACTGATATGAATACGCGCAATGATACTACTCAGTAATAAAAATAATCATAATAAACAGCTTGCAAGATGAATACAAGTTTGTTTTGTTTTTGTGCAAAATTCCTTGAATATTTTAATCCACATTTTAACTGTCACTATTATCTGAGTTCTTTTAAATACTTACAAGGTATAGCAATTCTATTATCAGGCATGAAGTGGTAAAAAAAAATCCATGAGAAAAATAATCTTATAAAATGTCCTTCCTGTAATCCACTTCAGTACATATATGACATGATAAAAATGTTGTCCACTGTAAACAGTTTGACCTATGTATGGGTTCCGTCAGGCCACAGGAATGAATTATTTATACAAATCTGCCATATTGCCAACTTCATATGGCTATAATAACAAAGATATGATTGGACATTTCATTACACCTGCACAACTGACAGAACTGCATCCATCTGTCTTCCACAAAAAACAACAGTGGTCCGTTCTAACTGACACTGTATGAGACGTATTCATTAAAAATCTTTCATTTGCACTTTGCAGTCAGGTAAACAAGTCAATCTTTCTACTGACTGGAGTAAAAGAGCGCCGCATTGTGTGCCATTCTTTTGTTGAGCAGCTGGGAGGACTCTGCGGCCTCATGGATGGGAAACTCTCTGAAGGACACTTGTGAATCAGGCAAGTCGTCGGGCAGTCCGGGTTCCCTAAGTGGGGGCCTCCACAATTTAGGGTGGAAGCAGCAGTAGTAGATGCATTTAAAGAGCAGTCCTAGCAGGTAGGTAAGAGGTAGAGTGATGAGAAGGGCCATTGCGTACGGTTGGGAGGTCACGGGGTCTCGGTAGCACCACCAAGTGGCGAGCAGGATTCCGCCGTCGGTGGTGATGAAGGTATGGTAGATGATACTTCGGCTTCGAGTCCGACCCTCGGCTACGTTAAACCAGCTGAAGTACCAAATGAGCCCCACCGTGGCCCGGTAGAGCCATTCCCCACCGACGCTGTCCATAAAGTCGGTCCTCTGTCGCCAAGCCCATATGACAAAGCTCGACCAAACGATGAGGAAGTGGGCGGCGATGTAGGCGGGCAGGACAGAAGCGAAGAGGGCGAGAGCAGCGACACGAGGGGAGATGAGCAGCAGGTTCCACAGGAAGTAGACCAAGGAGGAGCCCCAGCCCTGCTTGGCCTTGTCCGGCAGGAAGGAGCGCAGGCAGCGGTGGTAGTCCACCACCATCCAGGCTATGGACGTGGTTGACGCCACAATGCTGACGACTGCAAACACACACACACATCATCAGTCACAACACACTCGTGATTAAGGGTCCATCAGTTCTAATGTGAAAGGGAAGAACTCACACTGGACGGTCCTGGCTTTGTTGGTGCGCAGCACCACATAGATCATGAGCGTGAGCTGCGGAGCGCTCTCGCAGAACGTCTCGATGAGCCGCAGCATGCTGAGGTCGTGGGTCAGGTAGACGGCGTACTCGGAGCCTTCCTCTTTACGCCACCATACCCGGAAGCCTTGCCTGATAGCCGAGATGTGCCTACAGGACGTGATGGGAATGCGTGACAAAATATTTGTTCATTCACGCAGCAGATCTCAACACCTCAGCAGAGAAGAATAGGTATGGAATGTGACAGGATGCTGCACAGACATTATCTGTCGCCGCCACACCTGAATTGGACATTTATGGTCACGGCACTTGTCAAATGTAATCATATGCTTGCATGCGGTGACGCAGAGCTAGACAATGTTTGCGTGTTGGTAAGAAAATGTTGGAATCGCAACAATGCGGTGATGCGTGTTGTAAACCAAATGCATGACTGCTTGAAATGAATGTTTAACCAAATGATCGGCTTAAAATAATAGATATTACCTGCATAGGAAACCCAGCTGCAGCACATGCAACAGACAGGTGAGTTTGACTCTGTCCACAAACAGAACCGCTTCGGCTCCGATTTCACTTCGGAAGCCGGGCAGTTGGCGGTCATATTTCAACCAGAACCAGCTAAACATTTGGACCAAGGAGGACGACACGATCATGAGGGCGACCAGTGCCCCGAACCACAATAAGTCACCATGGCAGTAAAACTCGATGGCCACCCACAAGTCGGAGCCCCAGTCCACTAAAAAAGTACACACGCCGATGATAGAAAAAACGAAATCAATCCAGGAATATTTTGAAAAAGTCTCGCGCTCCATCATAACTTTGTCCGATTTAGCCGGCTAGTTGCGCTGTTAGCTAACATTCGGCTGGCGACGCGTCCCGTTATTTGTCTCCAAATGAGACCTCACTTTACTTTCAATGGCCCACCACATTTCATCAAGTCTTACAAGCGGACATCAAAGTGTTATTATTCCGCCAGCCTGCCAAACACAACATTATTATCACGCAAAAGTTCTACAACTTCTACTCAAGAGATTATTTTGAAAAACAATCCCCTCGGCGTCAAAGGTAGCCCCGCCCAAAACTGGCATAACGGGCTCAAGATCTGGCAATGAAAGGGTGTTTTTGTGACTTTTAACCATTTCAACAGTACAGGTTTGTTTAAATAGTTAAAGTAAAATAAATTATGAGTAATAGTTTAACATGTACCTAAGTTTGAAAAAAAAAAAATCCGAGTGTTCGAGCAGTACTACATCTTCCCACAAGACGGCGATAGTAAAACGCAAAGTTCTTTTGACAACCACTAAAAAGCACCGAAGAAGAGAATAGACCACGCCTCGTCGTCGCGGCGCCATTGTAGCAGAACTGCTGATAAATCTGCTTCCCTCTTCCCGCATTCTTCTTTCTTTTCGGCTTTTTCTCGTTCTAACTGTTGAATTGTGACCTTCACAATTCGGCAGAATGTCAAGGGTGTATATCGGACGGCTGAGCTATCGAGCCAGGGAAAAAGACGTCGAGAGGTTCTTTAAGAGCTATGGGAAGATACTGGAAGTCGATTTGAAAAACGGGTAACGTTTCGGCCTTTTCCCTCGGTGACTGTTGGAATGCTAATGTTGGGCTAACCTGGCGGTATGGGCCTGTGCAGGCCCTACCGATCGGATTGTCTTTGTTATATTTTATTCAAGTAACCACCGCTGTGCACTTAATTATGCACGATTTTTTTTCATTACACACCATACTTTCTCTGCCAGTAGTTTAATCGTGGTGAGCGTGCTACGGCTGCAAGATAATGCTAGACGTGGCAATGTCACAATGTGAGCGTGCACTTGTAACCGTGTAATACCTTTTTTTGTCTGTTCTTTGCACTCTTCTAGTCACCCAGGATCTATGTTTGATTAATTTTGTGTCTTATCGTCGCCGATCGTTCTCTCCAGGTATGGGTTCGTTGAATTTGATGACCCGCGCGACGCCGACGATGCCGTGTACGACCTGAACGGGAAGGAGCTGTGCGGGGAACGTGTGATTGTGGAGCACACCAAAGGACCTCGTCGTGATGGAGGCTACAGTGGAGGGGGAGGAGGAGGAGGAGGAGGTGGGGGAGGAAGGAGTAAGTACACCAACGAAACTGCCTTTTCACAATTTATATTGATTAATTTACTCATGATTTACTGCTAAACCGTTCCTCTTGGTGGCTTGTGTGCACGGAAATGTTGGGCTTCATAAATGTTGGCAAATTAAAGCGTTTGGATTGGGATGTAAACATTTCAGCAGATACTGCAAATAGACATGGTCCCCACCATGCTCAGCTTTGTTTTCTTGATAACTCGTTTCCAACAGTCCTCTTTGCATGAAATTGAAAGCCGTTTGGACATTTATTGCAGATGAGCGAGATGCCCTGTTAAATTTGGGTGCACCCAAGCCACCAATGAGTAGTCGAATGAATCAATGTAGCAATTTACAAAACATATTTGCAAAAGGAAAACCTTTATTTTGATAATTCCGAATTCAATGTGTTGTGAATGTTATATTTTTTGAACATTCTATTAAAGTTGATTGTCAATTTTAAAGGTAAAGCTTTAACAAAGAACCTCAATGTTTCAATTGAAAGAGTCCTTTGCTGACTGCCCGCCCTATTGCTGGCCATGGTGTCCCCCCTTTCCAAGAGTGTGGTTTGACCATTCTGGGCCCCTGGGCAGACCAAAAAAGGGAGCCATTGTGAATGAAGACCGCTATTGCCATTAGGCCCAGCCCAGGCCGGGTGGTGAGGATGCCATGGGGGTTAGGAACAGATGTGGGTTCAGCCTAAAAAAAGAACATTTACTCTAACACTCAGTTGTTTTTAGGCTAGCTTAGAACCTTTTGTTTACTGGAACTGTCCTTTATCAGTTCTTTGTAATTTTAAATGATTTAGAATATTCTGTGTCTTACATTTAATGACTTGCTTTCTTTTAAGTATAGACAGAATTAGCTAAACTTGACAATTTTCGTACATGTATATAGATT
Organism: Syngnathus typhle; assembly: GCF_033458585.1. Taxonomy (NCBI): domain Eukaryota; kingdom Metazoa; phylum Chordata; class Actinopteri; order Syngnathiformes; family Syngnathidae; genus Syngnathus; species Syngnathus typhle. Next base: position 3,476,518 of record NC_083757.1, read on the forward strand.
TTATTCTTTTTTTTTTTATTATTTTAAGTTATTTTATGAACTTAAAATTTCCCAGTCTTTTTTATTTCTGTCAGAGTGGCTTTAAGTATTTGTAGAATAGTGTCGAGTTCAAAATAATAAGCGCATCTCTATTGCTATGCGGTCCTCATTTTGTTGCTCTATCCTTGTTACCTTGCAAGGTGGTTACGGAGGACGTTGGGGGAGAGACCGCTATGGTCCACCTATTAGGACGGACTATCGACTCATTGTTGAGAATCTGTCCAGCCGATGCAGCTGGCAGGACTTAAAGGTACGTTTTATTATTTGAAAGTAGTACTGGACACAGATATTGTCACTGCAATTAAAAATGGCTATTTTTATCCCGAAGGATTACATGAGGCAAGCAGGGGAGGTGACTTACGCCGATACGCACAAGGGTCGAAAGAACGAAGGGGTGATCGAGTTCAGGCTCTACGCTGACATGAAGCGGGCTCTGGAGAAGTTGGATGGCACCGAGGTCAACGGCAGAAAGATCCGTCTCATTGAAGACCGCCCCGGAGCGAAGCGCCGCCGTTCCTATTCGCGCAGCAGAAGCCGTTCTAGGTACGAAGCACAACACGGGAAAATGATGGTGTTATTTGGTATTTTAGTGTTTGTTTCACAAAATGGTTCACTGCTGTAAATTCAGGTCCCGCTCCAGGAGCCGCAGGTCCCGCAAGAGCCGAAGCCGCAGTGAAAGCAGCAGTCGCAGCCGCTCCCGCTCCAGGTGAGACGTCAAACTGTGCCGTAGTTTCGTTCGGTGTACTGCTTAAAGGGAGGAATAGGATTTAAATAAATACAGGCACGCTTTGCAGATTTCTTATTTAGTGTCTAATGACCTTTTTTTTCTGCAGGCCTGCTTCCCGTTCCCGCAGTCACTCCACCAGCAAGAAGACTAAAGGAAAGAGCAAGAAGGAAGACGAGCGCAGCAACGGGGACCGAAAGGACAAAGAGCAGAGTAGGAGCCGCAGCCCCAGAAGCAAGAAGAGCAAGAAAGAGGCAAAGAAGAGCAACGACGACGAGTCCAGATCCCGATCTAGATCTCGCTCCCGTTCAGTCTCCAGGAAGTCTGCATCAAAGGGTCGTGACCCTCCCAAGAGCGAAGACGAGGCAGGCGAACAGGAGCGGCGTTCTCGCTCCTGCTCCCCCGCCGATTCGAAATCCAGAGCCAGGTCCAAATCTAAATCCAAGTCCCGCTCGCCTAGCCCCGTCAAAGAGCGCTCCCGCTCCGCTTCCCGTTCGGTCTCACGTTCCAAATCCCGCTCCAAATCCCGTTCCCAGTCCCGCTCTCGTTCCCGCTCGTAGTTTTTTTGGACTGTCTGTCACCCCCTCCTCGTGTGTCCCCTCCCACTTTTGCATTACGCTCAACATGAGTTACTTGACGTTTTTGATAGGTAGTTGTTCAACCAAGATACTTGCTCTTGATGTCTTATGCACATCTCCCATTTCATTTGCTTTAACATTTTTCTCCTTTCCCGTAGACCCAAAAGTGGAGGCTTTTTAAATTCCAGTCTGTGAGACTCAAGTTTTTTTTTAAGTTAATTTGGTGGTATATGTTTTTGTCCTAAATGTCGATGCTAAATATGTACTGCTGTGCTCGATTGGAATACACATTTCACCTTTTGTGAAAGCTCTTCAACATTATTTCAAATAAAAAAAAAGGCCTCTCCATTGTTTTCATTCATGATTTCTTAGTTTCCTTTACTGTTTGTACTAGAAAATGCTTGGTACCTTTTTAAAAGGGAGTGTAAGCATGATGTAAACAAAAAGTCCATCCATCCTCATGTCCAATCCCCATCAGTCGTCGTCCTCCTCATCAGAAGACGACCGCGTTGTTCCACTGCTATCGTCCCGATATTTTCGAGCCAATAAGCGCAACTCCTCTAGTGCCTCGCTGTAGTCGGCCATTTCGAGACCCTGGGAAAGAAAGCTGGGGGCCACGCGACGGATGTCGAAAGCGCTGATGCTGCGATGCAATTCTGAGAGCCACGGGTCCAACGCTGGCCCCGACTGGAGGGACGTGATGACCGGGACAGAGGAGACTTGAGCTATAAAGAGCAAATCATTTAGCACTCTACAAAAGTTACGGAGCAGAGGACGATGACACTTAAGAGACTCACAACTAGTTGGAAGCAGGTCCTGCTGTAGACCTTGTTCGGTCAGGGCCTGACTGAATATCCGAGGGAAAGGTGGGGTCAATTTGCTAGGCCTGGATACCAACTGCAGAGCTCTGAAAAGAAGAAAGTTTTTAAAACTTTGTAAAATTGATGTATGAATCCGTTGTGAGCCTTACAAAGGAGCTGTAGGATAGAAAGATGTGATGTAAGATGCTAGAACATCTTCCCCGTTGTGGAGGCTGTGAAGAGGAGATGGCGGTTCCATCCCTGGAGCAACAGAACTGATAAAAAAAAAGACAAAATAATATCACAGATTGCTTCCACATAGGAAGATTCACCTAAAGGCAACCAACTATATACCTGGTTAGTCTTTGGCCTTCCAAGCCTTTGAGTGTCACCCACTGGCCATAGCATCGACCGTCACCTGCTTCGGCGCACGTTGACAGCGGTTTCCATGGCAACGATTCACAAGCACTCAGGGCATCAGGGAGAGAGCTCCCGTGCATCATTGGAAACGGGACGGCGCCGTAAGCTGCCACCACCTACAATTAAGTATCATACAGTATGTAAAGTTGGAAGTCATTAAAGCAAAGAATAAAATCACCTTTCTCCCCGACGTCGAGAGCGAGTCTGCCAGCTGCCACATGGGGACGGAGTTGCTCCTCAGTCTGTACGGCACAGTGAGCGCATCCAAAGCGAGAGACAGGACAGAGCTGGAGTGGTACCAAAGTGACGGCTGCAACACAAACACGATGAGGCTATTCAGGAAATGCATTTTTTTTTTTTTTTTAAACTCAAGAGTACATACGTCATAGTTTAGGTAAGGGAAGCTTATGGGAGACGCCGGGCGTAGACCCAGTCCTCCTCGCAGGGTCAGCGGACAGAAGAAGGAACTGTGACTGGCCATGTGGACCATCCCCAACGCACAATTCAACAGATGGTAGAGGTCCTTCATTGGAGTCTGCTTGAACACAAACAACCTGTCAGCATTGGCACGAAACACTTTAAACAACGTTGAGTTAAACTCACTGAATTTGGGTGACTGATGGGAGCCGTTCCAAAAGTTAGGATGCCTCGAGCACCGTACGCGTCCTGGAGCATTTCTGTGACCTTTGAGCCAAGACCTGCAAAGCCATCTGTCATGTCACAGAGCACCTGGAAACCCTAAAGTGGTAGTCAGAGGAGGAACAACCCGAGTCACCAAACAGTAACTATTTGTGATGTGATGATGCTTTAGGAGCAACTTACCTGGAAGTAGTCACACTCCTCAACAAAAAAATGCAATTTGTCATCCAGATCTTCCAGCACTGCTCCCTGCAGCAGTGCTTCCCCCTGGCCGAAAGCCTCCAGACGATCAGCCTCTCTGATCATTAAAAAAAAGAAAAAGGGAGGAGGAGGTGCATGTCACTTTAAAAATGTAGAAAAACATCCACATAAAAAAAATCTTAATTTCTAACTCACCCATCATGGTTGTACTGATGGATAACAGAGATGGTCCGAGGGTGCAAGTGGATGCGTAGGAAGTCTGACCAGACCTTGACGCTACCTTCCAAGCTGTATTTCTTCTGGACTCGAGCAAGCTGACTATTGACAGTATCCACACTTAGAGAACCTGCGAGGCAGGTGAACAGATCAGGGAAAATGCACATTGGGTAAACCTTGATTCGATTTTACTTACATGAAGATCGGGAGCTGGTTGAAAAACCTGGAAGTGTCAGTATGTCCCCACACTGAGTATGAAAGAGCATAGATTGGAATTATAACCAAAAGCAATGTTTAATTGCCTAAATATTAATTTATTGGTTTACTCACATCCAACTTGTCCAGATCTTCAAGAAAGGCATTTTTTGCAGGGGGGCTTTCTTTATGAACCATTAGGCTTCCATCCCTATTATACAGAGAGTACTTATTGTGAAAAATAAGTCGGTGCATGAAAAACCAAACCTGTTACGCTTTATTTACCAGGAAAGAGCAGATGTTTCTTTGCTAGTATCATACAGACTTCCCTCCTGCCGTAGAGTTTGTAGACTTCCTTTTGTGACAAATACATTCATTATGGGAACTTGATGATTTCTCATCAATTCACAGTAAACGGTTTATGATGCATTCCGTTACCTTTGAGGTCCATGGAAATGAGGCGCGGAGTGTAGGTGATGCTGCCACCAAGAGTTTGACCTTCACGAAACATGACATCACTCTGGAAGTCTCCAGGTGGCATCTCTGGGTCATATGACAGGGATGCATCCTACAAACACAGTGTGGCTGCATGACTTAGATTATTTTTACAATTTTAAGAACGCCAAGACAATCAAATACAGTGCTCTAATAAAATAAAATTGCCTTCACTAACTTCGAGCTTTGTTTGGAAGCAACACAACACATGCAAAGCTAACATTGGCGCTAGCTGAGTTAGCTGGTTCTGTGTTTCTTACCTGTATATTCCACCAATGAGTGCCCACGAAGTTGGAATAATGGCCCAGCTGAAGCGTGATGACCTCCCTACATATGTTACTCATTGTTAAAGATTGTGACAACTATTTTATGAGAAAACGTTTCATTTTATAAATGAGAAACATAGTTGGAAATGACGACGCAAAAAGGCGACAACCTACTCAGCCCTAACGATTTCTGATTGGCTGAGAAAGAATTCAAAGCAATATCATTGGATACTAAAATAGGGTAGTTTGGTTTCGCGGTGCCGTCGGATCACATGTGGACGTCCTTAATAATAATAATAATAATAATAATAATAATAATAATAATAATAATAATAATAATAATAATAATAATAATAATAATAATAATAATAATAATAATAATAATAATAATAATAATAATAATAACAATGTGATATTCGTGATATTTAAAACACAAAACTCTCAAAACTAATACGGAAGTAAAATCAGCATTATTATTATTTGTGGAAATTCATGGTCTCAGAATGACGATTTATTAAAATAGAACTTTATTACTAAGTACACTATTTAGTGTGATAATTATGAAAAGATGAATTGTGTAAAACTCTAAATTAATTTTCAATGTTTTGCTACTTACTAATTACTACAGAAATCTGCATGCAATAAATATGATTCTGTGACTCACTTAATTTAATATTTTTTTCAGGCATTATTGTTCTTCTGTTACTATTACTATAAAAATACTTAATCCACCATATGGCATTGAATAAAATTAAAACTCATTTCGTTTCAGTGAGTTTCTTTATTTGTAAACCACATAATCATCATTTTACATCTGCAAAGTGGTAGAAGATTTTTAGATTATTGGTTTACATATTGTCATTGAACATGGAGACCAAAGGCTGGAACCAGCTGCGAAGCTCCTCCACCTTCTCCTGCAGGGTGTTGTACATGTCCTGGGAGGTCTTTTCATAGCGTGCTGTGATGTCCTCCGCCGTGGTCTGAATGGTGTCCTTCATGCTTTCCACCTGGGACCTCACAAGATCATTCACGGTGTTGATCTTTGCCTGGGTGCTGTCTCGCACCTGAGCAACATAAGGATCTATACGGCTCCTTAAGTCCTCGATGTTGTTTGTGGTGCGTGAGTGGAGCTTCTGCAAATAGTTGGAAACCTGCCTGAGAGAAGAACAGCTTACTTTAGATAGTTAGTTTGCTTTTACGGTATCTTGGTCTCATTTTTTTTTATATCACAAAAAACTGACATTTGAACTGGGGTGTGTCTAATTTTTATATCCACTGTACATATCAAGACTGGTAGTAATATAATGTTGACGCTAACCTTTGGATCTCCACGGCATCCTTGTTGAGGCGCTTCTTCAATTTGTGAGTGTAGGTGGCGACCCTGACTCTGACCTCCTCGGAGTTCTGCTCCACTATGCTCTGCAGTTCCTGCTGGTACTGTTCCACCTGCTTTCTGGCGTCGCTCACACGCACACGGAGAAGCTCGAGCAAGCCTTGCAGGTCGTTCCCCAGACGTTCAGCGGTTTTCCGAGTGTACGGAACCAGCTTGTCCTCCAGGTTGGTTCTATATGCGCCCAGCTCGGCCATGCTGTCTTGGATCAGGGTTCTGGAGGGAGTCGTACACAGTTAGGGCTGAGCCATTTTGTAAAATGCATAAACAAACTCACTCCAGTTCTCTGCTGATCTGGGAGCTCCTAATGTCCTTCACTATCTCGTCAGCCTTTGTATTCAGCTCTGTGATATAGTCTTGAAAGAATTCCTCCCAGGTCGTCGCCGAGTCATCCTGGAAGAAACTCTTCCCCTGGCAGCCTGATCAAAACCCAATGAAAGGATTTAAGTCTGAATGTTCTTATGATGAATTTAAGTGAAGAAGAAACTCACCTGAGATGACTGCGAGGGTGGCAATTATTGCAAAGATCTTCATGGTGAGACTGGAGCAGACAGCTGAAATGAGATTGAATTATTTTCTTAAAATCAGATTTATAAAGGACAGATAAATAAAAATATGATGTAGCAAGAAAAGCTTACCAAGGACTTGCAGGTGACCAACGAGGTGGAGTGAGCTTGCCGTTCTGTATTTATACAGATCGGCCTGCGGTGATGTGATCCAGTAAACGTCACATGGGCGTTCGAAGTTCCCATCGTGAAGTGCGTTGTCAACTTTTATTGCTGTGTGTGTTATTTTGGCGCCACGTTGCACTCTGACGCACACTTGGAGTCACGGGTCAAAATTTGAAACATCTGATCTGAGATCTTTGTTGTCAGGATCCATACAATGATGCAAATGATGCAAAATTATTTTTAAATGGAAGTCAATTTATGATGAGCTCACAATATATTATCAAAGTGCTATTCCACAAACAATAAAAACAAATAGTTAAATTAATAGCAGAATTATTAATAGCAGAATTATTAATAGCGCTCTAGTTTTATTTCATTCATTATTTTCAACTCTTCTAATTAATAATTTATTTATTTGATAGGGATGTGTAATTTTTATTTAACCACATTTCCATTCGTCCCAGGGTTGCTTTTTTTGTTTATGTAAGATTTGATGTAATGTGATTTCACATTTCAAATGTTGCACATTTTGCATTTTTAAGTCAGCCTACCTATCTAATTTCAAAATAAACTGCAGTCACAGATACAAAAGTGTGAGTTGAGTGGGGGAAAAAAATTACACCTAAATCCCACGTGTATATTTTACAATGGTATGATTATTGGTAAAGCTTTAAAATATATAAACAATTATTTATAGTATCCTTCATGGTTGCATTCCAGTTTGATTCCTATCTTATTTTTCATCAACACAATAAACACAACAGAAATGCATCTGAATTTTTTTTATTGTCTCTTGCAGTGGGCAAACTGTCAAATATGAACAGAAAACAGACTTGAAATCAAAATGAGGTAGAATGTTGCAATGTTGAGTCCAGCTCTTGACAACCTTTACTGGGTCATCTTGGTGAAGGACTCCCAGAGAGCAGCCAGCTGCTCCTTCAGGTTCTGGGTGTCAATGTCCAGCTTGGCCTTCAGCTGGTCACCATAAGGGAGCAGTTTCTCTTGGATTTCCTTGGTCTTCTCTGTGAGCTGGCTGTGAAACCTCTGAGCCAGGGGCATGATGCTCTTCTGGAACTCCTCCAGGTTATTCTCCATCTTCTGCCTAAGTTCCTCAGTGTAAGGAACCATCTGGGTATGCAGCTTGTTGACATTCCTGTCCAGGTGGCTCTTCAGCTCCTGGCTTTTCTTCACCAGGATGGCCTTGAGAGATTCCGAGTCCATGGTTTCAGCGTAAGATGACACTTCTTTCTTCAGTTCCTCCACCTGCTCCTGGAGGTGCGTCACCACCTCGTCGGCATATGGCTGGAGGTGGGCTCTCATGGACGACAGATCCTTTTCTAGGCGGATCTTCAGCTGCTCAGCCTGCTGGAAGAAGCGCGACGTGAAGTCCTGGGTTACGTGAGCGCGGAGAACATCTGTGAATCTGTTGATGGCGGCCGCGCTCCCAGAAATGAGGGTGCTGCAGAGACAAGCATCACGTATCATATATGATCATGTTGAATTTCAGCTCTAGGTTTTGTAATGAATTACTATGTACTATTTTAAAAATGATAGTGCAAGAGTAGACTGAAATTAATTTACATTCTGCAGAAGAAAAAATAAGACTATTGCTCCTGGGCGCTCCCTAGTGGCCACAAGTTTATTTTGGCATTTCTTACTTGATTTCTTTTCCAAGATCTGACCGTCTGATCAGTGCCAGTGAGTCGTCAGCCGTGGATGTTGCCTTGGCAACATAGTCCCAAAAGGCATCTTTGACCATGTCCATCTGCGGCTTGGGCTGAGTCTGCTGCGCGACTTTAGCATCACAACCTGGAGATAGAAAAGTTCATCCATTTTCTGCACGATTTATTTTGTTTAGGATTGCACAGTTCAGTTATATTTCATTTTGAAATTCAAAATATTTGAATTGAATCATCTGAATAGATTTTTTTGCGGGATTGTGCCAAATTAGAACGTCTTACCGGCAAAAACAGCCAAAACGAAAACCAGGAGGAGCTTCATGACTGAAACTGCAAATGAGAAAACAGACAGATTTCAGATAGTTTCAAAAGCTAAAACATTTGAACTGGTGTTGGCTTTCTTACCTCTATGGATGAGCTGCAGAGTTGGGCAAGCTGCTGAATACTACGAGTCCTGCTGCAGCGTGAATGAATGAGTTTATATGGAGGTAGCGGAGGAGTAAAGTCCAGCTGAGAATGCGAGGTTGTCACTTGCGTTGCGCAATTCAAGAGCCTTGATACAATCACTCTGGTCTGAAGACCCTCTCGTGTTCAATCATTTATAAAATGACTGATGAATTTACAAAATGCTTTTGTTTTTCCTGTATATAATAAACATAATGAATTGTTGCATTTGTCCTGGCTAAATTCAAAGCTAAAACATTGAAAGGATTTTTTTTTTTTTTTAATGGGGGAAAAACAATTTATTTGGTATGATTTATTTGAACATGATAAAGGTCACTCCGTCACATGTCAATAGTGACGAGTTGTGACATCATTACCAACACATCAATGGATAAGATAGCAGGTCAGCTACTATTTCACTGTTGCTACAATTGAATGCATAAGTCCTTCATCATTCATCTTCTTCGCTGAAAATGTAAATCAGCGTTTAAGTGAACTATTTTTGCATCTGCAGCTTTGCACAGTATGTGAAGAGATAAAAACATTTACATACCACAATGAAACTCTCTGGGAGGCTGTGGCCTTTTTGTCCAATAACTTCTCATGGCTACGTATAAAAAAAAAACAAAAAACAAGACAGACCATTATTTTTGCTAATAAAATGTATTTGACCAGGTTCCAACACACTGCGCCACATGTATGAAACATAAAAAAGGCAAACTAAGCGAGGAAGACAAAGTGACATTTCCGTCCTTCACTTTACAGTAAAAAAACAAAATTAAAATAAAGCAACAGTCCATGTGTTTCAGAAATGTGAAAATCAAGTTGATATAAGCTTTGACGGGAGCTAAATAGCATGAAAACATCTGAAAGGTCAGTTAAAACACGAGGTTCTCAACATTTAAGTGCTAAATAGTTTGTCCCTCATGTGTACCAAAGTGAGCGAGTCCATCCAGCTAAGGTCACTAAACATGCAGCCGCTCAGCTTAACCGATCGTAACGCCGAAACCGCACTGGAACTTGTTCTTGTTATGGTTGAGGAAGGAGGAGATAACCAAGGAGAGAGGCAGCGGTGGTAACTTCTTTTCTAGAGTTGCACCAACCACCCAGTTACTGTCTACTGAGCCTGAGAGAAGGAAATCATATGGTCGTTTCGTCATCTTCATCCTTTCCATATTTAATAGTGTGTGGCCAAGAAACGTGTCGTGTACCTTTAAACTGTAAATTGGCTTTGGGCACATCGAGCTGGTAGCCAAAGGACACGCTAGTATCTTGCATGCGAGTACTTGCGTCAAACTCCACACCCAACTGCAACTACGCAATATATGATGGTTAGTGAGATGTGAAACAAAGAGCAGGAATGGAATACAAAGAGAGGTGGACTAACCTGCTCATTAGCTCTGTGGTAGTAGGTGGCGTGCGCGCCGGCTGATCCCAGAGTTGCCGTGGCGATGTAGTTGTTGCCTGAGTTTAAAAAGCAAAATGACTTGAGTTAACAGAAATTAAATTGGAGTGAGAAATAACTTGAAGCAAGCACACTTGGCATCTTTTTTTTTTTTGGTCACAGATTTTCTGGACACTAAAAGTTCCTCACCTGTGTATCTGCCAACCAAAGACATCACAGCACCCTCCTCTGATGGCCTTCGATGGTACACCAGCTCCCCTCCCAGAGCCAGAGCAGGCGTGAGGGCCTGGAGGTAGTGCGTTACGACGATACCTGACAGGTGGACCGATACAAAAAATGAGTGAATGTGGAGTACGTAAATGATATAAGTACTTACCAGAGCCATTAAGGACATCGGGGTTTCCGAGTGTGATTGTTGCTGTAAAATCTTTTCCTCTGAATTCTGCATCGCCTTGCCAGTTGACAAATTTATGTTGCTGTGTCTAAAAGAAAAACAAGATTTATTATTACACATTTTCATGCCATTCATGGTTCCATGAAATGTACCTGGAAGGCCATTTTGGATCGTACGCTGTTGCTGATCTGGTGGATGACTTGAGCATTAAGGCTGCCAAGGTTGTCCATGTCACCCACCATGACTGGAAAAGACTGAACACAGCAGTTACTCAGTTATGTACAAAACGTCCAGACGAGAAATTCTAAAAAGATATTGATGCTTTTGAAAAATCAGCCTTAGTTTTGAGCACCTAGTGGCGACAAATTGATATATTTTCAACAGGCTGAAAGATGCATTTTAATTGCAAAAATAAAGAATTAGAATATTACTGTGGCCATACCTCTGCTGGACCGGTTTGCTTTAGTCCAACATATGTGGCACCAAATCTGTAGCTGGAATCCCCCAAAGTGCTCAGCAACACAGTGTGGCTCACCTGCATTTATACACACATATATACAGTCAAAGTGGATTACATATTTACTGTGGCATTAATTCAGTATGTGGATGCAATGTCAAGCATAAAAAGTAAGTCAACAAACCTGGAAGTGGTTACTAAGACCCTTATTGACAACTAGTCTGACGCCTTCCATCTGCATCGGGAAAACATCTAGGAAGGGGGTGAAAGGTGAACCGTGATATAGTAGGGGGTTCACTGGATAACATATTGTTCGACGATCATCTCATTTACCTTTGCATTTGCGATGACATTCATCAAATGTACCAGGATTTGGCAGAGGATTGGTTTCTTCCTGTGGCTGTGCTGAAGTCAGACCGGTCGAGGGTGGTACTGAAGTTACCGAAGGCATCCCAAAGCCGGGTGGGACTGTCAAGCCGGGACCAGCCACACCAGCTGGGGATGGTGGCGGTGGGTGAGGGGAGCCAGCGGCCAATACACTCCCCATTCTGCAAGGTCACGAGGAGAAAGGTTAAGTGACAGGTCATGTTTAAGTCAGTTTGTGCAAAATTGTATTATCTTAGTTAATTGTACCTTGGGGTATCCTAATAGTTCTTCCTGTCACTACGATATATATTTATTGATATTATTTGTAGTGTAATATTGATCATTTTCGGGAATATGTCGGAATGTATGTCAGGCTATTTTGATGAAAGTTATTGCGCCAAAAAAAACTGTCAATTCAACAATTCACAACTGTTAAATACATATTTGTCACATACAGTTACTAACATGTCAATTGAATGGGCAGCTAAGCTAGCTCAGCTACGCCAACCCTCATGCACGCTATCAATGGTTTGTAATTCATTGGCAGCTTTGGAGGTTTAAGTAAAACTTTTAAAAGGTTTTGGGGGGGTAAAAACTGCTTTAAAACATGTAACAGTTGAAAAATTGGCAGAATGAATGAAGGAAAGTACTCACGTTATTGCGTCAGAGGACGGAGCATGCGGAAGTACAACTCCAATTTGATTGGAGGATAAGTCAAGGTCCTCAAAAGGGATTGGTGGATATACGGATCTTGTCGCATGTTTATGACGTCACTATACCTTCAAAACATCATTGGCTATTCTAACAGTGGTGTAATTTATTGACATTTTCCACACACATTTATATTTTATACTCCACTCATCAGGAAATAAAAACTCAAAGTAAACAATGGACTGTAAATTTCAGTTTATTGAATTTCACACTTCCTGCAAATAGTTCCAAATTACAATAGTGGAGGACAGTGAGAAACACTATTTGCTGAATTACCCAGTGTTTCTCAACAGATTTGGTCATTTTAGGGAAAAAAAAGAAACCAGGACAAAGCATTAGGATGCTGGGTGAACCTTAGAGAAATTACAAATAGTAATGCAATCTCAAATACATTGATGACAAGAAAATTGAAAGAGCAATGATGAACAATTTTCTTCAAAACACATTCAAATTGTTGTCGTTATAAAAAGAAAAAAAAGAGGGGGGGGGGGGCAAACTAGCTTTTTTTTTTTTTTAAACTGTTCAACTCGAAGTTGTTGAGTGTCAAGAAGTTTGTCTGTGGGCCGAAAAACTAACTGAATAACCCTGAATTTAGCACTATGACAACAACTAATGGGATTTTCGAAAGAATTCATACAATCACCAGCATATTTTATCTGCGGGGAAATTCAGAATCATGTTACCACTCCTCCACATTGTGTTGTACAAATCAAAGCCAATTATCTAGCCACTTTGCAGGAACTTCAGTAGTACTTCGAATTTTTGACGGACTTTAGCTGAAACTGCCTGAAGCTTTGGAAGCTTGTGTTAGTGCTTCAGTCATGGAAAATAAATTTTGTCTTTTCACCTCATAGAATTTTTAAATTTAGCAACATTTACCAATTGGAACATGAGGCAGTACTCCCAAATGTAATTTTAGTGCCCCTTTAGTTATTCTTCACTTAACGGGCTGTGAAAGTCTGCACACTGGACCCAAAAGAGTCAAGTGCGCACACACACACACACAAAAGAAGTCAAAGTATCAGACAACAAAATCAAATATAACAGTCACCATTCATACTGGCATTCTATTTGATGTCAATTGTGACCCAGCACAACCTGCATTTATGTCGTTCGGCCTTTTTTTACTGAACAATTTTAAAGCTAATTTCAACCTCATTTCATTATGTTTAAAAAACAAAACAAAAAAAAAACAATCAGCCAGCTTTGAGACAGAATGACTTGTGGAAAGAAAGCATTCAATGAATACATAAAGCCAAGCTGATATTGGGTCACAATGGAGATCATGGAATGAAAATGGCAAAACAGTTAGGGGGAAAAAAAATGACATTTGCCGTTAAGAGTTGGAAAGTCGGGAAGCTCACACGCCTGGCAAATGTAAACAAACATCTCATTCAAATTTAAGACTATCACCAACACAAATCTCTGCATATGGAAAAAGAAAACAAATGACATTTACATGCAGCGTCAAACCTTCAACAAGACAGATTTAATTTTATTTTATTTTTTAAGAGCAGAAGTTGTAACGAAGCAAGTGCTGATGCGATGTTTAGTCAAGTTGGGTTGAGGCTGCATGCAAATGATGCCATCCCACAGTAGGTAGATCACTCACTCACTCACTCACTCACTCACTCACTCACTCACTCACTCACTCACTCACTCACTCAAATTTTTTGGTTTTGCTTCAGTGTAAATCCTGAAAATCTGTTTTAACAAAAACTGAAGAAATTAAAAAAAAAAAAAATGCCTTCCCATTACCCCAAGTACTGTGTTTTAAATTTTTTAATAAACAATTTATAATTTAGGGATGGGAAAAAAAAAAAACCTGTCAATCTTGGTTTGGGGAGGACCAAATAAAGTCGCAGCTGCCTCTTTAAAGATGCTACAAGTTTGCTTTCAAATCCAGAGCCCTGCCCACCCCACAATAAAGATAAATCTCTACTCCTGTCCATAACGGGATTTGCTGCAAAAAAAAAAATATATATTGCTGCTGCTGCATGAAGCAAAGTGAAAAAATGTAATTGATGGAGCAGGGGGGGGCAGCTTTAACTGCTACAGCAGCAACACAAAAAGGTATCCAATAATATGCTCACGCGTTTGGCGTTCATCCACTAGGCAGCAGAGTTGGCATATACATTCACCAATTTCAATTTAGCTTCAGATCGGCAGAAACGCAAATAAACCGATTCCATCTTCAGTGTCCATATTGCAAAGAAAAAAAAGCACAGATGTTGGAAATTCGAAGTCATGATTTACACCAATAGCCATAATTATCCTATGGATTGGAACTGCATCATTTATGAGCTTAATAACAATTTGAAACATTCTGCTTTGAACCAGCCTCTTATGTTTGTGATACATTTGAAGGAATTCCAAACATGGCGTTTTGTTTTTTTCTGACCGTGTACGATTATCCAATGAGTACAAACTGACAGCATAAGGCCGCTATGAAAGTGAAACTGTTGCAGGCAGACATCCATGAATGGTTCCGCGTGTCTTATCGGTTTAAAATAGGATAAACTGTCACGCAATGGTGAGTAAAGCTGCCGATTTTATTGCAACGTTCAACAGAAAAAAGGTTAAGGGAATTTGGACGCACCTTGCATACAAGTACCGTTATCTCTTTTTTTTTTTTTTGCTTGCGTGGTTGAAGTCGGCGCGTTATCAATTCAGACATCTCGTTCGCACGACAGGCTATGACAGGAAATGTGTGCGTGGCAGGAAGTAAGGCACTTAAGTGGCAACAGTTGACGCAAATGATGGCTGGTGTTTTTGATGCTAAAGACCGACCGTTCAGCTGTCAATTGCCAATGATGACGGGTTCAAAACAGAAGTGATCCAATTTTCAAAATGGAGTCATAAGCTCAAATGCAGAACACAGAGACCAGAATGGGATTTGATGCAAATAAAGATATTTTCTGTAAAAAAAAACGAGATGTTGAAGAGGTGCCCGGGCGTGTCCTGCATGGAAGACAAAACTTGATTCAAAAAAAGATGCTTCAAAGTCAGCTACCTTTGTGTCCACAAGTTCTCACCAGCTTTAGGTGCTGCCGTCCTGCTGAAGTACTGATCTTTCTTGGACTTCCTCCACCTCACAGTCGTCGCTGGACGAGTGGAACTCCGCCACGTAGAGACTCTTATCGATGCTGCCGGGAATGGGTTTGATGTCGGTCACCAGTTGGTCTTCGATGGTCTTGAGGTTGAAGCGGTCTTCCGATGTGATCAGGTTGATGGCTAAACCGAAATGCCCGAACCTCCCTGTGAACACACGCGCGGCATCGTCAAGGCACACAAACATCCACGGAGGGTTGAACTTCGCTGGGTAGGGATCACCATACCTGATCTTCCAATACGATGGAGGTACGTTTCCGCATTTCTTGGAAAGTCGAAGTTGATGACCACATTAACGGCCTGAATGTCGATACCCCGAGTGAAGAGATCTATTGAGGGGCGGTAACGGGTGTTCATTAGAATTTCACTGACTGGTATGGAAAACTGAAGGAACTTTCAAACTTACCGGTGCAGACCAGGTTCCTGCAGAGTCCATTTCTGAAGTCATGGAACACACGATTTCTGTATTCCTGACAACACAATAATGCACACCTAAATTAATATTTTCTAAAAATTCAAAAAGGATAAAAAAACAACAACATTGTACCTACCTGCATCATCTTAGCGTGGATGTAGAAGCACGAGTAGCCCAGCTGCGTGATCTTCTTAGCTAAGAGCTCCACCCTTTGTGTCGAGTTGCAGAAGATGATCGACTGGTTGATCTGAAGCTGCGGGAGACACAATCGAAGACGTTGTGAGTAGGGGTGTACATCGCGGGTTTTGTCACGATACAATATCATATCGATACAAAGAACTACAATACGATATTTGCCGATATCTTAAAGCCTGCTGCGATTCAGTCACGATATAGTGCTCTACGATCAATATTTTTCTTCTTTTTTTTTTAAATAAAAAATATAGAATACCCTGATTTATAACAATTCATACGCAAAATCAACAAGGTACTGCAAACTCTTTATTTAGGAAATTACAAAAGTATTGTAGTATCCAAAGTGCTTATTTTAACACTGAACTTTGATGTCGTGTTTTTTTCTTTAAATGTGCATCGAGATTTGTGCTCCCTGAATATTTGATCACCGCATGGCAGGATTTACAAACTGCAAGTGTCTTGTCCGTTGAGTCATCTTTTCTTTGGAATCCAAAGTGCTTCCAAAGAATGACTTGAAGCCTCAAGGGGAGGAGATTTCCTCGTCTTTTTGGACACTAGCCATAGCACCAGCCCAGGAGCCGCGTACTAGTTGTCGACTCTAATGTCCGAAGTCAAACACGGCGATATAAATCGATGTTTACGTTTAGCATCGATGCCAATAAATCGTAGAGCATTATCTCGATTAATCGATGTGTATCGATGAATCGTTACACCCCTAGTTGCGAGGATTCAGGTGACAAAAATAATTCCCCAGACATTTGGACTGTTACTCACCCTTGAGAAGAGTGTGTTGAGGCAGTGCACCTTCTGTCTTTCCGTGACGTAGGCGTAATACTGAGTGATGCCCTTCAGAGTCAGCTCCTCCATCAGGTTGATCTCATAAGGTTTCTGCAGATGCTTAGCCTACAGCAAGCATATGGAAACGTTGGATTTACAACATTGACTGCAGCAGACTAAAAATCCAAACTAAGCCAGTAAGTGAGAAGCAAACAAGAGCGGGCACGAAAAAATGAACAGCTTGGCTCGCGGCACGAAACAATTAGTGCCAACTGGCGCCGAGCCATCAGGGAAGACGACTCACCATGAATTTTTGCACACTGATGGGGAAGGTTGCAGAGTAGAGCAGGATCTGCCTGTTCTTGGCCAGGAAGCTAATGATATCCTCGATGATCACCACAAAATCCTGAGACAGCAGTTTGTCGGCCTGAGAGGAGGGAGACGATTTTAAAGTCAATACCGAAATTTGAAGAGGAGATTGTGTTCTTTAATAACGTGCACTTACCTCATCCATCACCATCATCTGGACTCGATCCACCTTTGCCACTCCTTTCTTGATCAAATCCAGAATCCTACCCGGTGTTGCAATGACCACATGCACTAATACGGAAAAAGGGAAAAGGCATGGAGCATTCCAAACAAGCAAACAAGTGGAGACGAGAAGAAAATTGCTCACCAGTCTCATCCAGGCGCATGATATCATCTCGTAGGTTGGTTCCCCCGGTGGTGGCCATGACTTTGACTCCTCCCAAGTGTTTGCTGATCTGGATGCAAATCTGGCTCACCTGCAGGGCCAACTCTCGAGTTGGCACAACTACCATTGCTAGGTGGTAGGGGAAAAAAAATAATAAAGTCAACAATTTTGCAAAACTAACCACAAGCCTGGGATTATTTTAATCTCACCTTGTATGTAGCTCTTTTTAAGATCTATCCTCTCCAGCAATGGGATGAGATAGGCTCCACTTTTTCCGGTTCCATTCTTGGCTCGAGCCAAAATATCTCTTCCAGACAGGGCAATGGGAATACTCTCCTCCTGCAAGAAATGATCAAGTCATTTCACAAACTCTCCATTTAACAATAGCAACCTAGGATTGCAATCTATCACGTATGCTTTTTAAACCATACCTGCACAGGAGACGGCTTCTCCCAGCCCATCTCAAAAATGCCCATCAGAAGCTCTCTTTTCAGACAGTAATCCTCAAATTCATTCCCCTTCGTAGCTGTCACATCCTTGAAAAGACAAAATAGAATGTTGAAGATGTTTTAAGTAAAATGGAAGCTATTTCACTCACCGAGGTTTTGACCCGGGTGTCTTTAGGAGGAAGCTTGAGGCTCTTTTTCCAGTCGTCTCCGAATTTGATGCCCCCTCCTTCTTGGGAGGCGGCACCTGCTTTCTGTGAGCCACCCATCACTTTTCCTTGAGTTGACGATCCTGGCTGGACTGAAGCTGGTTTGGGCTGTCCTCGGAGCTGCCCATTCTGCTTGTTCAGTCCCATGCCAAGTGGGCCAACATTTTCTGTTCTGGCTGTAGCCATGATCCTTTTTTTTTTGTATTTTCTTTGCTCTAGTTTTATTTCAGTCCTTCCTTCAAGGTTGTATTTATGCCTTGTAGGTTTTTCTTACTAAAATTAATCTTCAAAATGTAAAAAAGATTAATAAAGCATTAACAAACAATAGATTCTTTTAAGTCCACAGCTTAATAAGCAATCAATCAATGATATTTACATATAGACACGTACGTGCAGTTTGGTCTCCTTGAACAAGAGTGACCGACGTACAGGGGGAAAAAAACAAAAACTTTTTTTTATACACAAGAAACTCTTCAAAATGAAGAGATGTTTGCATGAATACACTTGCTCACAATATAGAAAAATTATATGCGAACAAGTATTAAATGTGGCTCAAGTCCTGAAATAGAACAACTAAGGCAATCTCTGTACTGGGGGGGAATAATTTTGTCAATGTAGTCTTTGTTCAGTATATTTGATTTTTACACTGAATAGTGCTTCCTGTCTTCAGTTCACCGAGTGCACTTGGTGTCCCTTTTTGAGGGGGGCGGGGGGACGGATGTCCAACTCTGTACAAGTTTTTCCCCCCAAAATCATATATACTAAGATTATTTCCACCAGATAGGTATCACATGAACAAGGGGGAGATTTAGTCCAAAGCCAAAAAGCTTTCAACTCCTGGACACCACACGTCTGGAGGTCAAAGAGTCACCAGCGGGAGTGTGACCGTGTTCAAGGGGCTTCCCATTCAAAGCCAGCCAACAACTCAAATGAGTCACCTGAAAGATGTCGAAACAGAAGAATTTGGAAAATGCAAACCACATTAATTAGCACAGAAAAAAGTTTCCAACTCAACTGAGGCAAAATATTTATTTTAAGAAGCGTTAAATTTGTGTTAATTAAACAAATTGTCGTTACATGCTCCGTTGACGCAAATAAACTAATCGCATGATGAGTTAACTTGGTTATCAAGCTAACCAGTGCCGATGTTAGCTTAGGACAAATTTGGGCTTTTGAAAGAAGACTTTATGGAATACGGGTCGAATTATATGTTTCCATCTGTACGATGTCGTTTTGAGGTAAATGTTGCGTTGCTAACTGCTTCAGCGAAAGCAATCAAATGTCCCGCAAGTCATCTAAATTCGCACACAGTGCTAAAGTTAGCTATGAGCTAAGCAGCTTGTAACAACTGCTGTTTTTTGAAGAAAACGGCTCGCAAACAGTACAACACTCACCTCAGTTCGCTGTTATTCTAAAGCAAACGCTGCATTTCCCGTTGCTCCCAAACATCTATTTGATCATCACTTTTGATCACTGAAATGTACTTCAAATAAATCGCGTCTATTGTTTTTCCCTTTAAATCAACATGGTCGCCTTCTTCTTCGTCTTCTCTTCCTCGTCGTCTTGCTCCTGCTTCTATTTATCCTATGGGAAAGAGGGACGCTACTGACATCTACTGTCAGAGATGGGTACTGCAACAAGGAAGCATATTAGGGGAAAACAACGGTACAAAACACAAAAATGAACGTTCAATTGGCTTCCACTGTTCTGTCAGAATATTTACAGAAACATTTGGGGCAAAAATTGATAAATCATTTTGGATTTAATAAGGCTTTAAATATTACACTGTAATAAATAAAGAACAATTTACATTACAGCAAGTATCTTCATTGCTGAGCAATACATTTTTCTTGCCACAATATTGTTCATATGTTACATAATGAATCTGTAAACTGTTTTGTGTAAGTAAACTATTAACCAAGGAATGTTTGAAAAGCTATTACAGTACATACACTACATAGGTTAAAAAGGCACTTCATGTTATCCACAAATATCGACGTCATTGTTGATCATAAAACCAACGGGGGAGCGGAAACCAGCATTTAATTGAATTTAACAGTGAAGGAGAATAAACCTTTGGGCATGAATTTAAATTTCACCGTCCCAAAGAATTGTAATTGATTCTTTTCATTTCTCTCCGATGGAAAGACTCAGAGAAAAAGAATCCCATTGATTAATCAGAGTGTGATTAATCTCTCGTGGCTTCATCAGAACAGTCTTTTGTGTTTCCTTGCAGAAAAAGCTCCCTTATTTTCTCCAAGCAGATTTCTGCGGCAGCTTCGGTCTCCTTAGAGAGCTGCGACAGGCTGAGGAAGCCGTGCGGAAGGTCCTCCACCACCGTCAAGTTTACAGGCTGGCCCATGTTCCTCAGCTTCTTGGCGAACATCACTGAGTCATCCAGTAAAGCATCCAGAGCGGCGGCCTGTGCGGAAACATGCACAGGAAACAAAATGAAGTCAACTTCCTCAGTTAAGCAAAGGGGAGGGGGGGGGGGGGGGGGGGGGGACAACAATAGTTGTGTCTCTCACCACTAAGTGAACAGGCGGCAGGCCTCGTAGAAGCCTGTCAGGCGCAAGCAGCGGCGACACAAACGGGTTTCTGATGATTGGGCAGGAGGTGGGCTGTACAAGTGCGAGGCTTTCGGAGCGCAGGGGCTCGAAGGCTTCTGGGTAATCCAGTTGACAGTGGGAGTTTGGAGTGGAGGTATGACTGTGTGTGGATTTTCCGTGTCTTGATGCTCTTGAGTGGGCTCCACTTATGGGCCACACGGGCTGCAGGAAGGACTGGATCCAGCTGGAGGCTCCCTGTGTGAGATCACCGAGCAGTTCGGTGGTGTGTCTACCCAAGGCTCTCAGACTGTTGCATCCCACAACAGGCTGTGCAATCTGTGAGTCCACACCTAGTCGTAGAGAAATGATCAATTGTGAAGTCAAACTTTATATAATGACCCTCATGTACATTGAAGACGGTGTGTTTGGTTGTACAAGTAATGTTGTCCACATGTCGACATTACCCAGTTTGCACACAAATACATAGTTTATTTTGCGTTCAGGCATCGTCATTAACTCCCCTCGGCTTAAATGATGCGTCCCAACGTTGAGGCCAATCTACCTGCATAGGCGTTGAGGCACTTTGTAAGAGCGCCGAAAGGTAACAGCGGGTCAATGAGCGTGAGCAAGCGGGAGGGTGAGGCGTCGGTGGTGAGCAAGGTGGCAGGGTAGGCCGCCATGATGCCGTCGGGGACCCGGATGCCGCAGGTCATGGCCTTCATGGACACGGTGATGCAGAGGTTGCCGCCAGCGCTGTCGCCGGCCAGACAGACGAGCTCCGCCGTCGAGCCTGAAAGACAAACCCGGAGAAGGTAAATCAAGCGACATTTATTCCATGATGTTATACACTCACCTAGCAGACGGCAGTTTTTCAAAGCCCAGCAGTAAGCGTAGAAACATTCCTCAAGAGCTCTAGGAAAGGGGGCTTCAGGTGACAGAGAGTAGTCAACAGAAAGAACAGGAACATTCAACCTCTTGGACCAGCTTCGCAGATAGTTCTGATATAAAAAAAAAAAAACATGGAGGTTTTGGAGGCGGTAACGCATTATGGCGTGGAATTGAAAAATGTCAAAAGAAGTCATTGGACCTCGTGGGATTTGGACGTCTGGGCCACAAAGCCTCCTCCATGGAAATGAATGAGCAACCACGGGGAAAGGGGCTGCTTCTGCACCCACGGGAGATTGGAAGCAGAGACGGAGGGCGGATCGCCGCGAGAAAAAGACAAGAGCTCCTCACTGTCCTGCAAAATAATAATTAAAAAGAAAACATTTATCGGGAAATATTACACAACGCTGATGCCATTATTCACCTGTCCTTGTCGAATCTCATGGGAGATCAAGCGCATGTGGACTGGGCCGGGACCCCAGTGGGCCAGTGGAGGGGACACAGTGGCAAACAGATTTGGGTCCGATGACAGGGGGAGGCGTAACGGAACGGGAGGTATCGTTAGCGTCAGGTTCAATTGGACTGGGTAGGAGGCGATTCGACACAAGCCCTGAGAAGAAAAGAAATACATTTAAACCCTCATTTGGACTTCAGACGGGAAGAAGAACAATATTAGGAAGGATTAAGGATTAAAACATTTGACCCTGCCTACTGTTAAAATCTCCGACTCTGTGATATTCCAGAAGGACTTCCAAAACTGCATGTCCAGGTTCTGAGTAATGCGTTCAAATTCTGCACCGCGTAATTCTGGATCGATGACGTACTTTCCCGACGTGAGGAGGGACAGGGCTGCTAAACCTGACGACAAAAAAAAATTCAATGAGCTAAAAATAGAGCGGACGGAACCGTATCGCGAGACTCACCGAGCCCGGGCTGCTGTTTCCCATACGTCTCACCGTATGAGATCATGCTTATGACGATAGTCTGGAGGAACGGACGAAGACTCGGCGTGAACTGTCAAAAAAAATAAATCTCTTAGTTCGAACGTGTCCACAGAATCAATCCAGTTGTTGCCGACAGACCTGAAAGCCCAGACAGCGTCCGTAAAAACAAGCTTTGTGCATTGAGCTGTATTCCTGCACATATCTGTGACTCAGGTCCAAGTCCTGAAGGGAGTAGAGCTGACCAAAATCGTTGTCGTTGATCAGCCGCTTGGCCAGGTAGAGCAACGCTCGGAGTTGGCAGAGCGCGCTGCAGTAGGCCTCCATCTCCGAGGCGTTGTGTTCCGCTCGGAAGAAGGCGCTCGAGTGATTTGATGCAATGTAGCGAGCCTTGTGCAGGACGTGTAAAAGACATGAACGGATCACCTGAAAATCACGGATAAAATAAAATAAAATATTGAATATTCTTACAATCAAATATTGTGGCCACAGAAATAATTTCCATACCTTGATCAGGCTGCGGTATCCATTTCCAGGCGTTTGCGCGTCAAAGTCATAATGGTGATAGACGGCAGTGAAGCTGTCGACCAAAGGCTCAATAGCTCGAGCGTGTTCCTGAATCTTTTTCATGCACTTTACCAAGCGCTGAGTCACAGGACCACAGGCAAGCTCAGCAGAAGGGTTGGAAAAAGCCGAGATATTTTCTTCACACGCGACCTCCAAGGCTGAAAAGGCAACCTTGAAATCCATGTCGGAGGCTGGGGATCAAAGAGAAGCAAATAAAACTTTAACCTCGTTTATATGCCTTTTTCTAGCTTGAAGTTACGTCATGTGATCATTGTGTGTATCTTAAAAAAGAAGGACTGTTAACCTCTGGGTAAAAATACACAAGACTTTAATGATTTGTTTGACTGCAACAAGTCGCTTCTTGGCTTTGACGGACTCGTTATCTTGCCGAGCTGAAGGAAGGCACTTTGGAACCCGGCCGTGATTTGCTGACCCTGCGATCGCACTTTGTTTTGGATCTGTGTAGCGAGTATTAGTCTGAAAAATAATGTGAAACTTGAAGTGCAGATCTATATTTTTTATTTAAAAAACGTGACTACGATATTTAATTAGAGATGCAACTTTTTTTTTTTGCTAACTGAATATTTCATATCATATTAATTAAGGGTTAGCGTTAATACAGACGTTCAAGGACACCAAGCCATCTCTGATTAAAATTTGCTGTTGACAAGTGTATTTTTCTAGACTAATCAATTTATTGATTAATGGAAAGCAGAAACAAACAAAACATGATAACAAGTTTCCTGTGGACCTTGTGTCTAAAATGATCTAAACACAACTACTGTCACCCAATTTAAACGATTAAATTCTGTCAAAAGAAAAAAAAATGTTTATACCTGTCGGACCTTTTTAACGGAACGACCTTTGACCTCACTCCATCCGCACTGTCATAGATTAATATCGCTTTCTGTTCTTACCTGTTCACGTGTCAACCCAACAAGCTCGAAGTATCACAAATAACCTTTTTGTCGATTATTTTGTCTCCAAATCATCCAAATTCAACCAACCTTACATAGCGTTTTCACAAACTGATGCGCAACCATGTTGCATGTCGGAGCGAAAACTTTGACGGCCCCCCCACGATCAACAAGTTGCAGCCATGAAAAAAAAAGCAAGAAAATGCCTTAATCGCGTCTGTCAAGACGTTAAAATTTTTTTAAAAGCTACGCATCGAGAAATAATATAATGTTTACTATGACTTACCGACAGCGACAGGCATCCCTGCTTCTTCCTCAATGGGGCGTCGGTGAGCGACGGAGCGCCCGGGGAATGCTGGGTAACGTCATGTGAGCGGCTGCGCAGCTCGCATAACAAACCGCAAAGCTCACTGTCGCCTAGCAATTATTCACCGTCAAAATAATAAATAATAATTTAAAAAAGTTTGGCTAATTGATGATAGACAACAACAATAAAAAGAAATAATGATACAAATAATAATAATAATAATAATAATAATAATAATAATAATAATAATAATAATAATAATAATAATAATAATAATAATAATAATAATAATAATAATAATAGTAAAAGCCAGGCGGGTGGCGATATAGGTCAAAATTGGTATGCACTTGTATGCCAGCTCACTCAAATTTAATACATTTAATACAAAAGAGGCACTGTATACTGAATTCTGCCATCAAAAACATCATTATGCGCACTTTAGAATTCAACTGTATGAGAAATGTTCATTTAACACGGTGCAAAGCTACTATATCAAACCACACAGTAGATGATTTATAAAATAAAGTGAGTGAAATATTCAAAAGTAAAAATTTTGAACTTTTAATGATTATATTTGATGGCGTGCATTTTAAAGGTCACCTTAGAGAGCTTATGTTGCTTCAACATGACAATTACTGAAACTGTCAACTTATAAACATAAGCCTCCATTTCAACTGGACTCCATGCAGGTAGCAACCCGTCCAACAAATGCTATTCTAGAATTATTCTAGACACTGTGAACCAAATATGGTAGACCTTTCCTCATCCTTCCTTCTTGATACACGAAGGCGTGTCGGAAATTCCTTTTCATTTGTTCCATCAACTTACTAAACTCATCATGTTTAAAGATGAACAATAATTACAATGGACTTGATTGGCCTTGATGGGACAATTGTTTGACGTATTGTTTTATCAAAGAAAATGTAATAATGGTACTGTCTTGTTGGAGCAGTAAATCAATTACAGATACGGGAAGGTGTCCTTCAGGAAGTTGTGATATTCCAACTATATTCAAGGCACAATATATCTGATAGAGGCTTCTGTTTTCTCAACCCTATGACTCAACTTTTTCCATGTAAACTCTGACTCACGGTAGTTTTCATTAAGCACAATATATATCAATATATACAATATATATCAATGAACTCAATTTTCTTACTTTTATGAACCTGACTTGCTCTGTCTGACATTTTACTAACCTCCAAGGTTAAAACAACCCACCTGATGACCTCTGACCCCAGACAGATATTTTTCTCTTAAGTCAGGTTAACAACGGATGTATTGAGTTTACTCATAAACAGTCAACAGAAGTGGCGTGCTAATAGTTTCCCTTGAAGCCATTACCAGCTACTTTGATGAAAGAGTGTGTGAGTGTGTGTGTGTGCTGCTCTCTGCATGGCGGGATGTCTTTGACTTCACTTTAATATAGCAAATCTGAATAGTCATAATAGGGCAAATCTTTGACCTATATGTCTTTGCATGATACAGTAAAAGCAGGAAAAAGAAATCTCACTTGTGATGCTAAGTAAATAGCAGTAAAATTTATATGACAGTATTTCGCCAATACTTATCACCAAATTGTTGCACGTGAGCATCACAAGGAAACAGAATTTCCTTATTGACTTGACGTTTTTTTATTAAACATTGTGCAATATTGGATTTCTGGAAAGACCTGACTTTTTCCTCAATGTTTTACTATCGGGAAGCTGTTAAACACTTTGCCATTTGAAATGGATCAAAACATATTGCATATAAAATAGAAAACCAAATGAAAAAAGTTACATTTACATTTTTCTAACAAATAAGATTTTTCTTTTCCAATGTTTGGAGCTATCCTTTTTTAATTTTTACAAATCAAGCTACAATTATATGACCAAAAATCGACAAATTTGACAAACCAAGAAGGGGATTCAGACATTTATAGGCAACTTCAAAGTCCAGTTTAAAACAGCAGGTGAAGTTATACAGTAACTTTACAACTACAACGTAAAGGGAAAAAGGTATATAAACCATATATGGCACAAAAGGAGTGATGGGGGCACCCAACCCAATCTTCTATTGAATAAAGTGGTTGAACCCGCTGAGCCAGCAAGAAAGTAGGAGGAGACAGACGGGCATGAAGATGGGCTGAGCCTCACCTGTTGTTAAAAAAAAAAAAAAGGTGCACCCTCAACTGACTCCAGAAGACAGCCACCTTCCTCAGATGATGAAAGACAGCTAGAAGACAATAGAGAGCAAACTTTGAGGTCAAAATAAAAACAGCAATGGCAACTGTGCGACATGCAACACTTTTCCTTTGCATCTTATTGATGCTTTCCCATGGACTGAGCTTGCACAGAGTGGCCCGCTCTGCACACAATGAGACAGAAAGAAGCAGTGATCAAGAAACAACCTCAGGATCGGAAACAGACCATGAGACGGGGGACAGTCATGGCGAGGGCGGCGGTCATGGCGAGGGCGGTGGTCATGGCGAGGGCGGTGAGCCCATCACTACTCTGCCCATTGTGTCTTGGAAGTGGAGTCATGTCTCGGTCCCATATTTAGTGGCTCTGTGGATTCTGGTCTCCTGGATCTGCAAACTCAGTAAGTCCATCAATGTTTATTGCGTGAAAAAAAAAAAAGTGTGATGAATTGAAGAGGCTTGTACTTTCCTCTTCTTATTTTGGCTCGTTATTATTAACTTATTTCATGGATTGACCTGTCATTGATTATTAAATTAGTGGATCATTATTTTTGATAATCGGTTAATCGTGATAATTTTACCCATTTTCTGATACACCAAACCTACAACTGAATCGCAAATAATTTATTGTAGCATTTTCTGCTCAGTCAATTTGTTTTTTAATAAAGTGATGGGGGAAAAAATATCAATTTGACAAAACATGCAACCGATTAATCGAGTATTAAAATAATCATGACACTACAGTCGAAATCTTGATTGATTAAAATTTCGGGGTCATATTAGGGAGAAATAACACTTGATAGGATTAATGATAATAAATCTGGAGAGGCCTTGCTTGGAATGTTATGAGATGACTTGCATGTCATTATTTGTGCCTAAACACCAAAAACATGGCCAACGCTGTGGACACTGTAAATGATTGCAAGTGTGCGTGTGTCCATGTTTGTGTACACTTCATGATACATAAATAAGGGGATGTGCACTTCCTTATTGAATATGATGAAGGATTTGTGCAGGTCATTGACAACAATGTTATTTTGTGTACGGAAAAAGATAAATGATCCAGCATTGAACTGTCACAAGTTGCAACAAACGTTGTTGTGATGTTTTGAGACGGTGCTTCCATTTATCCATGGTGGGTCGAAATTAGAACTAGCACTGCAAATCCAAACAACCAAAAATATGCACACACCCTCACTGTTGACTTTAACATCGGGAATATGACACCAATTTTCCCAGATTTTGTTTCCTGCTCGGGGAATCACAATGCTTTCTTTCTTTGTACTTGTGTTTTGTTTTTTTCGTGTTCTCCATGACTCAAAGTGTCATAGACATCAGCAATGAAATTTATGACCCACTTCTCGTGCTGGATGTGTCATTAATGACAACTTGAAAGTTCAATTCCCAGCACAATTCAGCTTTACTAACACGGTAACCCATACTAGCTGTTATTACTCATCTTTATCTGAGTTTACAATGTGCATCCACGCTCCATTTATAACTCACTGGAGAGCTGAAGCCAATTTAAGCAAGTCAGCAGTTCAAAATCAATATTACGTCATAACCAGAGTTGCACACCTGTGCGAGAGCTCATATGTCAAACCTTTTTCGAACAAGGCTTTTTGTGCCTTGTCCTGCTCAAACAGGACGGAACACTTCAAATAAAACCTCCAGTCATACTTGCTCGAATCAGCAATTTTCACACCATATATAAAAAAAAAAAATGTAAAGGTCAAATTATGGCGGCATGCAGAGCCCACTAAATTGTTTTTTATTTTATAAACTTACACGCCGCAGTTTAATTGTATTTCACTTGAGTGCACCAAATCGCACATTTTCGGAACTTCCCACTAACTAACGATTGCGTAACAATGTCAATTATTACACAGCCTAAAGCTGCAAGATGAACCAGTTGAAATGTAGCCAAACACATCCAGAGCTTTACTTATCACGTAATCCACACCGGACACCTTTTCTGGACATCCGTTACATTAAGTCAACTTTCAACCTTGCTCATGGAGGAGATGCTGAATATATAAAAAGGCCGAGTTGTGTTTTCGGCTCACTCCGTCGTTTGACCACTGGACAACTCAAAGGCAAAGATAATTAAGAGTAAGAACTTTTTTTGCCCAAATGGAACCACGTGGACACGCACACATTTGGCTTCTCGGGTTAGTACTGTTGATTTGTTTTATTCCCGGGGTCACGGTGGAGAACGGCGACCATCAACATTCCAAACCCGATGCAAGTGGTCATGAACACGCCTCCAACATCACCGGGATACCCATCGTGTCTTTTAAGTGGCATCATGTGGAAAGCCCTTATCTGATTGCGTTATGGATCATTGTTGCTTTTTTGTCAAAACTGGGTATGTAAAAATAATACTTGTTTATAGACATCCTCTTTAATAATAATAGGAGTAAAAATAATATTTGTTTATAGACATCCTCTTTAATAATAATAGGAGTCTTATGCTCAGAATGTATTGTAGTTAAAATCATGCTACATGTGATTCAACATATTTCATTTGGTTCCAAGAGGTCTTAGCAATAACACATTGGAGTAATTAAAAAGTTTTCTATTCTTAAATGAAGTAAAAAAATCCAAATAAAAGTCATCTAATGAATGCAACCCACACAACATAAATAATCCGCACTTACATAAATCAATATTGTGAAATAATTGCCTTTTTTCTTTTACTGGTTCACTGAGCTTGATTATTAAGCCATAAAGTCAAGGAACCTTAACCAAATGTCTGTTTAGTTATGCAAAGTAATCTCCGGCCATTTATATTCACAACCATGGTTAATGATATGCCAAGGACAAAAAGTTCAAGAGTCGATCATTTGCAAATTTTGCAAGTTTAGGTTTTGTGATTTAGTTGGAGCTAAAATCCCAAAAATTAATTTGGAATGAGATTTTAAATAAACTCCCTTCACTTTAAATTCCTTTCCTGAATTTCATTTATTTCTCTCGCTGCCACCTAATTAATTCTGTGACATTTCTTCATGTCTCAACAGTAATCGAGGCCAACCATCATGTGACAAACATAATCCCAGAGAGCGCCCTGCTCATTTGCTTCGGCTTCATCCTCGGCGGCATAATCTGGGGTGCGGATAAGGTCCAGACC
The DNA here is from genome assembly GCF_033458585.1 of Syngnathus typhle. Lineage (NCBI taxonomy): Eukaryota > Metazoa > Chordata > Actinopteri > Syngnathiformes > Syngnathidae > Syngnathus > Syngnathus typhle. The sequence continues at coordinate 3,505,933 of NC_083757.1, forward strand.
TTCAAGTTGACCCCGACCGTTTTCTTCTTCTACCTGCTTCCCCAAATCATCCTGGATGCGGGCTATTTCATGCCAAACAAACTATTCTTCACTAACCTTGGAACCATCCTGGTCTACGCTATTATTGGGACTTGTTGGAACGCTGCTAGCTTGGGCCTCTCGCTATGGGGTTGTCACAAGGGAGGAGCTATGGGTAAGAATCATCTTCATTGGCCAATTACGTTAAAAACACAACAGAAAGTTTACAAATAATATACACAGTATTGCATACACATACAAACTGTACATAACTGCAAAGTCTGTCTTCTGACCTTCTGCAGGTGATCTGGACATCGGCCTGCTCCAGTATCTTCTTTTTGGCAGTCTGATAGCCGCTGTGGACCCGGTAGCCGTCCTAGCTGTGTTTGAACAGGTCCATGTCAATGAGGTCCTCTTCATCCTGGTGTTTGGAGAGTCACTCCTCAACGATGGCGTGACAGTGGTTTGTAGACTCCATTCTAATATGACAATACAATATGAGCATGTACCACAAAATGACTCTTGGTGTGCCACAAGGCTCTATGTCGAGACCCTTGTTTTTACATGGCCAGATAATTAGCACCGAGTAACCACACTTTTCCCCAACAAACTCAAAATACTATTTTTTTTCTCTACTTTAGGTGCTCTTCAATGTATTTGATGCATTTGTCTCTCTGGGAGGAGCCAAAATTAATGCTGTGGAGATAATTAAAGGAATAAGTAAGGAGTCTTTAAACATGATTTGTGGGAATAATATGAACAATTTTAAATAAATGTTCTCCTTTGTCTCCAGTTTCCTTCTTTGTGGTGGCATTCGGCGGCTCGCTACTCGGTATGGTGTTTGGTTTGCTGCTCTCTCTTCTGACCAGATGCACGAAAAATATTCAGATCATTGAGGCCGGCTTCATCTTCGTGTTGGGGTACCTCTCCTACCTCACTGCTGAGATGCTCTCCCTTTCTGCCATCCTTTCGTAAGTGCTCATGAGCTATCAAACCATTTTTTCCACTCTCCCTAACTCATTCTAGGTTTTAAATTTGTTCGTTGTGCTTCCCCACTTTAGAATTGTCTTCTGTGGCGTCAGCTGCCAAAAGTACATCAACGCAAACATGGATGAAAGGTCCGTCACCACGGTCAGATATGCCATGAAGGTGCTCGCCAATGGATCGGAAACCATCATTTTTGTTTTCCTGGGAATATCTGCCGTTGATAAGGAAATATGGGTGTGGAACACGGGCTTTGTCCTCCTCACACTCCTCTTCATCTTTGTGTATCGGATCATTGGTAAGATTTGAGGTATTTCTTGATGTGGAATTTCTAAATGTGATGGCTGAAAATTCCCCAACAGGTGTTTTTTTCCTAACCTGGATCATGAACAAATTCCGGCTGGTTCCATTGGAGTTTATTGATCAGATTATTATGAGCTACGGTGGCCTGCGAGGGGCAGTTGCTTATGGCCTGGCAGTGATGCTGGATGAAACCAAGATTAAGGAGAAAAATTTAATGGTCTCCACGACTTTGATTGTAGTTTACTTCACTGTCATCCTTCAGGTAATGATCTTACGTCCCCAAATAGACTTTTGGAAAGGTTTTGATATTTTTTTTCTTTGGGTTATAGGGAGTAACTATGAAACCTCTCGTCACTTGGCTGAAAGTCAAGAGAGCTGCAGTGAGCGAGCTCACACTTATCGAAAAAGTGCAAGACAAGGTGAATTTAAGATCAGTTTTCAGCTCCTCTACTCAAATAAACCTCCAAGACTTAAACATATATTTTTTTTCAGGTATTCGATCACATGCTGGTCGCCATCGAAGATATATCGGGACAAATTGGACACAACTACATGAGAGACAAGTATGGCAACACTTTGATTAGGATTGAAATTTTTAACTGAACATGTTTTGCTTTCTGTGAAGGTGGAATCATTTCGAGGCGAAATATATGTCGAGAATTTTCATGAAGGCATCCGTAAGGAAGAATCGTGACCATGTTTTCAAAGTTTTCCATAAACTGAACCTAAAGGATGCTATGAGCTATGTGGATGAGGTGGGTGACCTAAACAGCTTCTATTTATTCTTGTATATTCCCAACATTAAAAATAATTATTCTGTTGGTTCAGGGTGAACGCAGGGGCTCTCTGGAGTTCATCCGAAACGAATCGGCATTTGTTGACTTCAAGAAAAAGTATGGTGACGATTACTCTAAGATGATGCCTGACATCATGGCTGACATGGCAGATGATCGTGGTACAATGTCCTCCATGGAGTGAGTGGACCAAAATACCAATTTCAGGTCTCCTACACCCGAATATAAAATAACTGCTTCGGTTTCACCTTCATAGACGAGACCCCGTGCCATCAGTGAGTTTGGAAATGCACCAGCAGTCCATAAAAGGTGTGAGGGAAGCAGAGGACATTAACAGCCATCATTTGCTACAGCAACATTTGTACAAAGGCAGAAAACAGGTATCATGTTCAAAACACCAAACTTCGATAATAAAGAATGAACTAATTTCTATTCTCAACATGCTAGCACCGACATAGGTATAGCCGGAGTCATTTTGACGTCAACAAAGATGAAAACGAAGTGCAGGAGATCTTCCAGAGGACCATGAGAAGTCGTTTGGAGTCGTTCAAGTCAGCAAAAATGGGCGTTGCTCCGCCAAAGACCATAACCAAGCATACAAAGAAAGACCAGCAACAAAAGGTCAAGCTGGGAGTGCAGCCGAGATCAATGCGTTGCGAAATGACTGTTTGTAAATAACAATTTTTCCTATATTGCAGATGTCATTCAGAAAAACAACGGATAAAAGTAAAAGTTATCATTCCGGTGATGAAGATTTTGAGTTCTCAGAAGGAGACAGCGCTTCTGGCTATGAAGCATCAGGAGATTCACTCCCCATGAGGGTCAACTACCGAGTGGGAGGTAAAATCAATCCATCAGTTGACCCACTTATTCATTCCAGACTTGTAATCTATTTATCATTCTCCAGCTGGAATTGAGAATCCAGCCTTTATGCCAGATCTGGACTCTCTGGGGCCCATGCAGATTCCACCGTGGTTAGCGGAGACCGAGCTCCATAGCAGCATGGTGGCCCCCTCCCAGAGGGCCCAAGTAAGGCTCCCTTGGACACCCAGCAACCTGCGACGCCTCGCCCCGCTACGCATCAGTACTCGTTCCACCGATTCGTTCATGCAAGCTGACGTACCTGTTGCGCAAGAGAGGGATGAAGATGAGTTTCCGCCGCCATTGACGCCACCACCCCCACCACCTCCACCATCTTCTGACAGGCACGGGGGTCACATCTAGCCTCCCATCTTCATCTCCTTTAACTTGGCTGCCAAAGACACAGAACATTACCTCAGACTTTGCACTCTCTCCTCTAAATATTGTCAAGGGAATGTTTTGGTTTTTTTCTCTGAGACTGGTTAACTCCTTTAGAACCTTTGTACTGGTGACACTTTGACCCATGTAGATTTATCATCACCATTTGCTAAACACGTGTTAGCATCAGGTGCAAAATGCACACAAATATTATTTTTTTTCAAGGGATGCAATATGTACAGCTTTTTATTTATTAATATAACCCATTCAATGCAGATGTGAAAGCTACAGAGTAGCATTAAAGATATTTTTATCTCAATAATCTTTCAACCCAAACAACTATATAGCGTGTATTTTTTTTTCATCCATACGGCAAAATATTTGGATGATAGTCACCAGCTGTTATAATATTTCTCTTAAGAATATTTTGACCAAGTAAAATATTAGACTGTTTCATGTAGATTTTTGAAATTAAAATGAAAAAAGAATGTGGAGTTTATTTATTTATCATTCTTCTTACACATCCATTTCCTCCAATTTTCTCTATACACTAACAAAGGTGCAATGAAAAGAAAGTTATTATTATTATTCCTAATTTATAAACACAGCAGTCAACAAGTTACACGTTCCCACCACTAAGAGGCAGAGGGCACTTATTCATGACCAGTCGATTAAAATGAACAATTCTAACGTAATTTAAAAAATTAAAAAAAAGTCGAAAAATAACCCTGACTCTGCAATTTTTAATCTTGTTTGCCTTATTCAATCTTCAAATTTATGCCAAACGTAAATTATCGGACGGCTAGCGGGACGTGACGTCACGCCGATTACGTCATCACCCGCATATTAAAGTGCCTTTTGCGTCTAAAGGACAACGTGAATCTACTCTCCGACATTTATTTCATCGCCTGACCACGGGAAACAATCACCATTAATGGAGTAAAGATGAAAATGAGAGGTGTAAGTTAAAGTAATAAGAGAGAAATTGGCAAAAGCCAAAGAAAGTTTGAACTTATTGACTGTCTCTGGAGTTCAAGGCAAAGGGAGTGCCTTCAAATTTTCTTGCCGTATTGAACGAATCAAATGCATCCATGTGGATTAGCATACATTTGGCTCCTCTGCTCAGTCTTGCTGATTTTAGTGGTCCTTGGTTCCCCGATAGCTGAAGATGAGACAGCAAAGCATCGAAATACCAGTGGGAATGGCACCAGGATAGACATTGTGTCCTTTAGGTGGGATCTTGTGAAGGGTCCTTATATAGTTGCAGTAGGGGTACTGGTGGCCTTTTTGGCAAAACTAGGTAAGTAAAAATTCCAGAATATTGCCTTTTTTTTTTGTCTCTGATGGTCTATAATAAACACTATTTGTTCTATGATATTCTTTATTCCCCAACAATCCTATTATCTTCAATTTCAAATTCCATGTTCCTCCACAGTGATCGAGGCGAATCATCATGTGACCTATATAATCCCAGAAAGCGCTCTGCTCATTATCTTCGGCTTCATCGTGGGTCTCATCATCTGGTGGGCAGACATAGTGCACCTCTTCGAGTTGACCCCCACCGTATTTTTCTTATACCTGCTTCCTCAAATCGTCCTGGATGCCGGCTATTTTTTGCCAAATAAGCTGTTCTTCCGAAATATAGGAACCATTCTGGTCTATGCCATTATTGGGACCTTATGGAATACTGTCAGCTTGGGGTTGACCCTATGGGGCTGTCAGAAGGAAGGAGCCATGGGTAAGAAGATGCTAAAGGTTCAAGTCAAAGCTTCCCACTATTAAATATCTTTTGTCTTCCTTTTGTTTTCAAGGTAATTTGGACATGGCCTTGCTTCACTATCTTTTATTCAGCTCGGTAATTGCCGCAGTGGACCCGGTGGCTGTTTTATCCGTGTTTGAGGAGGTCCACGTCAATGAGGTCCTTTTCATTCTGGTGTTGGGCGAGTCACTCGTCAATGATGGTGTGACAGTGGTGAATATGCGGAGCCGTTTACTAACTCTTCATTGACAGTAAATAAGGAAATTAGCCGTTGTAATTGGACCTATTGAATGTTATATTAATTGCTGGGTTTTTTTTAGATGCTCTTCAATATGATTGAGGCCTATATTTCCCACAACAAGGCCTACTTTGATGTTTTGGATATACTCAGCGGAATAGGTAAGGAGTGAGATTGTCTTAAGGAGCAAAACAACGTTTGAGATTTCCCTTCCTGTTTTGTCCAGTGTCTTTTTTTTTAGTGGCAGTTGGCGGCTCCCTCCTCGGTGTAGTTTTTGGTTTGCTGCTCTCGCTTCTGACCAGATACACAAGAAGCATCCAGATTATCGAGCCGGGTTTTATATTTGTGGTGGGGTACCTCTCCTACCTGACTGCTGAGATGTTGTCCCTTTCCGCCATCTTGTCGTGAGTCCTTTCAATCTGATTACTGTTTAATGTACTGGCCAAACGTTTTGAAATGTTCTTAGGGTTTTCAGCTGTGGCGTGGTCTGCAAAAAGTACATCAACGCAAACATGGATGAAAGGTCCGTCACTACGGTCAGATATGCCATGAAGGTGCTCGCCAATGGATCAGAAACCATCATTTTTGTTTTCCTGGGAATCATAGCCATTGATAAGGATTTATGGGTGTGGAACACGGGCTTTGTCCTCCTCACACTCTTCTTCATCTTTGTGAATCGCTTCATCGGTGAGATTTGATCAGATTTGAGAGTTAAATGGAAACAATGATTTACAAGTTTGTGTGCAACAGGTGTTTTTTTCCTAACCTGGATCATGAACAAATTCCGGCTGGTTCCTTTGGAGTTCATTGATCAGATTATTATGAGCTACGGTGGCCTGCGAGGGGCAGTTGCTTATGGCCTGGCAATGATGCTGGATAAAAACACGATTAAGGAGAAAAATCTATTGGTCTCCACGACTTTGATTGTAGTTTACTTCACTGTCATCCTTCAGGTAGGTTTTTGTTTTCTTAAGAGCATTTTAGATTGGTTGATGTGGCTCAGTATTTAATTTGCAGGGACTGACGCTGAAACCTCTTGTCGCTTGGCTGAAAGTAAAGAAAGCTTCGGATGCTGAGCACACGCTCATCGAAACGGTGCAGAATAAGGTGAGGGTTTTTAAAAAAATTGCATTTACACTATTAAAACACAATCCTGCTGTTCAATTAGGTCTTCGAACACATGCTTGTTGCAATTGAAGATATCGCCGGGCAATTTGGTCACAACTACATGATGGATAAGTATGTGACATCATTTTTTTTTCTTTTAAATTCGGGTTTTGAATGGTGCTCTAAGCGTTATTTACTCCGCAGGTGGAATCATTTTGAAAACAAGTGGGTGGCGCCCATTTTGATGAAGCCCTCGGCGAGGAAGAATCAAGATTACGTTTTCAAAGTTTTTCATCGGCTCAATCTCAAGGATGCTATAAGTTATGTGGCCGAGGTTAGTACCTACCGCACACGGTAGAATATCTTCTTAATCGTTCTAAACGCTATTATTGGATGCAGGGCGAACGCAACGGTTCTTTGGGACTGATCCGGAATCAATCTGGAGTGATTGAACTCGAGAAAAGGTTTGCGCAAAAATCCTCGGAAGTGATGTCTGACATTATGGTGGACAATCATGGCGCAGTGTCCTCTTTGGGGTAAGTCAATCATTTCAACGGGTCGAGATAATTGAGTGGCCATTTTTGATCATTTTACCCGAGTAGACGAGAGCCTTGGCCTTCGGTGAGCTTGGAAATGCACGATCAGTCTTTCAAGGGTGCGAAGCAAACGGAAGACATCAGTCACCACCTGCTGCAGCAACACTTGTACAAAGGCAGGAAACAGGTAGCGAAGTCCTAAAAGCAAAATAAAACACAATGTAATGATTAATCCCAATTTTTTTGCATCCCAGCATCGGCATAGATATAGTAGAAGCTATATGGAGGTCAACAAAGACAAAAAAGAAGCGCAGGAGATTTTCCAGAGGACCATGAGAAATCGTTTGGAGTCTTTTAAGTCGACAAAAATGGGGGCCGTTGCAAAGACAGGAGCAAAGTACCCCAAAAAACTCCACGACCATAAGGTTAAGTTTTCATGATGTTTGAAATGTTGGAATTCAGCTGGGTTTTGAATTTGATACAAATATTTCTGCACCTCTTCTTCTTGCAGATGTCATCGGGGAAACTTTACCGTTATGAAAACGAAGGTATGCAACGAAGTGGGTGTGAGCGTTTTATTTTGACATTCATAATATTTCTTTTCTAGAGCCTGATATAGTAGAGGAGGGCAGCACCTCCAGCTTTGAGGCATCAGATGACTCACTCACCATGAAAGTCCTTCGTAAAGCAGAAGGTAGATTCCATCCATCGGCTTCTCCTAGAAGAATCCAAACACTGATTGAAAATTTGAGAAAATTATTTACGTTTTTTTTTTTTGGGGGCAGAAAATGAGAACCCAACTTTCCTGATGCAAATGGACCCGGCTGAATCAACGCTGGCTCCTCCATGGTTGTCAGAGACGGAGGCTGACAGCAACATAGCAGCCCCCTCGGAGAGGGCCCGGGAGAGGTTACCGTGTACGCCCAGTAGCATGCGAAGCCTGTCGCAATCCACGGACTCCATCGTGCAGGCTGAAGCAGCAGCCGGGGAAGACAGTAGCGACGAAGAGCTCCAGCCACCAGTAACTCCGCCGCCACCACCACCACCAACATCTTCACCACCTTCCAACTGAGAGTGATGAGCAGGGCTTGACATGAACTTCTGCGGCTTTCTAGCCACTTAGCGTTTTTTGCTAACCGCAATCTAGTTGTTGGGAGTTATGCACAACTAAAAACAAAGCACTTGAGTAAACTTTCAAACTGGATCTGAATGTGTTGGCCGACACCACTTGAGAAGAGATCACAATAAATGCACTTGGACCAAAATACGTGGTTTTGCCTTTTTTTTTTTTTACTTCACTTTTTTCCCTCTTCATTACAATTATATCTCCTTGCAAAATTATTTCAAGTGTTTTTCTTAACAACATTTGGACAAATTATATGTATTCTATATACAGTAAATAAAGACATTTCTTCACAAATAGTCCATTTCAGATGTTTCGAGATGTTTTGTAATATAGTCTAATATTATTTGTTCGTTTCCAGGATCCTTAAGGTAGAAATGCGACCCATCAAGCATCCTGACGAGGAAGTCTCCTGTTGTGATGTCTTTCCATGCTGGTGATAAACGATGCAGTTAGTTGCATATTGAATTAGTTTTTTTGCTACTTCATGTATGTTATTGATTTTCAATACCCATGTGAGTTGTAACCACTGTTGTATTATTTCTGTATCAGAGCACTGACCTTGTAAATCATGAGGAATATCATCTTTGCCGTCAAAGCATGAGACTGGGCAGGACAGGAATGGACTTAATGGCGTGTTACACCTGTAACAAATCAAGCAAAACTTATTAGATGCAAATATAAATGTCTTTTTTTTATTTGAATGAAACCAAGTTGTGAGCTCACTTGTAGTTCTCGACAACATGTAGGTCAGCTTTAAGCGCAGGAAGGAACAGTTGCAGAACTTCGGGGTTGGCCAGGAGCTCAGGCGGAGTTCCCCCGATCGAAGCCAGCCACTTGAGAAAGTCCTTGTCTGATAAGTCACTTCTCTTTGTGGTTTGGATCCGAGTCTCGGACTATGACAAGACCAAATGATCTGACATCAAGTTCTAAATATCAGACAAGAACAATACCACAAAATCATTGCAGAATTTCTTATGAATTAAATGGAATCAGTAATTTGTTAATTTTAATCCCTAAAAAGGAAAATCAATATAAATTCTGCTATTTCCAACAGTACAAACAATTACGAGTAATTCAGAAAAATATCCGATATGTGATCTTACATAAGGTGCAGGTGCACCAGAAAGGAAAATATGAACTGGCTCAATATTGTGCACTTTCTTCAGAGCATCTGCAACAGCATAGCTTGTATGAGCACCAAAACTAAAAAAAAAAAAAAAAACAGAAGGGTAAACAACATGGTATAGGAATTTATATTTAAAAATAGACAGCAGGGAAAACGTGTGTTTTGTTTTCATACCTGTGGCCAAATAGAGCAAATGGCTTCTCTTTGAGCACTGGCAATAACAAATGAAGAACCTCATCCACAATTTGCTGCATGTTCTCAAAGAAAGGTTCTTTGGCCCGACTTTCACGTCCTGGAAGTCTGACAGAAAGCACTGGAAGTAAAAGCATAACAAAGATTCTGTAGGCAGATTTATTCACATACACTGACCACCACAATTATTATTCAAAACTATTATTAATATAGGACAGTGTCAAATTGTCAATGCTTATATTATGTTGTTTTACCTTCTATGGAGCTGTTAAAGACGTTCCCCCAGCGTGCATAATGTATGGAGCCTCCACCTGCCCAGGGGAAGCAGATCAACCTGGCAACAGCCTCTGGCTTTTTCTTGAAACAAGTGATCAACTTTTCCATCCTGAATTTGTAAAAGTATGCAGACTTTAAAGTGACTCGTCTCTGTGTTGCCTCAACATGCAGGAAAGACACAACCGACAATAAAACAATATACAACGAATACAAAAGTAAAAGTAGAGGTTGTTGTCCTGCAAAGCTTCGGCTACTACACTTCCGGGATTGATTCTTCTTCTACGATGTGTGTCGGTTTTGACACGTAGCGACACCTATGGTGTGGAGTGAAACTGTCAATGCGGGATAGTCGTGCATTCGTCAAGTCACTTAAAAGCCAATACTACGTGAATCGAAGTTCATCGATAGTGTGAAAAGAGGAGGTGATATTATTCTAAATTTGGAGAAAGATTAAAAAGTTAGGGGGAAGTGACGTTTTTTTCCACAGTTGGTATTTCCTGACGGGGTTCCCTTGGTGGAAGTGCAAGCTTGACTTTTGGGTCAAGTTAAGTTTATTCACTAGATAGAAACAACGGAAACAGTATTCTCTTATTTGGTCATTTAGACTGAATAACCTTTAACTGCGATATTAATTAAAAATTATATCAAAGGAAAACGTGAAAACATAATTTATTCCTCCCCCTCTAAGCGTGTTGTCCAGGAATGGAAAAAACAGACAAAGTCTCAGGGTTAGTTGTATTATTCTGAAAGGCTATTCCGGAAATGTAACTAGCTGCCACTTGTTAACTTGATGGCGAGGTTAACGAGGGCGCAGCATATACATTTCACACAGTGGGCTCACTGTCGCTGCTGTCAAGGCAAATTTCGGGCTAGGGAAACCTTGGTATAATTTAATATACATATTACAAATCGCCCGTCGCGCGACGTAACAGAAGAACGCGATAAAAAAAAGGTAAATATTTGTATGAGTCTCGTCTGTTGTGTTGTCAGTCCGTCGTTAATGACGATGGCTAAAGCTAACTAATGTTATTACCGTAATTTGGTGGGTGTTAGCAGCTAACACCAGATCCACTTGCAAACTTGAGAATATTGTCATTCTTTTCTTCCAGCTTGAGCTGGAAAAAATCAAAAGACTTAATCACGGAGGTCTACACGAATCTTGAATTACTTTGGGAAAGGCAGTGGAGAGAACTACCGGCCAAGTGATTCTCCTCCTCAGCGGCCCGGTTCCACATCAGCTGGAGCAACCGGGAGGCAGCGTTTGGACCTTCCGTGGAAGACGTTCTGTGAGCAGGGAGGGTTGGATGGTCTCTGGGTGCCGGATCATCCGGGGAGAGAACTCATGAATGGAAAGCGGAACAACAGGTGGGTAGTCGTGTGTGACAGTTGATCGTAGTTCTTGTCGCGTTTGACACACAATTGCAGGTGCTTTCCTGCATATAAAATATTTAGGCGGCCACCTGCAGGCCGAGAAATGCACTTTGGTGTGTGTCATGACTTAAAATCCTTGGGACTGCAGACATGTGCCCTTCATAAGTCAGAAAATGGATCCATGGATCATTAAACTCCTTGCATACTGTTCATATTGTGATAATGCCGTGTGCGGCTAAATAAAGTTTTCTGAATGTGTATCAGTTGAAGCAAGCAGTTGTGTGTTAAATGATATATTACTCAAATAGCCATGCCAATAGTTGACTCAGCATTCACACAACAGTTGCCTACCGGCATTTATTTCATCAGTGCGTGAAAGAGCAAGCCTAGACCAGTTTTTCGACACTGTCAAAGTCAGGTGTTGTCAACCCGTCAGGTGGGCCTGAGATCTTGACTCATTTTGACAGCTGTGTTTGTGTTTATGTGCGTGTTTCTTTTCAGCTACTGCCATAGCAACTCAAACTATTGACTAATGGTCACTGTGCTGCTTCCTGCCTTAATTACACACCGACTGAGCATGTCAGGTCATTTGTCAACTTCCGTTGTTGTTGCCAAGGGGGACGATTTGTGAGGCCCAGCTTTGTTATTGATGTTGTTTGCAGTTCTGGAGTGATACTGACCTATTTTAGCTTTGCTCTGGTTTTCTATAGAGACATAAAGTTAGGCTAAATTAGCTCATGCTACATAATGACAAATCTTTGTAGTTGCATGGATGATGACACTGAAAATCCCAATTTTCTGTCTGCTTGTTGTGTTGCAGGAGCCGCTAGCGCCCAAGCCCTTTTTTCATTGCCACAGCGACCCGGCTATGGCACCATCGGGAAGCCCATCAAGCTTCTCGCCAACTGTTTCCAAGTTGATATCCCCAAGATCGATGTGTACCTCTATGAGGTCGACATCAAACCTGACAAATGTCCTCGCCGGGTCAACAGGTAACAAAAGAGCCCTTAACTAGATGATGGAACAAATATCCATGAATCATTGTGGTTTCCACAGGGAGGTGGTGGACTCCATGGTTAAGCATTTCAAGGTGACCATCTTTGGTGACCATCTTCCAGTTTACGATGGGAAGAGAAGCCTTTACACCGCTAACCCACTTCCTGTTGCCACTGGTGGGGTAAGAGTAATCATTCATATTCATGTTGTGGTTTTTACTGAACTTACTAGTTCCTCTTTGATTATTAATTGTTGAACAAACGGACCTCTCTCACGCTCTCAGGTTGATCTGGACGTCACCCTCCCAGGCGAAGGTGGCAAGGACCGCCCGTTTAAGGTCACCGTCAAGTTTGTGTCATTGGTCAGCTGGCATCTGCTGCACGAAGTCCTCATGGGACGCGCCGTAGCTGAACCGCTGGACCTCGAGAAACCCGTCAGCACCAACCCGGTTCATGCTGTTGATGTCGTTCTTCGTCACCTGCCCTCCATGAAGTGAGATCTTGTCTGTATTGAAACTAAAAATAGATTTTAAATAGATGCATCACAATTTTTTTTTTTATGACGGTCAGGTACACTCCTGTCGGACGATCCTTCTTCTCCTCCCCGGAAGGTTACGACCACCCGCTCGGTGGAGGAAGAGAGGTTTGGTTCGGCTTTCATCAGTCCGTACGGCCGGCCATGTGGAAGATGATGCTGAATATTGATGGTGAGAAAGCAGAACATTCGGAGAACATTCAGCGACTGGGCAACATTTCTTCAAATAAACACTGGGTTCACAGTACATTAAATCTAACGGCGTCCTTGTCCTTTATTTCAGTGTCAGCCACAGCTTTTTATAAAGCTCAGCCAGTCATCCAATTCATGTGCGAGGTCCTGGACATTCACAACATTGATGAGCAGCCTCGTCCACTCGCTGATTCCCACAGGGTCAAATTCACCAAAGAAATCAAAGGTGCTTAGTCTATTATTATTTTTATTTTTTTTGCTAACGCAATTGTTTCACTCTCTTTCCAGGTCTGAAAGTAGAAGTGACGCATTGCGGAACCATGCGTCGAAAGTATCGAGTTTGCAATGTAACACGGCGCCCTGCAAGCCTCCAGACGTACGATTTTGGATTTATAAACATATTCCAAATTGTAGCAAAACCAAACCTGATGTACCCGTTGAAATCCTCAGTTTTCCTTTGCAACTGGAGAACGGCCAGACAGTGGAACGCACAGTGGCACAATACTTCCGGGAGAAATACAACCTGCATCTCAAGTATCCCCACCTGCCTTGTCTGCAGGTGGGACAAGAACAGAAACACACCTACCTGCCCCTTGAGGTACGTCACACATTGCCTCAAACAATTCAATTGGCCACCAATGATATAGAACTTTTTTTTTTCTTCTTCTTCAGGTGTGCAATGTAGTTGCAGGTCAGCGCTGCATTAAGAAGCTGACAGATAACCAAACATCTACCATGATAAAAGCAACAGCCCGATCTGCCCCGGATAGACAAGAGGAGATTAGCCGACTGGTAACCCCCCAAAAAAAAACATTTTTATGTTTTGTCAACTTCAACATCTTTTCTCTCCTCTTAGGTGCGCAGCGCAAATTACGACGCTGACCCATTTGTCCAAGAATTCCAGTTCCACATCCGCGACGAGATGGCTCAAGTGACCGGCCGCGTCCTGCCGGCCCCCATGCTGCAATATGGCGGCAGGGTGAGCTCCGAACCCTATATGGTACTTACCGCACATCATTTGCATGTTTCTCTCAGTGCACTTTGTAAACTAACAATCAGGACTACTCACCCCGGGAAAAAAATAAAAATAAATCAAATGCTATTTTTCCATAATTGAATTTTCACCCGCTGCCATGCCTTCATCTCTCTTCTCCTGGTGAGCTTTTTGATTCCCGCTTGCTGCCTGAATCTCCGTCTACTGTACGCGTCTGTGTGCTCGCCCGCTCCAGCAGATCAACCCTACACTGTTATTGCAGAACCGCACAGTGGCCACACCCAGCGGTGGGGTCTGGGACATGAGGGGGAAGCAGTTCCACACCGGAGTGGAGATCAAAATATGGGCCATCGCTTGTTTTGCCACTCAGAGGCAATGTCGTGAAGAGGTTCTAAAGTGAGTTGGCTTGCATTCTATTTCCAGGCTGACCTCATCTCTGTATATAGTGATTTTTTTTTTGTTTGTTTTTAGGAGCTTCACTGATCAACTGCGGAAAATCTCAAAAGATGCCGGCATGCCAATTCAGGGTCAGCCCTGTTTCTGTAAATATGCCCAAGGCGCTGACAGCGTGGAGCCCATGTTCAGACACTTGAAGAACACCTATCTGGGGCTGCAACTAATTATCGTAATCCTTCCTGGGAAAACACCCGTCTACGGTATGAAGATGAGAAGCAGGAATGCAAATTAAAGATGAGTAGGGGTTCAACATTTGATTTGTCATCCACAGCTGAGGTGAAGCGGGTTGGAGACACCCTCCTCGGCATGGCTACTCAGTGTGTCCAAGTGAAGAACGTAGTCAAGACCTCACCGCAGACATTGTCCAACCTCTGCCTCAAGATCAACGTCAAACTCGGAGGCATCAACAACATCCTGGTTCCTCACCAACGGTAAAGTCGACAATCCGCCGGATGTTAAACCAGCTCATTCTGCGACTGACCAAATTGTTTCATCTCCTCCACCCAGCCCCTCCGTCTTCCAGCAGCCAATCATATTCCTCGGCGCCGATGTCACTCATCCTCCAGCGGGAGATGGGAAGAAGCCATCAATCGCAGCGGTGTGTCAATAATAAAACAAACATTTTCACTCTCCGCATCTAAATATATTTCCTCCGCAGGTTGTCGGCAGCATGGACGCTCACCCCAGCAGGTACTGCGCTACCGTGCGAGTCCAGAGACCCAGACAGGAGGTCATTCAAGACTTGGCCTCCATGGTGCGAGAGCTCCTGATCCAGTTCTACAAATCCACCCGCTACAAGCCAACAAGAATTATCTTTTACAGGGACGGCGTGTCCGAGGGCCAGTTCAGACAGGTAAACGACGACGTGCTCTATCAATTATAAGTAACAAATTAAAAGCACGCATTGCTTTACGTAGGTGCTATATTATGAGCTGCTAGCGATCAGAGAGGCCTGCATTAGTCTGGAGAAGGAATACCAGCCAGGAATTACCTACATCGTTGTGCAAAAACGCCATCACACACGCCTCTTCTGTGCCGATCGTAACGAGCGGGTGAGTTTCCCTCTTAAGGGTCAGTAACAGGTTAGAAATGAAAAACTGACGAGGTTGAGATTTGATTACCTGCCAGGTCGGAAGAAGCGGGAACATTCCTGCGGGCACGACAGTGGACACCGACATCACCCACCCTCACGAGTTTGACTTTTACCTCTGCAGTCACGCCGGAATCCAGGTAAGCTTGTGAGGAAAAAAAAAAAGTCAAAGGGAAGTAGGTGTTTCTTACCTTCCCACCTTCTCGTCAGGGCACGAGCAGGCCGTCCCACTACCACGTCCTGTGGGACGACAACTGTTTCACTGCCGACGAGTTCCAGCTCCTCACCTACCAGCTGTGCCACACTTACGTCCGCTGCACACGCTCCGTCTCCATCCCGGCGCCCGCCTACTACGCCCACCTGGTGGCCTTCCGCGCACGCTACCATCTGGTGGACAAAGAACACGACAGGTAAAAGATTCCTTTTTCCAAGAAACGTAACTTCTGATCCAAATAATATCTCCATCTTTTGATTCCAGCGCGGAGGGCAGCCACATCTCAGGGCAAAGTAACGGCAGGGATCCTCTGGCGCTGGCCAAGGCCGTTCAGATCCACCACGACACGCTGAGGACCATGTACTTTGCCTGAAGAGGAGCCTGAAAGCGAAAGCCAGCCGAGAGTTTGCGTGCCACCTCCGTCTCCTCCGCTGTGTTTCAGAGATGAGATTTTTTTTTTTTTTTTTTTTTAACGCTCGTTACGGCTCCAATTTCACAGGAGCTCGGTATGCATTTGTAGACGATAGGGAAACCCAAAGCGCCCGATTATGTTCATTTAAAAACCCTTTTTGGACTATTTTGTCACGTTGACGCTTTTACATGATATTTCTGGCGTGTTTTAAACGGCAAGCTGCCTTAATGGGGACACGAGTCAGCCAGTCAAGTTGATGACAGTTAGTGAAAGATGACACAGCCATCCCATGATGCCTTACTGTGAAGTGCATAAGCTTAGACTGTTGTTTATCTTGTAGGTCAACTGGTGTGTGATAAAAAAAAGAAGTTCATGCATTTTACGTTCGGGGGGGGGTTCAACTCGTAGCTGAATGGCCCTCATTTTTTTTTGTGTGAGCCGTGTGTTTTATTTAAACAAAGAAAATCCAGATTTACAGAATTAGGGCAAAGATGTCTGTCGGGCTTCCCTCAGGGTGTCCTTCAGTGCAATAAGGTTCGGTGATAAAGTGATTTGTGTTTTTTGTTTGTCTTCAGGAAGTTTGTTTGGGATCATGTAGCAGGATGCAAAACATATATGGCGTGTGAAGGGATGCTACTGAAGTGCCTGATGGGATTGGAGAGTGCAATGTTTGCGTGGAAATAAGGTTTGTGATAAGTATGGCGGTTTGCAATGTTCTTTTAACCTCACAGCAGAACCACCGAAACTCGACTTCAGCTACTGCTAGTTAAAGAATAATGTAGTATTTTCTTGAAGAAAAAAAAATGCATATTATAGACTATATATTAATACAGTGGGACTTGAAACTTATTATATACTCACTGCACTTAAGGGTCATTTGCCTGCATTGGAATGCATCTTTAGTCATGTAAATAGTTCCCCATTTCACATTTAATGCAGTGCCCTGATGAGAAGTGACCACTTGTTGAGTTTACTTGAACAGTCAAAAGAAAAGCCTTTAAATCAAGAGCTTGGGCTCAACTGGACATCTGCAGTTTTCCTCTCACGAGTCCAAAGATTGAGGCGTATTTATATTTTAAGGTATTTGTCTGAGAAGTAATCACATTGGAGGGCACGTATTATTTTGAATAAGTGTCATCGGTCTCTAAATGGGTTCACGCAAAGCACCGAGACCCCCGCAAAGTGCGATCGGTAGTGAAAGATATTCTGGTTGAAGGTTCGTCCTCTGTGCCTTTATGTGATGGTGCTGAAGAAAAGAAAAAAAAAAAGCAGAAAATCAAAGAACTATTCTCTCTATTTAACAACAATACTGTAAGGTGATTTTGTACTTTGTGTGCCTCTGTCATATGCCAAGAACAAACAAACAAAAAAAAAACGATGCAGGATTGATCTGTTTTGGAGCTGACAGGACCAAATGATGTGACGAGTGGACGGGCAATGTTAATCACAACCTTCATACATAGCTGCAGCCCTTGTGAGAAAAATAGTTCAACACAAACCTCATTGTGTTTTTGTTCGACTTTATACTGTATTCCCTCATCAGTTTACTGCCTGGTTGATGTGCACATTGGTGGGAAAGCAATAATAAAGCAGCCGTCAAGTATCTGTGAATCCACTTAATTTGCTCTTGATCCATTTTGAAATATGATTTTGGAGATGTTTACAGTCACGAGTCTTGTCTCCAAGCAAAAATGAATACGATACCAGTTGTTGGATGCATATCACACCTAATTGACAATGTTCCCTTTTTGCTGATCTTTACGCTAGTCGAGATTGTTTTGTCTTAACACTTGCCTGGTTCTAATTTAAGCCTTTTATTTAGTTATACTATTTAATTTTTGTAATAAATACCTTATTAAAGACAAAAAAATGTGTTGTTTTGGCGGTGATAATTTGCTGAATGCAATTAAAATGTGCTCTTACAAATGGTCATGTCTTTGTTTTCTTCAAACCTGCTGCTAATAAAGTATGAAATATAATAGTATGTCATAGTTGAGCGCATTAAATTAAAAGTTATTTGGATGCCCTGTGATTACTGTAATTGAATTTTACATAAATTAACAGTCTGGGGAACACACATATTATCAGACCTATATTTAGGTTAATTTTAAAAGCCTGACAATACAAGGGGTCTTTTAATTCTTCAAAGTAGTCATTTTGACCAGTCGTGATGACTGCTTTGGCTTATCCTGGGAAGCGTCACGTCGAAAAATGGAAGTGCCCTAAAACCTCACATTATCCGAAATCAATACATATGTCGCCCCCTCGCGGTCCGTTACTGAAATGCCAGTGTTGATTATTTCTGGGACTTGCAAATAGACGAGTCGTTTGTTTATATTGTTTATATTATGTTTATATTGTTATATTAAATAATTTTTATATTTAAACATATATTTAAACAATATAATCTGAACATAATATAAACAAAAATATAACGATAACAATAATTATAGTAGTAATATATTATTATATAATAGTATATATATAATCATAATAATATAAACATAATATAAACATAATTTAAACAAACAACTCGTCTATTTGCAAGAAATCATTATCAAGGCTTATCCTGGGAAGCGTCACGCCGAAAAATGGAAGTGCCCTAAAACCTCACATTATCAGAAATCAATACATATGTCGCCCCCTCGCGGTCAGTTACCGAAGTGCCAGTGTTGATTATTTCTGGGACTTGCAAATAGACGAGTCGTTTATGTTTATATTATGTTTATATTGTCTTATATTATTATAGAACTTTTATATTGAAACATATATTTAAACATAACATAATCTAAACATAATAAAAACAAAAATATAACGATAATAATAATTATAATAGTAATATATTATTATATAATAGTTTATATATAATCATAATAATATAAACATAATATAAACATAATTCAAACAAACAACTCGTCTATTTGCAAGGAATCACCGACACTGGAATTTCACTAAATGACCACGAGGGGGCGACAAATGTATTGATTTCTGATGATGTGAGGTTTTAGGGCACTTCCATTTTTGGGTGTGAAATTGAAGCGACGATTTCCAGGATAAGCCTAAGCAGTCATCAAATGGGTCAATTAGATTTTAAAATTAGTATTTTATAGTGCTACAACAAAAATAGAACATAGCACGAGAGATAAATTGAAAACCAAAAACAAAAAACGGCTTGTCTATTTGGGATTTCCAGAAGTCATTTCACTAGCTAACCAGGAGGGGGCGACAAATGTATTGCTTTCTATTGATAGTGAGGTTTTGAGACACTTCCATTTTTGGGCGTTTGAAATTGAAACATCAATTTCCAGCGTAAACCAAAGCAGTCATCACGCCGGCTCAATTAGATTTTAAATGTTTATTTCTTTTAGTATCAATTTTAAAAGTACAATCAAATAACCAATCGTTTTTCTATTTTTAATCTGTTTACAAATAAATAAATATCCAATGACTGAAAGAGACACGGACGGTACGGCCTGTGTAAATCAATTGAATTAAGATTAATAATAAATGTTGCAGTATTTGCATTGTTTCAAACAACCCCATCATATTTAATTGCATAAGGATGGCAAACAGCAGATTTGTTGTTGGCTGTGCTCTTTTTTTCAAAGCAATAAAACCTAATATCGCACCACGGAGGGAATCATATATGATTGAGTAAATTACATAATGAGCAAATCCCTCACTCACAAAAACAAATTTCCTTTCAAATTAGTTTCATAAAGCTAACATTGTCCTCTCAAGTGGGAGAAAAAGGTCACCCACACCTTAGAATGTGCAGCTTGGCCACGACATTCTTCAAGCAGTGTTTTAGCATGCTCCGAACTGCAGCCGACGAGAAGTAAAAGATAAACGGATCCAGGCATGCATTGAGGGTGCTTGAGAGCAACGCTACGTTCCTCCACTCCTGGCTCTCTTGGCGTGCATAGCCCACCACGTGGGAGGCGTTGTAAGGCCCAAAGCAGACGGCAAACACCACCAGAGTGCCGAGGGCAAGTCCGATGGCCCGCAGCCTCCGCCGCCTGCTGATGTTAGGGAGACGCGACAAGATGAGGATGAAGTTGACGTAGCAGAAGCAGCAGATGAGAAAGGGGATGCAGAAGAGGACGAAGAAGAGCTCCAGACGGACCGGCAGCAAGATTTTCAGCTCGGATTCAGTGAAGTCCATGTAGCAGGTGGACGGAGGCTTGGCGGTTGCGTTTCCCCACTGGGCGTAAGGCATGATGTAGACAATGCTGAGGTTCAAGGAGGTCACCACCCAGAAGAGCACACAGGCCACCACGGCGTTGCGGGGCCTGCGGCACAGGGCGTACCTGAGGGGGTAGGCCACGCCCAAGTAGCGCTCCACACCCACGGCGGTGAGCAGCAAGGTGCTATTGTAGATGGTGCCGTAGAAGATGAAGCCGGTAAACGGACAAAGCGGGAAGGGTAACACCCAAGCCATGTTGTCTGAGGCCTCCTTCATTTTAAAGGGCAGGAAAGCCAAGAAAATGAGGTCGGAAATGGTGAGGTTGAGGAGGAGGACGTCGATGGGCGCCGCCCGGGTGCGCACTTTGTGGCAGAAAGTGTAGAACGCCAAGATGTTGGCCGGCACCCCCATGAGGAAGGTGAAGATGTAAACAGGTAGTAGAAGGTGGGACATGCCGCTCTCTGACACATACTAGAAGGAAAATCAACATTCATATCTTAACAATAATCCAACTGCCACCTGTCAATACGCTAGAAGCAAAAATCTAAATAAAATGATGCCTACCTGACGGCTGTCAGACATGATGCCTCAGTCTCTCCATCACTGTGCGACTGTTGCTCGTGTCAACAGGCTACTGTCTCGCTCTCACAAATCATAAAAAGTACATATCTCCTATCTCACCTCCACTGGCGGAAATTTAATAAGCTTTGGGACATAATATTTGTCGCTCAGACTGTCCAAACATCATCACCCGGCAACCCTTCGTAAGATCACACTGTTCTATGGAACTTTGCCGTAATCACTCAGGGTCAAAGGTCTCGGAAGAGTGATGCATCATTCAAATATGATGAATGGATGCTTTTATTTTGCGGCAATAAAGGTGCCCGACATGAGTCAATAAAGTGCTTGTACCTTGAAAATCTCAAATATATTTCAAGCCTTGTCTTCTAATGAGGAACTAGTTGCCATAGTAACCTCGTTCCTGACTGGGTTTTTGCACGTCCGCCCCGGCTCGGCTCCCCTCGGTAATTGTAGCCGGTGACCGAATATTAGCCACGGTGTTTGGAGAGGTGCAACGATGTCGAAAGCCTTCAGTCCGACTCAATCTGCTTTGTCCTCCGCAAATCCTTCCCACCATCCCCCTCGAGGTGGCCGACGACAACATCAGCATGACGACGGGCTCCAGGAAAACATTACAAGAGCTTGTCAACATGGCGTACGTTCTCCACTTGACGTTTTCCCCCGTCACGAAGCCCACCACGTGCGAGGCGTTGTAGGGAGCGTAGCACACCACGAACACAGCCAACGTGGACAGCGCCACCGCCAGGACTCGTCTTTTCCCCACGGGCCTTAAGTTGGAGTGCCACACCAGGGTGACGCAACGCAGCGTGCAGAAGGATGACACCGCTAGTGGCAGCAGGAACAGAACCACGGCCATCTCCAGACGGAGCGGCAGGAGCACGGCCAGCTGGGAGGCGTTGAAATGGTCGTAGCACGCCAAAGTGTCGTCCTTGACCGAGACGAAGTTGGCGCCGCCTTCTGCTACCAGGCCGACGCCGAGGTGAAGCAGCACCAAGGCCCACAGGGCCGCGCTGATGACGCACGAGAGACGTGCTCGGCGGTAGCGCTTATAGACGAGCGGGAAGGCGATGCTGAGGTAGCGTCCCGTCGTCACGGCCGTGATGAACAGACAGCTTCCGTAGAGCGACGCAAAAAGGAAGAAGCTATAAACCGGGCACACGGGAGCCGGGAACCGCCAGTCTTGAAGCAAAGTCTCCAAAGCCTTGACGGGCAACCAGGCTACCAGAACCAGGTTGGCCAGGCAGAGGTTGAGGGCGTAGACCACGTTAGGTGTGGCGCCTCGCTTGCGGGCTTTACGGACGTACACGAAGAGAACAAGCGAGTTGGCGGGAAGGCCCAGGAGAAAAGTGAAGGAGTAGACAAAAAGGGCCACGCAATCCTTGACGGTCACGTGCATCGTGGAGACGCTTGGGACGACGCGGCTGAGAGAAAAAGAAAAAACGTGCCATTGGTCCTCTCAAAAACACGTTCCCATTTTGAATGGGGAGGCTGTGGAGTGAGCGTCCTCACTGGAGGTACATGTTGTCATACACTCCATTATGGGCGTGAGATACCAATCAGAAGATGCACGCACTCATGCAGAAGTATCATTTAGCGGGTCATAATTGCCCTCTCACTGAAGGGAAAAACAACTAGGCCTTTAAGTGAAATGATTCAGAATAATCGAGGGCCGAGGCGGCTTAAATGATCTGGAGGGGCTGTAAAAGGAGCGGCGGCGGGAAGTTTGACCACCGAGGTAGTGATGGCGAGGATGGGGATGACTTGCTTGGAGCATGAGGGATCACCTGGTTTTATGGTCGAGTAAATGGTTCGTGGAAAAAAAAAAAAAAAAAAAGGAGTGTGGAAGAGGCGTGGGCTGAAATAAATGGAGCAGAAATGAGTTGTTGTGGAAAGACACAAATTGAAAGCTGTTGCCAGAAAAAGTTCGACTAAATCATGAGGTCCATGCTTTCTTCATTTCTGCTTTTAAAGAGAATAATGCTCAGCGTGATCTTCAATTACAATGTCTTTTCCTCTTCCTGCATACATAAGTATATCCGTGGGAGTCACATCTTCATGCCGTAAACAGCGTCAGATGGTCAAACATTACGACTAAACCAAACAAAGCCATAAAAGGAACCACCTTAACGCAGACGTGAGCCTTGTATGCACACATACCAGAAAAATCTCCTGAACTTCAAGTCATCTCAAATAAATTGGTCCTATATGATATAGAAATGAACTATTTATAGATGAGTAGAATTCAAGCAAAAAAATAATAATTCAGGCTTCAAGATGCCTGTCGCTCCTCCCGCTGGAGCTAGTTAGTAAAAGTAGCGGTACCGGAGCGTTGTCGCCGTATAATATCGGGATGAGTCGGTTTCGGATGTTGATGCAACGTTCCTCCAGACACAAAGAAGCCCGTTTCCTGGCGTGATCTTGCATCATTTTGTTGTGATGAAGCTTCAGTCTCTGTAACGAGTGCCTGAAAGAGAAGAAAATGGAGGTCATTCCAAACAGCGTCAGGTGTGAATATATTTCATACTCACTGAGCTTCAGCTAGCTTTTCCTTCAGAATAGCAATGGTAGCTTCTATCTTATAGACTTCATCAACAAGGCAACGTTGAGCCTGGAGATAGAAAGGAAAGGTCAGAGAAGAATAGTACGTCGCTTGAGATGTTCTTCAGGTCCACCTCGTCTCTGCAGAGGTCCATGCCGGGTCGGCAGGTTCTGTTCTCAAGTCTGGTGTGAGCCAGCTTCAGCGGAGCCGTTTTTGCCTTCAGGTCGGCATCCAATTTGAATATGTCGCTCTCCATGTCGGCGATCTCGTTTTCAGTCTACAAGAAGATGGCTTTTTAAAAAGAGTTTCTCCATGTTATGTGTGTGGTGTCAACGCACGTTTTTCAGTTGCCACTCAAGCTCGCGACAAGCTTGTTGCTCTTGATGGTTGCGTTTACGCAGAGCGAACTCCGTGGCTCTCTGCTGAAGCTTCAAGTCGTTTTGCACCTAGAGGGATTGAAAATGTTACAACGTGAAACCCAAATGTTGCTTTAGAGGAGAGTTTTGGTACTTTGACTCTGGTGAGACTCATGTTCTCCCTCAGCTGCTCGGACATCTGAATGGCTTCATGGGCCCGGGCCAAGTTCAAGCGGGTGAACTGAATCCACTCATGTGGCGTGCACGAACTGCGGAATTCATTTATTTATGTTTTTTTTTTTTTTTTTTTAATGCATAAAAAAAAGATTGATGTTTACCCAGCAGGTATTCGAGTAGGATCTGGCTTGAGGGAGATCTGGGATGACGTTATTGTAAGTTCCAGACAGGTATTATCAATCTCCAGCGTTTCCACCTTGTTCTGGAGGTCACCAGTGAGCTGCTGTCGAATTTTCTGCAAAATACTAAAAAGTCACAGTTAATTAGTGCCGCCATCGTGACTGAAACTACAAGTCAATGCGCTTATTCTTACCAGAGTTCTTCAAACGCTTGGTCAATAAGCTGCTGTAGGGCTTGCTGCACCTTTTCGATAACATGCACTTCTTTTTTTAACTCCATTTCCACGGGGTCGTTGACCAACTCAAATCCTTCCCGTCCCTCCCTTAAGGTCAGGCTCTCCATGCTGACCTCGAGGGGAACAGTCGTGGCGGCCAAAGTCTCCTCGGTCCGGATTTTAGACTTCCGTGACATACACATATATCATGTAACCCTTTGAAATGGCAGATGAGTTATATTTGTTTGACATTACCAGTGTCAGTGCTTGAATCTCCTCATCTACTTTCTTTGCGCAGGTTATGAGCTGATCCTTGCATGTTGCAACCTCGCAGACCCGGTCCCTCAACATGCGGGACGTGTCACTTTCGTCCCAGTTTGTCTGTGGAGTAATAGTGCAGGATAATAACTGGAAATAACAGCCAAAGTGCATTTTAAGGCAATGAAACGAGGACCCACCGTACAGGTCGTGACATTGCGGAGTGACCTGCTCTCTTGGCGGATGACATTGGAGGCATAGCGCTCAATTTCAGCAGTGGAAGATAGTTGCTGGTTGTTGTTGCACCATTCTGGTACACCGTAGTGCACAATGGGCTTCTCGGGATGTTTGGTCTTTGGGCTGAGTCATTGATAATCAAAGAGTTAGTCAGCTGGGATGTTTCAGATGCCCCCCCCCCCCCCTCAAAAAAAAATAAAAAAAAATCATAATGTTGGTGACGCCAAATGTTTTTAAGATAATAATTTGCTGTATCAACGGAATCTAAATTATTCCCCACTACTGTATCGTGTAAGGCGAATCTGCGGATATTGGTCGCAAGCTAGTATTACATTATTCTGTTTCGTTATTCACGTTACACGTTTCAAATCCACTTTTATGCAAAAGTTAAAAATATTTACTTGTGTGCTTTTTAAAATGTAAATAAAAGTAGACATTTTAACTTTATACAGCAACTCGATGTTCGATATTCTTTGGACGAAAATGCGCGAAATTGATAACACACAATAAATTGTTGAATTAATAAACATAGCACATATATTCATCCGTAAAAGCGAATTAAAACGGGATAATCCTTTTTGTAACACAAATTGCAATGAATCAAACTGCAAAACTGTAGATTTTACTGTCACCGTTGTCATTAGCATAACCCGAAACTTGCCTTTCTCCTCAATATAATTTGTGCATTTCTGTTATATTTATCTCTAACGTCTTTATCATTTCTAAATGTTTAAAATTAATACTTCTTTTTTTTTGCTTAAAATGACTCACATTCGCTCCATTATGTTCAGCTCGTTGGCGCGTGCTGGTTGTTGCTGCAGGGTTTCCATAGCAACGGTCCGTTCGTCTCCAGGTGACGACAGAAACTTGACTGAAAACACGTCACGCATACTTCCTGCAAACAGCAGGCAACTTAACTACATTTAGGGTATTTAACATAATGCAATGTCAAACACAATGTTAAAAAGTCCAAAACATTGTAGAATTAAAATTCTATGCAGTTGAGACAAAACGTCCATGACAATCCCAAATACCATTTCATTCATGCTCATTGTTTTATTGCCTTCAATTAGCCGCATAGGTCCCAAACATTTCTGCGTAATTGATTAGTGGGGGAGCAATACAAACAAAAATGCCCGAGGCCAAAAAAGAGGCAGGTCTCTAGATGAGCCCTCACATTCATTAACCAGAAACTAAAGTAACCTACCTTATGTGATGCACGATAAAATGGATCTGTTCATAGCACCCGTAAACAAAACAAAAAGGATTCAAAAAATAAAATCTATACGTAAAATCTGGAAACCAGATGCCAGTGCACTCACCCCAATTACCTGAGCTAGATGTCTTGCGCTAAAAAACAAAAACAACACCGTCAAAACTATTTCACTGATTAACTGCCTTAAAAGAATAATTAAGTGTGCTGTCTGTAGACAAAGTTGATAAATTAAGTGAGTGGTACTTCCTATTCATTTGGTAGCGTCATAAAAATAACAAATACACCAAAAAGGGTGAGTTAGGAGGTGTGGCAAAATTATAAATTACAGTAAAATAAAGCTTTGTGCAAGTGTGGTGGAGCGCCGAGGTCGTTCTCCTTGAAGCAGAGGTGGTGGTGGGGGGTTCACTGGGCTATTCAGCAAATGTCAGCCAATGGCCAGCAGCATATGGAGGGAGACATTGTCTATTAGTGGTCCTTCCACTGGCCCACTTTGTGTTCAATGGGATCGAGATGGAAGTAATCACCCATGGTTATTCCTTTCCTGTAGAGTTCAGGTGAGTGGGGAAAAACGCATGTTTACGACTCGACAGGTGTCCGGTCCGTTTATCACTGGGCTGTTGAGTCTCCGTTGAGTTCGACGCCGTGCTGCTGTAGCTGCGCTCGAAGCAGCGCGTTGTCGCTCTTGAGTTCCTCAAGCTGGAAATGTTACAAGGCAGAGAGGACCATTCTGAATACAGTGCCAACGTTGACTGGGAAAAAAAAAACAATGTCGAACCAAAATAAATATATTTAAGGGGTGACAAAGTTTCAGTGCTGTTTGGTGACTGGACGCGTACCACACTAAACGATTTTGTTAACCTGTTGTCGAAGCAGTTCGTTGTCCAGCTCGATTCGCTCCACTTCTTTGCAGCTCTCCTGCAGTCGTTGGTTATTCTGACGCAGCTCTCTGATGTAATCGCAAGCTTTGGACAGGATGCCTCCTTTACTCTAGGGAGGGAATAATAAGGCAGAAATGAGTCAGATGGAAATGTTAATCATATGCGGTGTCCCAAGAGTTTTTGCACAACGTACAGCTCCAGTTCTATTGTCTATGTTACAGTCAGGGATGATTTTCGAAAGTGTGACGATCCAGTTGTTAATCTTGTCTCTTCTTCTTCTCTCCACTGAAAGAAGGAAATCGTTTATTAAATGATTGCAATATACTAAAAAAAAACATTGACATACCCTCATTGTGTTGCGCTCTTCTTCTTTCATCCCTTGGTGCTCGTGGACCGTCCACCTTCCTGTAAGGACACATTTTTCTTGTGGCTCCAGTTTTATCCCAAGCAAAATTAACTACAGGTAATTCCAAAAGTACATTTATACCCAAGTTAATTTTAGGAGAGACTTTCCCCGCCCCTCATCAGTCAGGCAAAATGATTACATTCTGGTAGCCTTTGAGACCACCGGCCACACTTCTTTTCTAGACCAACCTTTTTTTTTGGAAAATATATTATTTACATTCATGCCAAGAAAATAAAGGACCCACGAAGCAGGAGTTTAAATCAAACTGCAGGGATGAACCGAAAATGACGTTTATGCTAAGCACCTCAGGGACAAACACATCACACCTCACAGTATGATTACAGTATTGTGTTGTTTTGTAAACAACGGGGGTAACACTGAGGGGAGGGAATCGCAGCAGCATTGGTTCGAATGTGAAAGTTCTCCTCACCAGTTTGTGCTGCCATGCTGCAACATCTCGCTTTCACCAACGTCTCTGGGGATGGCAGGTAAGTAGGACACAGTGTGGTTTTCAGGTTTTTGATCATTTAATAAGGAACGCTATTGTTCCGCTGTTGCACTTTTGGATTTTTTTGTTTTTTTTTTTAACAAAATAAAACTTCATGGGGAGTTTGATTGAAATCATTTTAAAATGTAGGATTCAGAACGGCTTTGTGTAGAAGAGGGAGGTATTTTTTTCTCTTCCCCATGTAAAGTGACATTGTGTACTCACCCTGGGTAAGTGTGCGTGCGCGGTGCGATGGTCCGTTGAGTTGCCGACTGCAGCACATCAGGAGGGGTCATCATTACGTAGAACTGACCTGGACGCAAGCAATAAAAGCTTCATTATTATCATTATTCGACATTTTTTATTCTGTTTGAAGACCATATAAAGTGAAAGTATGTAAACAAACCTGCCCCCTGTGTGATTGTGGGCTCAGAGGTGGTTTGCACCGACACGGCTGTGGCTGTCCCGTCGGTGACAGCGGCGGCGGGAAAGTAGGCGAAACGTGTCTCTCCTCCTACCGTCTCCCCGACAGGACTGCCCCCGTTACTGAAAGGGTTCTGGATCACAGCCTGGATGGTAATGAATGAATCCATCAAAAAAAGTCATTCAATCACTGTTGAAACCACCATCATCGTATGTTTTGCTTTGTTCTTAAAATCAAATTAAAATGTCGCCGATGTAAATTCACAATAATATTTCCATGTTCACGCACCTGAGGTGCTCCTGCAAATGCTGCGGCGGAGACGACGCTAACCGCCGCAGTGGCGTCGGAGGATGGATCAATGTTGTCGTCTGTCACCTGGACGACACGATAGGTCACCTTGAGAGAGAGCAGGAACAGTGTTGGAATCATACTAGAAAGAAAACAACGGCTATTTAAATCATAGTCTTTACCTGCCCGCCATTATTGTCTGTGCGAAACTGGTACTGGACATTGTGGTCAGAGAACGCAGCCTGTGCGACAGCAGAAATGGTCCCAGCTACTTCTCCTGTAAATAAAGCAAACCAAAATTGGGCACGTCAAGTATTGCATCTTCATATATATGTCACATAATGTTAAATATTAGAACATAACATATATTCTAGAATATTCTGGCAGCAGCTTGAAATAAATATCATACCTTCCTGTAACTGCTCAATGTCGTCGGGTTCCTGTTTGTCGTGACTGCAAAAAAGTGAAAACGTTATTTTGTCCAAAGAATAACCAAATAAAGTTGACCACCGGGTGAGCGGCGCCGCCGTGTGGTCACATGAGCAAACTACATGTTAAGATAAAAAATAATAAAGTACAGTGCCGCACTGCACTATAGTGCAATAAAATTAAGTAAAATAAAACAAATCTAACTTAAAATGTAAAACCTGAATACACGATAAAGGCTAATTAAACCCAAACGTTGAGTTTGAGTCTCAAGTTCGAAATGGTACGTCTTCTTGAAATGACCTTAATACCTCCAAAACTACGCTAGTTCTGGCCTACTTAAGTACTTATAATCTCCAAAGACGTACACCCGGTAAAGTTAAACGCAATGCGGGCAAGAAAAGAATAAACATAAAACCATGCTTTAGTTGTTGCCTCGTTTTGACGTCTTGCAGTAGCCGCAATGTTACACAGTTGCTAAATTCAAAAAATAGGACAAAAATGAATTCAATGATCGCTTGGGTGTAGAAATTAAACATTGCCTTAGAGATTAGTCGTAAAACAACTCTAGAAAAAGAAGAAAAGCGTTTGCAAAGAGTCTAAACTATGGCGGCCTTGCTCGGACGGAGCCTGGCGGGCGGGCCGAACGAGAGAAACGGCTGACGGGCCGAAGCTCACCTCGCCGAGCTGTCCACACTCTGCTCCAGCATATCCATGAAGGCTCCGTCAGCGTGGGAACGAGCGATCCGCGGAGATGGAGGATGGTCACGGGGACAAACAGAGGGGTCATGTGAGGCAGACAGGCCAGGACACGTGAGGCGTCGAACGGCTGCTAAAATGGAGGCAGGCTTCCCTTTCGTCTCCACGGCTGCTTGTGTAAGCGTGCGGCCAAACCTCGCTTGTTTTCGAGCCGACACGACACAGATGCGCCGGAAATTGAACGGGACCTTTATTACAACTTTTCGGCTGTTAAAGTTTTTAAAAAGGCGTTGTTTGTGTCGTTTTTTTTTCAATGCGATTCCCGTTTTTGCGACACTGAGCCGCCGCAAAGTAGCTTTATGTGCTTAATAAAACAAGGAGTGGACTTTGTTTTAAAACATTTATCTTTAATATAATTTGTGTGTGCGTGCGAGATTAATATTTGTATTTTATATTACAATATATTACCATTACTAATAGTAATTATAGTTAATTATAGTAATTAAATATAGTAATTTACTATATTACCAAGGTAACGCATTCGGATTACTTTTACCATCAAGAGTGTCTCATCTAAGACGTGTTTGCCCTCAGACCATACGTCATAAAGCCAGATGACGTCACTGTTTCGTTTGAAAGCAGATAAAAGATTCAGATGACGTTGTAAAGCATTTAAAAAAAGGGCAGTAACAAACAAAAAAATATCTAAAGCTATTCCAATTCCTCCATAAATCTAACAAATTGACTCACCAAGAAATGGCCGACCTTAGGCAGCAGGACCAGCCGGAGGATGTGGAGATGATGTCCCAAGAAAGTAGTCCTCAACTTCAAACCTCAAACAATCCGCTCTCACCCAACAGCATCAGACGTCTCGAAGCGCAGAACGCCGGTTTGCGTTGGCACATCCCAGAGGTGGCCGTTTACGGGACGGAGCCGGCGAATTCTGTACGTCTGCAGCTAGAGGTGAAGAAGTTGAAGTACCAACTCAACGAGACGAAAGAAAGGTGAGACTTTTATCAAAAATAAACCAACAACAAAATGGAGACCAGCTATTAGTGCTGAATACAAATAGGTTAAAAAAATTGGAAACTGCAGGTTAATATGTACATTTTAGAAAAAGCAGTAAGCAATAAAACCAGTAAGCAAGTAAAAAGAGTACAAAGTCAGCAAGATAACTAATGAATCAAATCTGACTCTGTTCTTATTCAAAGTCAAAATCAAAGTCAAAGTCAGCTTTATTGTCAATCTCTCCACGTCACAACACACAAAGAGACCGAAATTACGTTTTTCTCTATCCCACGGTGACGAGACACATAACACGATAGACATACAAGTACGCGACACAATATAAAAACAAGAAGGCAAAAAATTCAAACAATCAATAGTAAGAGTGATGAATAAATAATAAATAAACAGATAACACAATAAATAAGAGGAGCAAAACGGAGCCAGCAAGCATAGCGCAAAAGTAAAAAACATCATAAACAAAAAGGCACAAACAATAAATAATAAGAGTAATAATAAATAATAAATAAACAGCTGCTGTTTATAACATCTGCATGACAACATAACATCCACCAGGTGTCAGTGCTGAGCGACAGTTACTGTGTCTCGTCACCGTGGGATGGAGGAAACGTAATTTCGATTTCTTTGTGTGTCTTGGCATGAAGGAATTGACAATAAAGATGACTCTGGTATTATTAGCCATAGGTAATGTCGTTATGTGCGTCGAAGCAAGCACCATACGTTCAGAGGACAGCAGTTTAATAAACTCACACGAGGATTCAGAGAACAAAATATATCACTTGGTTGCGTTACATCCGGGGAGCGAGAGCAGCTTCTTCGTCTCAGCTACGGTAGCCGTGCGGGACATTCTTTTAGCACAATACACAATCATGCAATTATCTACATCCTCTCCTTCTAGAACATTGCCTCTATAAAAAATATTGTTAACTAAAAAACTGTAATATACAAATGTGACATGACAGTCTATCAATAAACAATTCTGCGTAAAACTGGCAGCATAAAACTTACTGAATTAACAAATTATTCCTCTTGGAAATGCACGAAGGTACACTTGGTAATAATAACAAGTATGTAAACAACCTTAGAGCTTAACTTTTTTTTTTCAAAACGCAACTAACAAACATGCAGTTCAATCCTTGTACTTCGGATTCGGCTTAGAAATCCGACCTGAGCGAGTCACATAAGCAGAACAATTGTGTGACACTCGGGTGGGCACATCAGCTGGAGATGTTGTCGATTGCTCATTGGTGGAGTAGTGAGCAGATGGTTGAGAGAAGTGAGACGGTCGGGCATGTGGACTGGATAGAAGAGGGTCCGGCGGACTCGGAACCGGTGGTTGAGAGTGATGGTCAGAGTCGGCGTGCAAAGGTGGGGTTGGTTCAGCAACAGGAAGGATGTGACGGCGATTCCTCCTGTAGATGCCTCCGTTGGATTCAACGATGTAGGAGCGCGGCTCTTTGCAAGCCTGAACCACTTTCCCGAGGCGGTCATATCCCTCTGCAGTCTGTAACCGGACAATTTGTCCTCTCACAAGTGGCACCAGAGGGCGACTTGTTGCATCATAGTACTGCTTTTGAACAAGTCTTTTCCTTTGAAGCTGAGTAGCAACTTGTCCTGCACCCTTTATTGTAGGCACAAGCAGAGTGTTGTTGACAGGAAAGGTAGAACGTGTCTGGCGAGACATGAGACGCTGTGCAGGTGATCCAAGCGTGTTGTCTCGAGGAATGTTCCTGAGGTTGAGCAGGTTGAGAAAAACATCTGTTCCATCTCGGTGTGACTTTTCCATGAGCTGTTTGGCACTGCGGACGGCACGCTCGGCTAATCCATTTGACTGCGGGTATCCGGGACTGCTGGTAACGTGAGTAATGTCCCACTGTTTGGAAAAGTCGCGGAATCGTTGGCTAGTGTATTGCTTGCCATTATCAGAAATCAGTGTATGGGGTGCTCCATGAACAGAAAAATGTCTCTTTAGCTTTTTTATCACTGTAGCTGAAGACAAATCACGAAGCAGATCAATTTCGAACCATCCCGAGTAAGAGTCTACAAGGACTGAATACTGTTGACCATGCCATTCAAAAATGTCCGTTGCGACCGTAGACCATGGCAGGGTAGGGACAGGATGAGCTTTCAGCGGTTCCTTTTGCTGGTGTGGTCGTGTGCTATTGCATACAGCACAAGACAGTAGTACTTTTGTGATGTCCGTGTTCATGTTGGGCCAAAACACTGTACTTCTGGCTCTACATTTAGTTGATTCAAGGCCTGGGTGACCTCTATGCATAATTTGGATGTACTCTTGTTGCAGTGAGATTGGTATGACAGGTCTGTGTCCTTTAACAACAATACCTTCTTCCACTACCAACTCGTCTCTGTATGGAAAATATGGGCGGACAGAGAGCGGTGCCTGACGTTCTTTGTTAGGCCATCCATTCTGGATCACATTGCTAAGAGTTTGAAGCACTTGGTCACTGGCAGTGTGTGTTCTCAGCTCTTCAAGCCTGGCTGTCGAGATAAAACTGACTGACATGACTTCAAACGAGCTGTGAGCACTAGATAATTCAGAAACTTTACCGTTTGGGGCTCTTGACAGGGTGTCGGAAAGGTACATTTGCTTGCCCTTTTTATAAACCAAGGTGATGTCAAAAGCTTGTAGACGAAGTAGCATCCTCTGCAGACGAGCTGGAGCTGTGAGGATCGGCTTCTTCAGTATAGTGACCAGAGGTTGGTGGTCTGTTTCAATGACGGTGTGCT
The DNA here is from genome assembly GCF_033458585.1 of Syngnathus typhle. NCBI lineage: Eukaryota > Metazoa > Chordata > Actinopteri > Syngnathiformes > Syngnathidae > Syngnathus > Syngnathus typhle. Next base: position 3,539,217 of record NC_083757.1, read on the forward strand.
TGCCATAGATGTAGTCCTTAAACTTAGTGCATGCAAAAAGTTTGATCTCTTGTGCACGATCCAGTATTTTCTTCAGATTAGCATCATGTTCTGCAGCATCGCGACCTCCCACAATGATGTCGTCGACTATGACAGCACATGGGTAACCGGCAAACAGTTGTTCCATTGAGCTTTGGAAAACTTCACTTGCTGAGTTGATGCCAAATGGCATGCGGAGAAATCGGTAGCGCCCAAAAGGTGTGCTGAATGTTGTCAACATGGATGACTTTTGATCTAGCTTTATTTGCCAAAAGGAGTTCTTGGCATCAAGCACCGAAAACAGGGTGGCACCTGACATTTTGCTGGATACGTCTTCCACACTACGCATCGGATAGTGGGGTCTCTTTAAAGCATTATTCAAGTCTTTGGGGTTGATGCACAGTCGTATCTCTTCTTTGTCTTTCTTGTGTGCTGCTACCATCGATGAAACCCAGTCCGTGGGCTCAGAGACGGGGCAGATGACTCCTTTGCTTGTCATGTTATCAAGTTCAGCTTTAACACGGGCCTGCATCGCCAAGGGGACACGGTGCGCTGGACGCACGACTGGCTGTACAGCTGGATCTACTACCATGGAGTAGGTGATTGGCAGTTCTCCTAATTCATCGCTGAACACATCTTTGTATTTCTCTTTGATATTTTTGACAAAGTCTGTGATAGTCTCCGTACCGACCTGGTGCACGTGAGGGCTGAATGTGACAAGTCCGAGACGCATACATGCACGAAATCCCAAAAGTGGAATAACATCACGCTCCACGAGGAAGAAGGGTAGCGTGTGTTGCTGTTCATCCAAGTAGCATGACAGTGAGACAAGACCTGCAGTTTCGACACGATAGGTCACCTTGAGAGAGAGCAGGAACAGTGTTGGAATCATACTAGAAAGAAAACAACGGCTATTTAAATCATAGTCTTTACCTGCCCGCCATTATTGTCTGTGCGAAATTGGTACTGGACATTGTGGTCAGAGAACGCAGCCTGTGCGACAGCAGAAATGGTCCCAGCTACTTCTCCTGTAAATAAAGCAAACCAAAATTGGGCACGTCAAGTATTGCATGTTCATATATGTCACATAATGTTAAATATTAGAACATAACATATATTCTAGAATATTCTGGCAGCAGCTTGAAATAAATATCATACCTTCCTGTAACTGCTCAATGTCGTCGGGTTCCTGTTTGTCGTGACTGCAAAAAAGTGAAAACGTTATTTTGTCCAAAGAATAACCAAATAAAGTTGACCACCGGGTGAGCGGCGCCGCCGTGTGGTCACATGAGCAAACTACATGTTAAGATAAAAATTAATAAAGTACAGTGCCGCACTGCACTATAGTGCAATAAAATTAAGTAAAATAAAACAAATCTAACTTAAAATGTAAAACCTGAATACATGATAAAGGCTAACTAAACCCAAACGTTGAGTTGAGTCTCAAGTTCGAAATGGTACGTCTTCTTGAAATGACCTTAACACCTCCAAAACTACGCTAGTTCTGGCCTACTTAAGTACTTATAATCTCCAAAGACGTACACCCGGTAAAGTTAAACACAATGCGGGCAAGAAAAGAATAAACATAAAACCATGCTTTAGTTGTTGCCTCGTTTTGACGTCTTGCAGTAGCCGCAATGTTACACAGTTGCTAAATTCAAAAAATAGGACAAAAATGAATTCAATGATCGCTTGGGTGTAGAAATTAAACATTGCCTTAGAGATTAGTCGTAAAACAACTCTAGAAAAAAAGAAGAGTACAAAGTCAGCAAGATAACTAATGAATCAAATCTGACTCTGTTCTTATTAGGCATAATAACATCTGCATGACAACATAACATCCACCAGGTGTCAGTGCTGAGCGACAGTTACTGTGTCTCGTCACCGTGGGATGGAGGAAACGTAATTTCGATTTCTTTGTGTGTCTTGGCATGAAGGAATTGACAATAAAGATGACTCTGGTATTATTAGCCATAGGTAATGTCGTTATGTGCGTCGAAGCAAGCACCATACGTTCAGAGGACAGCAGTTTAATAAACTCACACGAGGATTCAGAGAACAAAATATATCACTTGGTTGCGTTACATCCGGGGAGCGAGAGCAGCTTCTTCGTCTCAGCTACGGTAGCCGTGCGGGACATTCTTTTAGCACAATACACAATCATGCAATTATCTACAGGTAAAATGAACAGTTTAAAGTTGGAACATGTCGAAAGACATTCCTGTCCACAAAGCCCAGTGGAAAATAAAGATGCTGAGGAAAAGGTACTGCTGCTTTGACGTTGGGGATGTCTGGATAATCTGCAGTAAAATCGAAAACACCAAAAATAAATCCTCTATCCACATTAAAAGTAAAATAACATAGTTTATTTAAAAGTTGACAGAATTGCATTGCATGCAAAAAATATGCACATCTCTTAAAACTTGTTACAAATGTAAGGCTGTGTGTGCAATAGTTAGACAGAAATGATGACGACAGCTATTCGCTGTGCAACATACCGTTTTTTTCCGTGTATAGTGCGCAATATTTTACTAATTTATTGTCCTAAAATCTGGGGTGCGTATTACCGTTTTTTTCCGTGTATAGTGCGCAATATTTTACTAATTTATTGTCCTAAAATCTGGGGTGCGTATTATACATGGGTACAAAGAAAAAAAATTTTAATTTTTTTTTTTTTAATTTTTTTTATTATTTTTTTTTAAATAAAGTCATGGTACAACAAAACCAACAACAGGACTGACCGACAAAGTCGTGGAACAAAAAGACAGGGTGACATTACCAAAGACAGGAACAGAATGACAGTAACACATGCAATGATCCAACGGTGAGCAAGGGGCAGACAGGACTTAAATACAAAACACGTTACATCGATTGAGGTGACACAGGAAGAGCGGGGTGACACGAACAGAAACTATGGCAACCTAGACACATAGCAAAACTGGGGACGAGACATGACAAATCTCCCCCGAAATAAAACTCACCTTTCTTCTTGTTTGTTGTCAATCGCGCATCGCATTCAGCCATCCTGCCCAACACACTTAGTAAAATTCATAATTGACGACACATCGTTTGATGCGATGGTGCAATCCTCGATGGTGTGTTATTGTCAAATATTGTTTGTTTTTTAATCTCCATCGCGGACCGGACGTCATACGGAGGCCGCCATTACAGATGCGCAGAACGGTTGCGCAAGACACGTCAGCTATATAAAGAGCGAGAGTTCAGTTCTCCACCTATTAGTTTCAATTCACAGTTTAATTAGCAGTTTCAATCAGCAAATAACAAAATGCGTATTACAGGTAATATTTTATTTCACAACACTTTGCCTTGTTCCTTTCGTCTCTGCTGTTCATTTCAAACACGCTCCATACGACCGCAATGCTCTTGTATTAGACGCTCGCTCGATCACCTGCTAGTTTGCCGTCTGTCACAATGTACCCTACACAAATCCGAAACATTTGTTGCGGCTCCGAGTCACGACGAGGGGCAAGTTTTGGTTTCCAAGGGTGTTTTTATTCCTCTTCAACGTCTCTCCCATACAGAGCCGCCGTGTGCGCACGGAGCGCGGTGGTGCGTTTAGGGGCAGTCGGAGAAATCAACGCCAACAAAAAAAATGATATCCAGCCTAGTTAAGACCATACCAAAGACTTTAAAAATGGGACCCATTGCCTCCCTGCGTGTGTGACGATCTTTGGGACTTAAAAAAAAAAAAAAAAATTAAAAAAGAAATTTAAAAAAATTCATAAAAATTGGGTGTTTTCTAAACAGAAATTACTTTGACACTAATAAAACCACCAGGTTGTCAGACGTAGTAGCTCAACAAAACTTGAGTTCCCCGTTATTGAAGAACTCCAGGGAGAAAGACGCCATGCATTTCTGCCGTAAAGAAATTAAAAAGGCGGCCGTAGGTTTATTGACTTTATAAACGTAACCACTTAAACGAAACACATGGCAACTTATAGAACAAATGGACATTCAAACAATCTTAACACTGTTCAAACATGCGACCTAACATATCGTCCTAATTTTGTTGTATTTCAATCACCGCCAACGTCAGAGCATCTCAACGCTAGAAGACGCCCAAACTATATAACCTCAGCGTTTGAATAAATGTTGTTACTACGCGCTATAACGAGCTGACAGTAGCAAGCGCAGATGCTAGCGTGTAACGATAGCAAAAAGACGCAAGGACCGTTTGAGGCTAGTTGCCCACACGCGCGGGCAGACAAACACTAAATGGACATAAACATGATAGTTTATAGTAGATTAGACCATGATAGTTTATAGTAGATTAGACCATCAAAGAACACATTTGGTCATTTTAATTCTTATGAGGACGACGTGTTGCTACTTACCGTCGACAGAGGCCAACATTCACGGCACGGCAGCACCGCAATGAATGTAATGTTCACGTCGTGACGCGTACATGCTCCCTTGAGGCATTTACGACAATCGGAAAATCTTAATTTCAAGTCCCTGGTGTAAGTAGCTTATTAAATTATCGTGTTTTGAGCCACGTACCTAGTCACAAAAATGACGATGTGCTGCTGGTTGAATATCAAAAGTAGAGTTTGGATTCAGCAATTGCAGTCTAGCTTGGCAGGTATTCGATGGCCGTTTAATGTTTCAAAATGTGAGGAGTTGATGAATGTTTGTTAAGAAATCAGACTCTGCTGACGTAAGGTTAGCATGATCCATTGTATTTCTTTTGAAAATTACAATAGAAAAAACACAAAAAAAAAATCAAAAAAAAAATCAGACCTATCTTGATTCGGCCAAAAACCAACTTTATTCACAGGACAGTGGTTAAAGATTCGATGTGTGGTAAGTCTCCTTTCACCTCCCCGAAGAGAGCGGAGAGTTCTTGCCTCTGGACCCACACAAAGCCACACAAAGAGAAGACCAGTAGATCAATTAGGCCGAATTTACCAATTGTTTAATCCTGACAAAGCAAGCTAATACAGGCGCCTGGGTCTCGGGTCCTTAACACAAAAACTTGTGTGCCTTCGTGACCATCAAAGACAACACATTCTTCCGGGTTGCCCAGTTTTAAAGAAACACAATATGAATATTCAAGCATGCAAAATATTGTGTGGTGATTGGTCGATGGTTGATGGTCATCTCCTCCTCGTTTGGGTTTTCCCCCTGCTCAGCACAGGTGTCTGGACCACAAAGACGAGTTGTTATTCGCGTTCCTCACCGGCCTTGAGATGTCCTCCCTGTCTGGACCTCCTGTTCCACAGTACTTTGAAGAAAACAAATTCATGTAGTCTGCCCATTCCTTTCCACTTATTAAGCGACCACACTACTACTAGAAATTATATTGATATGATTATATGTGTCTAACGCAGCCTTAATCAAATGTGTTTGCAAACTGCCGAAAGTACACAGCAAAAACTGGAGTGTTGAAATTTCAGGGTTAAACATGTCAGAGTTGATTTCAACTCTCAAAGTGTCATTTTAACACATTCTGATTAAAATGGTGTTCAGTGTTGGAGTTATTTAACAGAGTTATTCCAACCTAAGCAAATCAACTCTGTAGAGATGTAAAGTGCATCTCGGCCGAGTTAACTTGCTTGATAGGCCCCTGGGCTTCAGTCCAGGTAACCCCATGTGTTATGCCCCTGGGCTTTCAGCAGGGTGAACCCGTGCATCAATCAATAGTCTCCTGTGCGTGGCGTGGTCAACCGTCGTTTATTTCGCTGCTGGAATCAGGAATGGATGCGAAGTTGGACTTTTACACGAGAGGTAAGCTACAAAATCAAACTTGTAGGAACAATAACATTGAATTAAACATCTGCTGAGAATATTTATGTAACTTTGCTAAGCATTTTTTGTGGTTGGCACTGGACAGCGAACGTTTGGATTTTTTTTTTAATGCAATGTTAACTTCACCACTAACGTTACCACTTGCTAAAAAATAAACATTAATAAAAAAACGGTTTCCTATGTTATCCTTTGCATTTTACCAAGTCTCACGCATGCTTGAGAGGTTGTATAAACAAGGCTTCATATTTAACTGTCGAATATAGTTTGGGGCTAACGTTAGCACATGTTAACAAGCTAACTTGAAGTTCATGGCGGGTGCAATGTTTAAATAAATCAGTTTTGCCTCAAATGTAAATGTTAATTACGGTAGCATGTGCTGCAGTCACTACAGCTAGTCGCTGCCACGTTCATCAATGAGAGCGTTTCCACTGGGCCTGCTGTGGCATGTTTTAACAGCCTCCCAGCAGCTGCTGAATGTGTTTAATCTTAGACATGCAGTGAAATTAATAATGAAACAATTTCTTGCATGATACACAACGTTTATGTGAGTGTTAAATAATTATTTCTTGCATGTTAAGTGTTTACTGACATTTGTTTGTTGTTGCATGTCTCAGAAAAATGTTGATCCAGGTTCGGTATTGCCAACAGCAGAAGTATGTGAAGTTGGATGAGGTTGATGGATGTTTTGATTTTGTGCAGTTCCATGACAAAGGTTTGTTTTTGTTTTACTTATGCTTGGTTTGATATAAAGGGCAGAACAACGCCCCTTTCTTTTAAGATTTGGACTGAAAAGAGAATGTATTTTATGCAGGGGATTATCTCTGAATTTGTTTACAGTGGTGGATTAAATTATTGAATGTGAAATGAGGCAAGATCAGTGCTATCTTAAAGGTCCACTCAGATGTATCTTGTCTTTTCCAGTCATCGAGAGATTTTGCCTGCCACCTGACGCAAAATTAGTGTACAAAGATGCAACAGGGACAGAAGTTGATGAGGACATTTTCAGTGACCTTGTCAGCCAAGGCAATGTGACTCTATCAGTTTTCTCAAATGACGGTGAGAAATGTAAAGGGGTAAATTACATAATGCAATGTGTAAAACACTAATGCAAATTTATAAGTACAGAAATACAGTAAACAATTTCAATTTAATGTTTTCAGAATTAAGTCATTTAATACACTTAAAGGTGGATCAAATATTCAATATCATTCTTTGTGGTTACACAACAGGGACATTCAGCCTGACTTTTATTGAATGGTTTAAATGTCATTTTAACTGACATAAATCCAATATGAATACCAAATGTATTTTTGATTAATCTAATTCATGCCTTTAAAACAATTTCTGAAAATATTTCTGAATTGCCTATCAAGACTGAGAATCAATTGATTAAATGAGTTGAGTCTATGGTGTGCCGTTGGCTTGGTTAGATCAAAAATCTTCTATGACTTTTTGTATACTGCAAATAAACACCCCACCCCCCTTCTTTTTTTTTTTTTTTTTTTTTTTTTTAGAATTTTCCGATTGCTCCTTGTCCTCTCCATCCGATTATTCTGATTCAAGCTTCAGTTCATGTGCAAGTACATCAACTATACTCCTAGATGAGGTTCCTAGGAAGAAACCAAGACTTGAGGGCCCACTTACTGCAGCATCTGCTAGAAAGGTTGTGCTAAGTACTCACAGGTTTCTTAAAATCAACATTTGTCATCCTTAAACTCTAGAAAGGCAGTTTATCACATTTGTTTTTTTGCTTCTTTTTCAAAGTTGATTGAAGATGTCCTTGGTACCAGCTCAGGTGGTGAAGAGGTCCTCCAAGAGTATCACACAACAAAAACTCTAACAGATGCTACCAGAAGAAAGTTGGTCAATATAATAGTGGCACACATGATTGATAAACACGGGTATGTGTGTTCTATTTGTCTGTACTATCCTTTTTTTATTAACAAGTTAACTACTTGGCCCTTGTATTAATGCTAATTTGATCTTTTCTCAGGCAACTCCCAAGCAAAGCTGTTCGAGAAGAGTACGCTCTTGGGATAGTGACAGTGTTCCCGTCCCTCAAAGACCCATACTCCAAGAAAGGCTATGTATAGTCATTATTATTGTACTCTCTGTTTACATAATTTTCATGTTTTGTCTACATTACAGTAACATTTAGATTCTGAAATTTCACAGTAGCTTATGAGGTTGACATCACATTAATTTTGAATGTATTTCCATTTTAGGAACATTTCTATGATGCTGCAAGCAGCACCGGATACATTTCTTGGCGTCTGAAAACGATTCAGAGAAAGATTCGAAGAGGACATGCATCTACAAGTAGCCCCACTGGCTTTTCCCCAGGAGGAGGTCAGTCTATCTATCTATCTATCTATCTATCTATCTATCTATCTATCTATCTATCTATCTATCTATCTATCTATCTATCTATCTATCTATCTATCTATCTATCTATCTATCTATCTATCTATCTATCTATCTATCTATCTATCTATCTATCTATCTATCTCTCTCTCTATCTCTCTCTCTCGCTATCTCTCTCTCTATCTCTCTCTCTCTATCTCTCTCTCTCTCTCTCTCTATCTCTCTCTCTATCTCTCTCTCTATCTCTCTCTCTATCTCTCTCTCTATCTCTCTCTCTATCTCTCTCTCTATCTCTCTCTCTCTCTCTCTCTCTCTCTCTATCTCTCTCTCTATCTCTCTCTCTACGCAACTGTCTTTCTTTCTCTAAGTACCCCTCATTTTTCTTTCTTTCTTACAACTTCATCTAGGGTGTTTCTTGTTTTTTTTCTTGAAAGAATTGTGTGCTTTTTTTCAGGAGGCCCAAATGTGCGCAGGTCCATTGTTGTTGACCAGCAGCTTGATGGGGATGCATACCAGGAAGCCATCTCCTTGCTCAACCATACAACAGACAGTTCCGTAATTTTTCTGAAGATGAGAGAGACCTTTCAGAATCGCCAAAAACTCATCCACGACTCAGACAAAACTCAAGATATCTTCTCCATCTTCCCAAGATTCCTGGATACAAAGGGATTGGTAAGTATGAAATGGGATTTTTAGAATGCCTTGAAATGTGCTGAATGTGGTAGTAGTACATTTGCTTTCTTATAGATGAATCAAGACTTCACACTCCTGTTTGAAGAGGAGGTTTCCAACCTGCTGCTCCAGAAATGGGATCCGTTCTTCAGAGATAACGTCATCAAAGAGGCCAAGCGGCTCACCCCAACACCTGAGCTGCGCCGAATGCTGCAGGCCGCAGAGTCTCCAGGAAGTGAACTTGATGAGGCACCAAGTGAGTTTTGTTCGATAGAATTTGTTATAAGCAATTACAGTTCAATAGTCTTGTGATTAATAAAGACCGATTGATTTTATGTTACTGGACTTCAATTGTTCGTTCATTCTGTGTATTTCTTTTTCTTTTTAAAGTTGGGTTAAAGTCGATGGTGTTGAGTACAAAGGTGGACTTGTTGTTTGCAGTTCCATGGAGGAAGACATGCCAGTCTTTTGTCAAATAGATGATGTACTTCTGGTTGAAGATGACGTTTATTTTTTGACAAAAAAGCTATTTACAGAGATGTTTGTTGAACACCACCATGCCTTCAAAGTTTTACCAACTGAAGAGAGGTGTGTCATGAAAATGACTGAACTCAAATGTCACAAACCATTTGATATTCAAAGCTCATATGGTAAAGCAGATGAAAGTTTGTACATTATACCCTCGTTTATTATGTTTTAACTGACTGCATTGGGGGAAAGTTCTTAAAATAAATGGTAAGCAGATGGAGGTTTGTACATTATACCCTCATGTTTTAACTGACTGCATTGGGGGAAAAGTTAAAATAAATTGTGTTTTTGAAAATGCATTTTTCTTGGAATTGTCATTTTAATGGTTGTATTGTACGGTTTTTCTTTTAACTATGTAGTGTCAATTTAACCAAATTTAGGAAGTTAAAAAGGAGCTTTGATATAATGTAAATCGATAGTGCTAATTTAACCCAGTTTAGAGAGTTAAAAAGGAACTCTGATATAGTGTTAATGTAACTCGATATAGTGTTAATTTAACACAGTTTAGGGAGTTAAAAAGGAACTCTGATATAGTGTTAATGTAACTCGATATAGTATTAATTTAACACAGTTTAGGGAGTTAAAAAGGAACTCTGATATAGTGTTAATGTAACTCGATATAGTGTTAATTCAACCCAGTCTAGGGAGTTAAAAAGTAACTCTGATATAGTGTTAATGTAACTCGATATAGTGTTAATTCAACCCAGTCTAGGGAGTTAAAAAGTAACTCTAGGTACAGTGTTAAATAATTAACTATTTTGAAAGTGTTAATTTAACTCTGTAGAGTGTGGAGCTATATAAACCCGCAAAAAGTGTTAAAATTGACTCTGTGGGAGTTGATTCAACACTCCAGTTTTTGCTGTGTACATTTCCCTTTACCATCCCATAGTCGCAAGTCATCAATATAAATAGCACATTTGACTGCGTCAAGGGTTTCCATGAGATCTCGCCCCATTTAATTGTCCATCCATTTTCCATATTCCCAGTTTATGTGTATATCTGTCATCTCAGGAACACAAAGAAAGAATACGATCTGTCAAGAGCGCTGCAGATGGTCAATGACTTAGAAGCCTCTGTGAACTCCAAGGACGCGTCTTTGGCGACAGCGTCAGGAAAAAACCGTCGCCTTCAGAGAAAAAACCAAAGCCTTGAGACAGAAAACCGAGATCTGACGATGCAGGTTGCCAAGGTGAATCAAATCACGATTAAATTACCGTGATGATTGTGTTAAAGTTGTTGCCACGTTTAGCTCGAGACCAGCTTGGAAGATGCCCAAAATCAGCTGCAGGATGAGATGCCCAGGAGGGTGGATGGAGAGTATCGCATTCAAACCCTTAAAAAGGAGCTGGAGGTCGGACACGATTATCATCACTATCGCTTATTTAATTAATGAAAATAAAGCTGAGTCATTCTCACGTCTCACGTAGGAGTTGCGCGAGGTCAAACGCCAGCACGAGTCTTGCAAGGTGGAGTTGGAAAACGCCCGCCAGGTGGGAAGCCAGAATGAACTTCACATTCATCATTTGGACCTTAGAATCTGTCTCAGCTGCAAAAGTTTAAAAAGTGTGTGTTGACTCTAGCTTGCAGCCCGTGATGAGAAAGTGAAAGATCTGGAGCAGGCTCTGTCTACAGAGAGGGACGTGAAGAAGCAGTTGGAGCAGAAGGTGGTTGAGTATCAGAAGCTAATCAATGTCCAGCTAGCGCTGGATAGTCCACACAGGAAGGAGCTTGACAGCGAGGAGGAGAGGTGTGTGTGCACAGCTTACAAACATACCACAACTTTTCCTCTCATAGCATTTAATGTCTCCACGTTTGTCCCCAGGGTACGCCCGACCACGTCGGCCAGCGGGAAGAGGAAGCGTCCCAACGAAACCGACAGCGAGGGTGTGAGCGTGCCCCTAAACGCTGAGGCTTGTACTTTCATCGCCCAGCCGGCCTCTGTTAGCGGGCAGGTCACTGTGGATGAGGTGGACGAGGACGGCAAATATGTCCGACTCCGCAATGACGGAGATGAGGTCAGTGGATGTGTCACACTGGAACATCTTACGAAATTTGCACATTTTCCAGTAACGACTAACCCAATGGTGGGCAAACCTTTTGACTCGCGGGCCGAACTGGGTTCTAAATTTAGACCGGAGGGCCGAACCAGGAGCAGATGGACGTAGTGTTTGTGTGAAGTAATATAAGCGACCTGTAAAGGTCATTGCATAAAAGATTTTGGCCTTCAGTAGGTAGTAAAGCATGGATATTCTAAACAAGTTTTTTGAAAACAAATGCATTTATTAACAGCATTAAAAAAAAAAATCACTAAAAAACTGCTATCAGTGATTCTCATAAAATACGACACTGTTATTATGAATAACAGTCTCCGTCACTTCAGTGCCTGCAGGTCAGATTAATGAAAGATGTTTATCTTCTGAGATCACATCAAACGGCAAACATTCTGACCAAATATATCATCTTGAAGAATCGGTGAAAGCATACATCCAAATAAAGTAATCAAAATGGCAACACGGTGAGGGGTATCTGAAAATCTGAGCAGAGTTTTAACTCACAAACACCTGGTAACAGAGGTGAGGAAACGGGAAACACTTGCTTAAAGTAAGCCTTAAGAACTTTACAGGTTAAGATTAGTCGCAAACAGGTGGTGCATCAATGTCCTTGAGCATCCTGCATTCTTTGAAAATGAGGATGGTCGCTAGTTTCAATCCCTGCTATGTGTACAAATCATATTCAAAATGCATTTTTTTACAACAAACTTGAGAGCCTTCATTTTCAGTGGGAACAGTGTTGTTGGTCTCCCTTTTTTGCTAGTGCGTCATAGTCTGGAGTAAAATTTGGTTGTGGCAATTCTTAGGAGAGATCCGACGAGTTGGTCCGTTTACCTCGATCTGTGACGGGTTGATGTTGACGTTCATGTGGCTGAACGTCACGTCGCGTACGTCGAGCCAAATTGGCCACTCTCTTTTAAACACTCGGCACTGTGTCCACCTTGCTTTTCCTTGGGCGACTCATTTTAATGGAAGGATTCCAGGGGAAGGTTTGTGGGTGGCTTAGCGCAAAACTGCATCTGAAAGCTGAGCGCGCGAATTACAAGAATGCTGTCGTCACAGCAAATAGAGCGCGAATGCGCCATGTCCGTACTACTGAGTACGTACACGCATTTGTGAGTGTGCACTGAGCTTTCTGACACGGCTTCCGGCAGTAAATGCGAAGGCGAGCGCTTCCCCATCTACTGGGGAAACGCAGTCATTGCAGGCAAAATGACCAAAACAAAAGGTTTAATAATACAATTCAGGGTTGGCGGGCCGGATTAAACGGTCCCGTGGGCCGGATGTGCCCCGTGGGCCGTAGTTTGCCCACCCCTGGACTAACCTGTTGAGATGAATTTCAACTATTAGGATCAGAATTTGGGGAACTGGCAGGTGAAGCGCCAGGTTGGATCTTCTGCTCCCATCGCATTCAAGTTTCCCGCAGAGTTCATCCTGAAGGCCGGCCAGAGAGTCACGGTAATCAATCTTATCTGGAAGATCTCAGATACAAGGTGCTCAATATTTCAATGACCTTTACATGCTGATCAGATCTGGGCGGCTGACGCTGGCGGAAACCACAATCCTCCCTCTGATCTAGTCTGGGAGACACAGGCCAACTGGGGAACCGGAGATCAGTTCCAGACTACCTTGATCAACACTAACGGAGAGGTGACACATCTTTCAAGCGACAAGAAGCAATATTTCTCTTTTGACGTCCGTTTTTCTTCCAGGAAATGGAGATAAGCAAAGCCACTGCCACAAATTTGGAAGATGATGATGGAAATTCCGCTTCCACCCTGGGATAGAGGAATTTCGGTTTATTTGTGTGTCAAGCAGACTTTGACTTTTGACATGGTCACATTATAAAAATATGTTATAACAATACATTAAATGGGCTTTTTTTTAATAAAATCTGCTCCGACCTGTTGTAAAATTTAATTGAAATAATTGAAATAAAGTTGTTGTTCTTTAAAAATGATTGAATTCGTGTTTTTTCATTCTGTGTAATTACATTCTGCTGTATGCACCAAAAAAAAAAAAAAAGAGTGTAATATCGGTTTCATCAGTATATAATTGAAACCGGAAGGTATTCGGAAATCCCTGCGGTCAGTAGAATATATAACGGCTGTGCAATAAGAAGTCAAGACATGTTCCACGAGAGCAGGCGGTCAAGGCAAGAGTAATCTCGACGCAACATGCCCAACATGTGTAAGTCGGGATGAATGTTTCCTGAATTTTCTTCCTCTTTTGCCATTCATTCATGATTTTCTTCTGCTTCCGCATTAGACACGCAAATTCTCGCGGTGGGCTTGGTGGCTTTTCTAGTACTGCGAGCCAATGGCGCTCCGTTGACAGAAGCGACCACCGTCTTGCCATCAAGCGACACCTCAAGTGAGGAGGAAACGGCGCCCTTACTCTTGCTTACTCTTGTCCGGCAGATGAAAAAACCAGAAGAGGTCACAGGCCTGAGTAGCAATAAGGAAGAGAGCCTATTGAGGTCACTGTACCACCCCGATGCTTTCCACAGAAAGATGACGGCGCACAACATCCTGCGGAAGCTCTACATCTTCATTGTTGACGGCGAGAGGGCGCTGAGGCGCAAAGAACGGCGAAGGGGAAAACATGCCAAGGTCTTCGCCATGTTTAGTTTATTGCGGTAGTCACGTCCGCCACGGAAGCCCGTCGGAAATGTTGGGCAAAACATGAAGTGAATTAAGGAAGTTCTTGGATCTGCACTGACGTGTCGTAACCCACTGACGGATTGATGATGTATTTGTTTTTGCATGACGCACTGAGTTTTTTTTATTTTTTTATTCTGTAGATAACCTATTTATTGCTCATTCAAAAAAGCCATTGTGAGTCTAAGACCTTATTTATTGCAAACAGTAATATGAATTATTTAAAGAGGATATTTATTACATGTTATTGTTTTTATACTTGAAGGCATGATAATTATATTTATTTTTTAAACTGAATGTATTTTTAAAACATGAATAAAACTATTTGCTTACTTGTGAATTGAACTGCTTGATTTATAACACTTTGGCAGGTGTCTTTTGAGAATTTCACTTATTAGATTGAACTACAGAAATCTCTTTTTATGAGATTCAAATACATCGTATATATATATTTGCAAAACTGAAATATCGTAAGGCCACTTATGGGCTTTACTGTCAGACATTTATTGACAAAAACATGGAACAGACTTCAAGACAATGTCGTAAGACTCGTAACAATAACAAATAAATATCTCAGACCAAATTGACACTTTATATACTGACATTGACTTTCATGTGGCCAACTCGTCGTGGTCTTCGGGTGGAGGTTGTTGATGCAGGTGCACGTCATCCTTCTTCAACCCCAAAGTAAACTGAAACGAAGCAAAAACAGCCAACGATATGTCATTGTTGTTTTTGACTTAATCTGCCATTTTTTTTTAAGGTTCTCTTTCTACATATTTACCAAACACAAGCGATACATTAACTTTAATACAAAAAAAGGGCACTACCTCAATTACAACTTAGAAAACAGTTTGACTGAAATGGTAGTCATTCAATAAATAAATATACGCATGTTTTCTTTTTCAAATTGCAGCCTTTGCGGTTTTGAAAATTGCAGTTGATCACATAGCAACGTCGACTTGAATTCTATTCATCTCTCAGTTGTAATGCACAGACAGACACACGAGAGAAAACGCTGACACAGAAGCAGTGGATGACGCAAATCAGTGTTGCCACTTGTCAGCAGTTCCTTCGAATTATGCCAACAATTCAGTGGTATCTTTCCACACGCACGCATTGCAACACCGGCCATTTGCCCTTTGATACCAGTTTAACAGCTCATCATCAAATATTTATTTGGCATGAGATTCGTTCATTTTGGGGTGAAATGTTTTCAATGTGTTCAAGTCATACCCCAAGACTGAAGGCTCCGGTATTCCTGGATCTGCTCCTCGTTTGAAGCCTGTTAAACGAAACACACACAAAAAATTAGAACAAATAAACATGGGGTGGATATAATAAGTATGAGTGGCATTTGATGAACTTTTATTTTGGCCTTGAGACAGCATCAGTCAGGTTCTGAAAAAAATACCTGAGTCGAGCAGGACATTTATTTCCCAGCCTTCCATTCAGTGATTTATTTATTAGCAGTGAGAACACACCACAATTGTGCAACCCTTCAAGCAATTACATCTTCAAACTGTCCAAATGAGGGGAATGGAATTAACAAAGTGATGACAAAAGTTTCCGATGTGGCAATTGGAAAGTTTTCGGACGGATGAGGAGTCACAACGAGAACGTTTGAACTACCGGACAGTCAAAATCAGGTTAAGGGTGAACACGCTAATGCTAACTAGCTGCAACCTGCGGGTTTTAAAGCGACTAACATATTTCACGCCTTTTATACTAACCCAAGTACAGCACTGTAGGAATAAATCCCCATCGGATGACGAATTGTCCACACTGGAACAGTTGCTGCAGCCGCTGTTTGGTCTCTTTACTTAATTTTGCCATTTTTCCTGGATGCTTTTGCAGCGTGATACCACAGAGTGCAACCAAGGACACGGAAGCGGAAATGAGCCATGACAGAAAAAAACAGGAAGTCTAGCTTCGTGTCGCCGTCTTGTGGATGGAAGAGGTAACTGCGTGTTTTTCCTGTTCAGTATTTCAGTACATTTTCTATTTACTATTTTTGTATCTAAACAAAAAAAATAAACTACCAAGACGTTACATGTTGAGTTAATTACTTTTTTTTTTTGCATTAATAGTTATAGTAGTTTTCAGTCAGCAAAGACAAATTTGAGTCAAAAGAAACACTTTATTTCCAGAAGCAATGAGCTGCACATCCTCGGACATATAAAAAGGCCAGTAAAAACATCTTAAGAACAACAATATGATGTACAGCAAAAGCAGAAGCAGTCACAATTTGTAAACTGACATACTGAAACACATCGATTGTCCTTTCAAATTATGTACACCAAACCGTTAATAGCACACAGACGACAGTTTACACTGGGGATGGAGGTGACCTTTGTGTTAGCATGATGATTTGATGGAGGTGGGTTGACTTGGAACAAAAGGAAAGAGACGTCAGAAATACTACAAATACCTGGCATGGTGGCTAAATGAGGTATTAAAAGAATCCACAGGTTTTCTTACAGACATATGTAACACACCTTCTTTTGGGATTGGTACCTGTGAGAGTTACTCCTTTATAAATATGTAATTAGCCTCTCAAGTGCAAACCCTGATACTTCATAGCCCTCTCACCAGAGTCAAAAACATCATTGGACTAATTATGTTGAGTTTCATCTTGCTCATCAGAACAATACTGACTGTAAATATTAAGAATGGAACACTTGCGATTTCCATACTTGTTAGGGAAGAATGTGGATTTTTTTTTCTTTCATAAAAATATCTGTTATTAGACCAAAGTCGTTTAGGTTTAAATATATTCGTCTAAACTCTGAAGGTACGGTTTGTATTGCTATGAGGAAGGAGCAAAGAAAATTGTTCTTTTTGAATCCGGAGGTTTAAACTTTCATTCAATCAACAGCTTTTATACACACACACAAAAGAGAAACACTCACCCACACACATCTCCTTCCATGGGGGGGGGTCAAGGTAAAGGTGAATGTATGGAAAACGCATGCAAAGGCAACACATGCCAACTCATTTCCAAATACTTTGACACACAGTGGTTAGTGATGAGCTTTAAATGTATATATTGTCAGAGGCTTGTAAATTTCTTCCTGACATGGCAGTGGTTTACAATGAATGAGTCAAAGAAATCGGCAAAGTGACTTCAACTCCCCGGCACAGAAAGAACAACACCGCAGTGGAGCATGGGAGCGAAGGAAAAGAAAAAAAAATGTTCGTGGTCCCTAGTGGTTGGCATGGCTTACAGCTCCAGGTTACTGGTGCAGAATCACAGGATCAAATCCAAAGGTTCATCATAAAACCATTTCAAAGGTCCGAGCCAAGGTGCGCGCTGATACTTGGCGAACGTTGCGTGTGGTTTAAATAGGCCGTCCCTTCCTCCTGCAGGCTGCATGAATAAGTGCCAGATTCTGGGGCAGTGTGGTTGCCAGGGGCCGGGGTGGTACCGGCGGCTACCTGCTCAAAAGAGCGAGAGAACACGGCGCTGGCCGTGCGTGTCAAGCTGGTGAGAGCTCCTGCTTTGGGCACAGACTGGCTCGAAGTGAGCGTGAGACGTTTGACGGACGTCTCCACGCTCTCGCTAGCCGCTCGACCGATGGGGAGCGGGCTGGATTCTTTGTCCTTGCTGCTGCACCCGCCCAGACGGTACTTCTTTATGGCCTTTGCCCCTAGATTTAACGTGGTGACGCTGTTGCTGATGATGATGGTGGGTGGGTTTGTGTCAGGCGCCATCCCGCCTTCGTCCGCCTCCGAAATATCCATCAGCTCATCCGGGGAACCCAGATCCATTGCGTCTGTGGTGGTCACACAAAGGGAGACAAGCGGAGTTAACAGTCAATCTGCGGCCAATGGACAAAAGCCATTTGCCATCCAGCCCATTACATTCAGTCCAAATCTTCTACATTAATGTGCCATGATACTGACTGGCCTGATTTGGTTAAAACTGAATAGTCATGGGCTGCAGGGCAAACGTATGACTGTCTTCCAGCAGGTGGCGCCATCACCACAGCCTGAGAGAGGATTGATTTCTCGCAACCTGCTGCCAAGACTTTTGTTTTGGATTCCCACCACCAACAAAATGTTTTCTAATGTGGTGTATCGGTGAGGGAGTGAAATGTCCCAAAAGAGGCAGGTGAGGAAAGTGTTGAGGGTGTGAGCCTAGGAAACATCACAAAGGGAAAGTGAAGAAGGCAAGACATTCAATTAGTCACTCAAAAAAAAAAACCACACACACACAAGTCCTTCTGCATCCTAAGCCGCTAATAATTTGTAGTGGAACAGAACAACAATGAAAAGCTGGGAAACAGAAATGCAGGTTACTGTATCCAATGCTCCGATTCATCAGTCATGAAAAGGTTTGTGCTAAATTAAGACCTGCATATCTTTGTCCCGCTTCTGTCTAATAAAAAGTGTCCAAGTGCAACCCAGGAGTGCTGTCGAGGAGGCACAACATTTGCATTTGATGTCATAGACAGTGAATAATATAAATCTGTGAGGAGGATTGTTTGCTTGCTTTGTCATGAGTTGAAGGAACGATAACGGCGGATTGTGAGGAAGTCTGAGCCACGGGGGACGGAGTGAGTCAAAAAGGTGAAAAAAAGGGCTGGTTAAAAAGCGGGGAAGAATCATCAAGGGTTTTTTTTTTCAGACCACGACGCCCCCACTGACAGTTACCTAGGTTACCCCAGGATTGGGGCAAGGGGAAGGAAGAACTTAGTGCTGGCTCCTCCCTATGGAGGCCGACCCAGAACTCTCATTTTCCAGCATTCGCCTCACAGACTTCTGCTTCCTGACCTCCTGCCCCCGCATGCTGGACTCATGACTTCGGGGTTCCGGGCTGACATCGGAGGCACCTCCCAAAGTTTCGCCGTCCGGGTAGGTGCGGCCGTCGGAGCGCGCTCGCAGGGATTCTCCGTTGGGCATTCGCTCGCTGCTCACGCCCGTCACACTGATATCGGGGATGGCCACGCCCCCCGGCGCGGCCTCACTGTCTACACTCACCTCCTGGGACTCTGCTGGTCGGGCACAGGAAGGTTTGCACAACACACAAACATCCATGTCATGCACACGCATGAAAAAAGGGCAATGTGTGCAGGCACACATGACCCAAAAGACACAAAACAGAATTAAAGCAATAACAGAAAGATCCAAATAAAATACAAAAAATATGATGAAAGTATATGCAACGGAGTTGAACATTTGGATGGAAATGTATGAATATCACAATGAAGGAAACCATCCATCCAGAGGTTTCATCCTGGTTGCCCACACTCATCTGACATCTCACCGTGTCGTTTGCAGCGGTGGCCCCTGATAGAGAGCGACGTGACAGCATTCCGGGAGATCCTGGAAGCGGTGGGTGTGATCTCCACCTGGATGCTACGTTCACCCTCCCTGGTGTTGCTTTTCAGAGCCGCGCCCTGCTGCGTCGACTTGATGGCGTTGCCCACCTGATCAAATACACACAATAGTCCCTTGCCATTCAAAATCATCAGAAAAGCATTATGGACAACATTGACAAGTCCAGCCAACATGTGACTCTAATACAAATTACTATAATTACAATAATACTAATCCTATTTCTCCTAAGCGAAAGTGTAAATTCTTAGAGGCCACCGAGTATTTACACGTCCTTAAAAGGAACATGCAGCAGCAAAAGCAGCAGCACAATCCAAAAGGGCACAATCCCGGTGTCAGGGTTTTCCAAACTATCTTGATCTATGATTATGTTGGAATGTATATAACCGGTAATAAATAACTTAGGTAGATTAGTTTTATGCTTACGTTGGTATGTAACCGGTAATAAACCACCTAACTCTGTCCCATCCTAAATAATGTCGTAAAACATCCCCTGCTCTGTTTACCTAGAGGTCAAGAGCTTTAACTTGTTTATTCAGTCTACTGTCACCCCCACCCTTTTCCTCTTAATAAAGATGCTCTTGTGGGAAGGGAGAGTTAGACTTCATTCGACCATCGCTGTGACAACAGCGACGAGTGAACTCTCCACCTGCAGGTGCCCAAAACGACTAACTTGTCTCCGTGTGGTTTTTGCAAAATAAGTTAGAGTGAGCACCACTCTAACATTTTGGTGCCGAAACCCGGGACCCTCATACCCGCCATCTGACTGACGGAGGAAGACGTGCTGTGCTGCATTGTCGACAAGCCAGCGTCCATTAGGAGGACCTGGAAAAGAAAGTCCTGGGAAGAGAACTTCTTCGCTGGGCCAGCATCTTAGGTCTGCCTTCGTCTGACAGAGGTGGTTGACGGGACCCGGAAATGCAACGAACCAGGGGACAAGTAAGTTAAAGCCCTAAAGTTGTGGGATTGTGTGGTTGTGAAACGCGTAAAAGTAAAAGTGCACAGGAATAAAAATAGGCAAGACAGAAGATAAGAAGTCTTGTGGAAGGAGGGGGTGTTGTAGAGTCCCCCTCCGGATGAAGTGGCTCTTCTGGAGCGGTGGTTTTCAAAATATTTTTGTCAAATCTCACGTACCTCCGTGTACCCTGATTTGACAACCACTGTTCTAAGAGGACAACTTCGCGTTGGCAGGGCTGGGTAACAGGACTGTTGTCTTTAGTTCCCAGGGAAGGAAGGGGTGTTGTAGAGTCCCCTATCCGGATGAAGCAGCTCTTTTATTTTTAAAAGAGGACTTCGCGTTGGCAGGGATAAGAAATTTGTGTGGTTGAATGTGTGACTGGTAGGATAAATTGACTAAAAAGCAGTTCTAGCATTGATCGACGGCAATAACACAGGCTAGTAATTTGTTAGGAGGTCAATTTAAACCTGCATTGAGGATCCTCAAAGAAAATAAAAAGAGATTGGAAAAAAAAAACACTGGAGAAATTAAAATTAAGATGAGAAAAAGGAACGATAAATCTCTAGCTCTTGAAGGAGATGAGTTCATGGCGAGTAGATTTCTTGATTGTATGTAATACATGCTGAAGTGGAAAAAGAAAAGAGAGAGAGTTGAATTGTGCTAGACTGTGGTTGAAAGCTTCACAAGAGAGAAGAGAATAAATCCAAAAGACAAAAGACAGAAAGTTGAAAAGTGCTGCGACCATGTTTGTCAGGCCGGAAGACAATGAGGCGCAGGCTCACTGTCCCGGCCACGGCTCCAGCCGCAGCTCAACACTGGTCAATAGAGTGTTTAAAAAAACAAAAAAAACCGGTGCCAGTCAAGGGGCAGAGGAAGAGGCAGAGGACAAATTTAACATAAAAAATAAAACATTTACAGCATGACAAGCTTCCTCTCCTTTGACCCCTCATGTTAATACAGAGAAAGAAAGAATAGATGCCCATATGACAGCAAAACATGTCATTGTCAGATTATTGGAACATATTTTGGATTATTAGAGCTCTTGTCCATGCAAGAAGTATGACAATGCTGTTTGTATGCCCAATGACAAATGACCAGAGATCAAATTGTGTGTGTACACTAAAGTTAAAATTTGCAAATCAAGTGGTAAATAAATGCAACTTGCTTCTAGAAGATAAATGAAAAATTAGAATGTACTGTCCTCGTGTACGTGGGAGGGACCAGCTCATGATCGACCACAGGAAATGGCCAGCCTGTGACGAATCATTGGTGCTGGGACCTGCCCTACGCGCGCGAGAGCTGTGCATGTGTGTTAAAATGATGAAGATTGGCTAAACTTTCAGTGTGAAGAAATTTGTTAGACTGTGGTCTATCCAATTTGCACCGCAGAACAGAAACGATTTGGAAAGATGAAAATGAGAGGAAAAAAGAGAAATGTGTTTGCGAGCAGAAATTGATCCACACTAGTGTCGAGCCCTCATGACAAATTTGAAGAAAAAAAACGACAGAACATGCTTTCAGGAATTGGAAGAAGTAAAATTGTGAATTTAAGACATTGCAATGCTACATTTAATATAAATAATTGATTGATGGTGTTATAGAATTATACAAACGGCTATATGCTAGCTAAATCTGAGAAATTGAGTTTGTTAAATCTAAAAGCAAAGAGAACTTCAGATTAATTTGCCAGTAGTTTTTTGAGTTGAGTTTTTTTGGGATTGGTGGATTGTTCTATCAGGAACCTTGAGTTGAAAATGGTATATGGATGTTGTGTGGTGAGCTTGGATGAATTGAGACCAATGTGATGGAAAGACTCCTTTTTGGAGACTGTGTGTGAGATGCAAATGAGCATTGATGAATGATTGCCTTGAATGATAGGAAAATACAGGTTGAATGGTTGAAGCTGTTGGCGACTACTATGGAAAATTAGTCGAGCGACTTTGCTGAAAGAGTGGTTTTGAGTAAGTTGAATGCTAAAATGAAAAACATAGCTTTTGGATTAATGATTAACTAGAGAAAAAACTGGAGAACCAGTAACACATGCAGAAGATGTGTGAACTGGGAAATTGAGAAGCGTTTTGAAAAGAAAGTCAAATTAAATGATGGAATCATATGTAGTAAAGAACACGTTCTCCCAAAACGTTTGTCAAGGTGTGAGGCATGGGCGTTGTCAAGCCTCAGAAGGAGGGAGTGAATAGGACAGATAGTGGAAGATAGTAATAATACAAACCTTTACGACATATGGATTTTCTAATACATTTAGTCTCATACTGTGGTAAAATTCTATTCTGGTATCATGCAATGTATATCTCACTAGTAAGCCTAAGTGTGACCGGGTCATGTTTCGGGTCAGATTCGTGCGGGATTGTTTGGGCCTTGGTCCATGATCTCATTGGCACGAGACATCTGGTTTCCATTAACAACTGACAAGATATGCACCCGAGTGAGGAAAGGGAGGCTAACTCATAAATAATGAGGAGATATTGGGAGTAATCTGTTGGTCCTTTCTTTAAGACCCTTCCTGGTGTAGATAGGTTAGCAACAAGAGAGATTTAGAGGTTCAACAGAAAGGCAGTTAAAAGAAACCAACATTATTAATTTGGACAGTTGCGGGCTAACAGGAGCATGAGAAAGAAGAGCTAAGAAGCGGGATCCAATTTGATCAGGGAGATTGGAAATTCACAACACCATATTCTAAGTCACATTTTTGAGCAAGGTAATTTACACAGGTAATAACGTTTGAGAGGTCAAGACATAGATCAGGGCTAGATGTGGAACGCAGACCTCGTTGAGTTAATTTTGAATAATGATACTGAAGACAATGTACTGTTCCATTAAGTTGGAACTATAGACGAAACGTAGCTCGAAAATAGGATGAGTTACAGGACTTACAATATAAAGACGAGATGGCTGTTACTAGGAGAATTTGAAGTTTGGTAAACAAACGTTACTAGCGAATTGATGGCAGCAGCTACATTTGGTTACAAGTTTGATGTCCCAGTCTGTCACTCTCAGTGCCAGGATCCCTGAAAACTCAATCCCGAGACTCTGCCTGCAGCCATGGACGTCTACAAAACGGTGCCTGGCTTTGAGGCACCTTTGACCTTTGGCAAGGACAAAGAAAGACTGTTGTTGTACTTGTAGGGGGACAAGTACACTCTGGAAAAAAGACGACATCCTCGGGGACGAGAAAAGACAGTGAGAAGCGGAGGAACTCACAATGTTGAAAATGGACTCATTTGAACAATGGACTCATTCGAGAGTGATGGATGGGTTGACTCTGAAGCAACAACAAAAGAACACCATCTTGAGAGGGTGAGGTGCGGCAAAAGATATGGACTTGAAATGTCCAACGGCCAAATCGCACTCCGTGCTGAAACTTCGTGGGGCTTGGGGTAAAATGGAAAGGAGCTTCATTGTGCACTGGGTTTGACAGAACTGAGGAGATTTGATAAAAAATTGAATAATGCGTAGAGCTACAGAGAAAAGCATCATAATCGGAGACTGAACAGATTTGGATAGGACAAATAGGCTAAAACGGTAGGAAACAAGAGCGAGATCTGATGTTTTGGCTCATCAGGCATAAGAAGTAGAAATTGAGTTAGATAAATTTTAGAATAGGACACTTGGACTAAAGTGAATTCAGTCAAGAGGAAGCTAGGTTGCTCAATGTACCTACTCAATAAAATAGTAAGTTCGTTGCACCACGGTGGAGTTTGGGTGGTCAGAATGTTGGATACGTTAAATTTTTGACTTTCACACAATCGTGCATAGGAGTCGCACAAGGCGACAGTTAACAAGACAATGACTGCAGTAGGGATCACTTACGACTGCACCGACATGGAAAAGTAGAAGCAAGGGAGTTGAGTAAGGGATTATATGCGGAACAGTCCGCTATACAGTTACCAATAGGAGGTTCTATCAAAAGGAGCTACATGAGAGATGTATAGAATCCCTTTGTCTGTGTTCTGTGTTCGTGCGTAATCTCTGTAAAGTTGTGTCAGGCTGTTGTCGTTTGTCTGAGCCTTGGGTGCGCGCTCGGTGTGTGTGCGTTTATGTGCACACCCTGTGTGTGTGCGAAAGTGTTAGGAAGAAGACGGCATGGATAAGGGAATCTCCTTTAAGACAGGAGGCAATAAATGGGAAAGCCCCTGTCATAAACGGTCTTTGGTTAGGAGGAATCATTAGGAAGTGCTCAAACTCTTCTTTCAAACACTCTTATCTGCCTCGTTAAAAAGGGCATTACAATTGACTACAAGAGTTGCAAAGGGCAGATGAAGAACAGTCCTTGGCAGATTATATGATCAGGTCCCTCAAACCGAAAGATATGTCCAATGCAAATTTACTGCCGCCTGATCTTTCCTCCTCACAGGTCGGCAACCCCATCAATCCAGGAGACTGGGTCTACATCAGGGTCATCAAAGAAAAGAACTGGGCCAGCCATGGTGGGAGGGACCATTCCAAGTCTTGCTGACTACCCCCACCGCAGTGAAGATCGCTGAACAACCCAGCTGGATTCACCTTAGCCAATGCAAGCTACAAGGAGTCCTGGACCCCTCATTTCGGGACGGTGGCGAAGTCTGCAAACAACTATCCCACCTCCGCTAGGCGGGGGGATGTCTCGGTGTTCCTGTCATCTTAGTAGCAACGGGGCTCCACATGCCAGGTGGATCCTCTGCTGCGTTGTGGTTGGAGCATGCTATGGTCTATGGGCACATCTGAACAGACCAAGTGATAATGTTGACCGTGGGAAACGATGGTCACACGATGAGAACTTTGAGGGCTGGTCATGAGACCCCAGAAACCCATACGAAACTAACGCTTGGTACCGGTATGTGAAGGTCGCTGTGAGAGCGCACGCACAGGAGGGATGTTATCTGTGTTTCCAAAAACTCCCCTTGCTCCCCACAAGTTCACTTGGAGGCCAGAGCAATGAATGTCACTGAAGCGAAATGTATGGCATTCATGGGAGGAGTTTGATATCAACACCGTACTGTCAGTCAGTGACGCTACCCCTACCGCCCTGGACTCGCAGGAATGAATCCGTGATCAA
This sequence comes from Syngnathus typhle, assembly GCF_033458585.1. Taxonomy (NCBI): domain Eukaryota; kingdom Metazoa; phylum Chordata; class Actinopteri; order Syngnathiformes; family Syngnathidae; genus Syngnathus; species Syngnathus typhle. The sequence goes on from NC_083757.1 coordinate 3,564,630, forward strand.
ACTATTTTGGATTAATCCCAATGTGACTGTTGGAGGACGACAGATGCCACAAGTGGCCTAAACCAGGACGCTACCTGGAATGGACTACACGTGTTTCATCCAAGAAAACTAGACCCACGGATGCATTCACGACAACTGCTCTCCAGGAGGGAACTGGATGGGAGCTTTGGACATCACCGCTGTGTGCCAGGGTAGGAGAGCCATTTCAAGGTGTAAGGGCTCTCCTGCCAACATGGCTGTACCATTGGACGGGTCCTACTTCATTCGGAACGGATCGTGGCTTTATTTATGTTTTCTTATTGATAGCATTATGGTCGCCTAAGGCAGAGGGACCGTGTGAGACTTTTCCTGCGATTTAACATCGGCCAGCAGGTTTTTAGACCACACAATAAGTTTGGACTGGAGTATTGAGGAAAAACCTCATCTTCACTGGAAGTTGTTGCTATCATTGTTTGTTGTTTTTGTCGTGTTTCACCCTACACGCTCCCCAACCCGTCCGCTGTCGTCTCAGTTTTTTATTGATCTTTTTTTTTTTTTATTGTTGTTTTTCTTATTTTTGCTATTCTTCTTTATATTTACTTACTTACTTATGTTTGATTGATCGGGTTCACATAATCATATGATAAAACAGGAGGGATATGTCAGGGTTTTCCAAACTATCTTGATCTATGATTATGTTGGAATGTATATAACCGGTAATAAATAACTTAGGTAGATTAGTTTTATGCTTACGTTGGTATGTAACCGGTAATAAACCACCTAACTCTGTCCCATCCTAAATAATGTCGTAAAACATCCCCTGCTCTGTTTACCTAGAGGTCAAGAGCTTTAACTTGTTTATTCAGTCTACTGTCACCCCCACCCTTTTCCTCTTAATAAAGATGCTCTTGTGGGAAGGGAGAGTTAGACTTCATTCGACCATCGCTGTGACAACAGCGACGAGTGAACTCTCCACCTGCAGGTGCCCAAAACGACTAACTTGTCTCCGTGTGGTTTTTGCAAAATAAGTTAGAGTGAGCACCACTCTAACACCCGGGACAATGTGTCTTTTGTTCCAATGATGGAGGGAACGTCCACTTGCTGGCCACTTCATTCGGGTGTCATTCACTTCAAAGCTCAAATCATGCTAAAAATCATGTCTTTTCACGATTGTGGAGGAATGCACCCTGACTGGTGTAGTAATACTGCAAGTTTAGGTTCAATCTGCTTCCCCCTACGAGGATTACAGCTAAACAGAGTGCAAAGCATGTAAATAATCTAGCGGCATTACGCACAGTTTGCAGTCTGACACGCGGAGCGACACAATACAGCATAGTGTTCCGCGTATGATGCCAATATCCCGGCCAGCATGTGCGGCTTGCTTCACGTGTGCTCGCCCCCCCCGACCCCCGACCCCGGCATATACAACAATTACGATTTACGACCGGACTCACCAAGAGCGCTTCCGGGAACAACTCGAGCTGGGCCCGATACAGGACGTCATCCAAAGCTTTGGATCCGAGTTCCGCTTCTCCGTTACACCTATTGAATATTAATCGTCTGACTTTTGTAGAAGAAAGAGATTTTGACACAGTCAGTTTGTGACAGGTAAAGGCAATATGGTGACACATCTGAATAAATAAAAGAAAATGTAAACGGACAAGGGAATGTGCGCCAACATAAACAGAGCGTAAAATTGATCATCTGTGTGTACACTCACAATGCGTAGTGTATCCCTGTGAGGAGCTGAACCAAGAACTCTGATGTAACCGTCATCCGTGTGCTAATACCTTTATAGCGCCGTATCTGTTGCCGCGGGTAACCGCATATACACACTCTGGAGAATAGGCCAGAACAATCTTCGTATCATTTTTCGCCGACTGCTTGGGGCAAAATCCTTAAAGCGACATAAAATAAAAAAAAAAAAAGTGTACCGTATGATTCTGGCCAAATGTATCTTGTCTTTAGTGTGTGTGTTCCATCAGCGCACAGGGCGTGTGATGCGTCAGTGCAGTAGTGTTGGAGTAGTAGTGCCTGTAGTTTGTGCATGCTGCATGCTGCCTCTGCTTGCCACTTTTCTGCTTTCAGCTACCGCCACCGGCTAGCCCTCTGTTTCCGGGGGTGAAAAGAGGAGCCGAGTGTGTAAGTCTCCTCAGCCGGTACACAGCCTCTCCATTGCCAAGACTTGCACACGCCTCCTCGTGGCCACACACGGTAACTGGCACCTTGCGGTCCCAGGCTAAGTTGTGCAGGATCTCGGAGCAGCAGTGGGCCCCAGAGATGTGGCATGTAGGCCCACCGGTGTGTGGACACGCCCTACTGCCCATCAACCACTGTCCCGGCTGTGGGTAAACAGCTCCAGCTATGGGTAAATAGTGAAGACCTCAACGGTGGACCAGGCGGAGGATGATGGCTGACCTGAGGGGTGGCGTCACAACGGCTGGGAAGGCGGATGAAGGCTGCAGCAGAAAAGGGTCACCAGTCGTCTTGGTCTCCTTGCCACTGGACTCTGACCCCGATCTGTCAAGGACAGTGTGGTGACTGTCTGTGCACCAGTCTCCCCACTTTAAACAAAGTCACGCACAGGCGTCTTTTTCAGGGAATCCACCTTACATCCCGGATTAAAGTCCTGTGGCGACCAGTAAGTGGCAACGGGGGCAGGATTGTGAAGTCTGGAAGCCCCTAGTCACAAGCTGGCACATCAGGCGGTGGATGTTAGATGATCGTTGGGCTCCTGGACCGAGGCAGATAGAGCTCTTCGGTAGCTGCATCCACGACTGAGCAGCCCTTTTTAGGATCCACTCTGCTCACCCCTGATGGGGAAGGGGCTAGAAAAGGTGCCCTAAACATAGCCTGCCTCAAACCTCCCGACTGGATTACCGCGTTCAGAGGGATCACCAATATGCGGTCGAAACCACAAAAACATGAATTTTGGAGCATGGAATGTGCGCACACTAATGGACAGTGTAACCAGTGATAGGCCGGAGAGGAGAACCGCCATCATTGCCAGGGAACTGAGAAGATGCCGGATTGACATAGCTGCTCTTTCAGAAACCCGGCGGGCAGAGGAAGGTCATCTGAAGGAGGAAAAGGGTGGATACACTTTCTTTTGGAAAGGAAAGGCCACAGATGAGCCTAGGATCCATGGGGTTGGTTTTGCCATCAAGAACCAACTGATCAGTCAGCTCTCTGAACTCCCTGTGGGAATCAGTGAGCGCCTGATGACCCTCCGTCTGGTGCTGGTCAACAACCAGACGGCAACAGTTCTTAGTGCTTATGCACCTACCCTTGCTTCTGATGAGGACAAAAAAGAGGCCTTCTATGCCTGTCTGGATGATGTATTGTCAAAAATCCCCAAAGAGGACAAGATTATTATACTGGGAGATTTCAATGCCAGAGTGGGCCGGGACCACCACCTCTGGAAGGGCACCATTGGAAAGGAAGGCATTGGAAACATCAACTCCAACGGGGTTTTGCTTCTTAGCAAATGTGCTCAATATGACCTTACCATCACGAATACCATCTTTCGCCAGAAGAACAAACTCAAGGGTTCATGGAGACACCCTCGCTCTAAACAATGGCATCTTATTGACTATGTCATTGTCAGAGCCAGGGATCAGCGCGACGTGACCATCACAAAAGCCATGATGGATTCAGAGGCCTGCTGGACAGATCACCGCCTGATACGATCCACGATGTCCATCAGACTCAAGAGGAAGAGGAGACTCCAAAAGAAGCTGAGCCGGCAGAGACTAAACCTCGAGGCCCTGAACAACACTGCCGCCCTGCAGCTGTTTCAGGCCTCTCTTGGAGAAAGCCTCATTCAGGAATACCCTGAGGACATCGAAGAACACTGGAGCCTGCTCAAGTCTTCCATCCTCGACACCTGCCGTGCCACTCTCGGGTACAAGGCCAGAAAGCATCAGGACTGGTTTGATGAGAACGACACAGAGATAGAACAGCTCATCTCCAAGAAAAGGGAAACCTTTCGTGTCTGGCAAAATGACATCACCTGCACAGCAAAGAGACAGGCCCACTCCAAAGCCAAGGCTGACGTCCAGAGCCGGGTGAGACAGATTAAAAACTCCTGGTGGACAGAAAGGGCACTGGAAATCCAGAGTTTGGCAGACTCTGGTGACACCAGAGGCTTTTTCAGCGCTACTAAGGCTGTCTACGGCCCAAGCCATCGCGGCCAAAACCCCCTACGCTCTAAAGACGGGCAGGAGCTGTTGAAGGACAATGAGTCCATAAACAACCGGTGGAGAGAGCACTTTCAGGAACTCCTCAACCGTGACAGCACAACTCAGTCAGATTTCCTCAGTCACATCCCTCAGAGTCCCATCAGGGAAGACATGGGTGAACCTCCCACTTTAGTAGAGGTCCAAGATGCCATCAGGAGCATGAAGAACAACAAGGCCTCTGGGCCAGATGGGATCCCAGCTGAGGTCCTAAAGGAAGGTGGACTAGAGCTCCAGCGCCACCTCCATTCCCTCTTTCTGAAGGTCTGGGAAAAAGAAGTACTCCCCTCGGAGCACAGGGATGCTCTGATAGTGACCATTTTCAAGAAAGGGGACAAAGCGGATTGCGGAAACTATAGGGGCATCTCGCTCCTTTCAACAGTTGGCAAAGTACTTGCTCGTGTTCTTGCCAATCGCCTACTGCCACTGTCTGAGGAAATTCTCCCAGAATCGCAGTGCGGTTTTCGCCCATCTAGAGGCACTGCAGACATGATTTTTACAGCACGCCAACTCCAGGAGAAATGCCGTGAGCATAAACAGCCTTTGTTCATGGCTTTCATAGACCTTACAAAAGCCTTTGACACGGTGGATCGCCAGGCCCTATGGAGCATCCTTCTGAGGTATGGTTGCCCGGACAAATACGTCAGAATACTGCGTTTATTACATGACGGAATGACAGCCACAGTGCTCAATAACAGCTCCTTGACTGAGCCTTTCACTGTAGAGACAGGGGTCAAACAGGGATGCATTATTGCACCCACCCTGTTCTCTGTCTTCATTGCCGCCATACTCCACCTCATCAACAAAGAACTACCACACGGAATCTCAATATGGTACAGGACTGATGGCAGGCTCTTCAACCTTAACAGGTTCAAAGCCAAAACCAAGATCAGAACCACCACGGTCGTGGAGCTCCAGTATGCAGACGATAATGCCATAGCAGCACACTCTGCAGAAGACCTCCAGGGCATCCTGAACTCCTTTGCTAAGGCATACAGAGCCCTGGGTCTGACCGTGAACATCAAGAAGACCCAGGTGCTACATCAACCCCCACCCAACCAGCCATCTACTCCGCCCATCATAAATGTGGACAACACTGCACTTGAATATGTTCACCATTTCCCCTACCTCGGCTGTTTTCTCTCCTCCAAAGCGGACATTGACTCCGAGGTCAACCATCGCCTGAGCTGTGCCAGTGGAGCGTATGCCAGACTCCGGAAAAGAGTCTTCGAAGACCGAGACCTCCGGGTTGACACCAAGCTCCTGGTTTACAAAGCTGTGGTTCTCCCCACCTTACTTTACGGGGCAGAGTCATGGACAACCTACAGCAGGCACCTAAGAGCTCTTGAACAACACCACCAGAGAACCTTGAGGAAAATACTCCGGATCAAATGGGAGGACAGACGCACAAACATCAGCGTTCTGGAGGAAGCCAGGATACCGAGCATCACCACCTTAATAATGCAGCACCAACTCCGATGGACAGGACATCTCATCCGCATGGCTGACACCCGCCTCCCCAAACAGATGTTATACTCCCAGCTGGAGAGAGGTCCGCGAGCCCCGGGCGGGCAAAAGAAACGTTTTAAGGACAACCTCAAGACCAATCTCAAGAAATTCCAAATAACATCTCGGGACTGGGAGCGCATCGCCTTGAACAGGAACTGCTGGAGGGCAGCGGTGCAAGAAGGTGCAGCACATCACGAAAAGGAACTCCGCCGTGTCGCAGAAACCAAACGACAACTCCGAAAGGAAAGACAAAAACTGGCTCCAGCACGACCACAACCCACCACCACTTTCCCCTGCCCACACTGCACAAAAATATGTGGATCCCGGATCGGCCTCTACGCCCACCTGCGGACCCACAAGTAGACGACCCTGAAAAGAAGACCGTCATACTCGTTCCGAGTGACCGCCGATGATGGGTGTGCGTGTAAGCCCTCACCTTATTTACCGTCGGCCCAGCACTTGGTCCGGGGATTGTGTCAGGTGATTGCTGTTCAAAAACGAAACAAACACACACGCTGCTATGAGATGTTACGCACGTGCAAACGGAGTCAACACAACTCCAATTTGAGAAAGACCAGTTTTTCCAACACATTAGTCATAGTGTTTACAATGCAATAACTTCAACAACCGCCTCTTTTGTGATTCACTCCTCAAAACGGCAGCTTTTATTTGGTGTGTGTGCGTAAGATGACGATCTGACCTAAAATCAAGGAAATAGGACACTCTTTTACTCTCTGACCAATACAATTCTTAATATGTATCACCATCACACCATGTTGTAAAGCTCTGGGCACACCCATGATACCAGGAAAGAGGATCTTAATCTTTAGGGATTATTATGGCGGCAACTGATTTTATTGGCATACTGAAATGAAAATCCGGTCATAACACTGATTGAAAAGTCATACAATGGCATCAAGGATGCACAACTGACAATAAATAGAAAAAAAACCCTCCAATTTGATCACTCCACATAGATCTAAAAAAAAAAGTCAATGAATATACATGACACGGATATGAGCGTGACAGACGGAGAGGGAGTGAAGTGAGCTGAGGAGGGATGGTTTTAATTGCGTTCATTAAAAAGAGAACATGATGGAGACAGAGGGACCAATGTACCCGTTAACATTAGAAGAGACGAGGAAGTCGAAAACATCACAGCGGCGACTTCGCATCCACTTTGCCGATCAGAGATTTGATTTTCTGCAGTGATGAGAGCAGACTGAGAGACTCTCACATCCTCCATCAAAACATGTTTGTTTTTTTCCCCAAAGCCTCGAGTGTATTAGAGGCAAGCTTTTTAAGGCTCTATGGAAATATACATATACTGCAATATTATATATATTATGTATGAGGATGACATCTAAAGATGCCCCATAATAAGACAGCAAAGGCCTATTCCTTTCTTTGAACAAAACACAAGCATTTTCACAGGCCTTCTAATGTTGTCTTTACTAGATTGCCGAGAAGAAAAACATGCCCCCCTCTCCCGACTGCGCAGAGTGATGAAATAAACTGCTGCTGTTTGGTGGGCCCGTGGGATTCTTCTGAGACCCGCCACCGGTACTTGTGCATACAGAGCACCAGATGCACACACAGCAAATAAAGCTGATAATAGATGATCCTAGCATAATACCTGCTAGGAGGAAAAGGGAGGATGGATTATGGGGAACACAAGGAACATGAGGGACAAGCAGGGAGCAAGAGTGAACCAATTACCCCAGGAGTTGCGAAAGCCTTTCATCCCCAAACTGTCACTACACACACACACACACACACACACACTAATACAGTATGTATGCAGTCCCATTATTTTTTTCTCTCTCCCCCAAGCCCTTGTCCTGCATACAAACTCAACGTCTGCACACACACACGGTCAGACGTCTTACTTTATCACACACACACACGACTCAGAGAACGCTCTTCAAACAAATGCACTGTTGATTAAATATTGAAGAGTGCCCGCTTGAGCTTAACTGAGCCAAGATACAATTTCTCTTATGTATTTCAACATCCACAGAAGAGAAAAAGGATAGAGAGAGCTGAAATCAGCAAGCCAGCAAAATATATATCAACACAAACGGTGTTGGTAAAGAATGAATCCATGATCCTCTACTTCTCCTGTAAATAAAGCAAACCAAAATTGGGCATGTCAAGTATTGCATGTTCATATATGTCACATAATGTTAAATATTAGAACATAACATATATTCTAGAATATTCTAGCAGCAGCTTGAAATAAATATCATACCATCCTGTAACTGCTCAATGTCGTCGGGTTCCTGTTTGTCGTGACTGCAAAAAAGTGAAAACGTTATTTTGTCCAAAGAATAACCAAATAAAGTTGACCACCGGGTGAGCGGCGCCGCCGTGTGGTCACATGAGCAAACTACATGTTAAGATAAAAAAGAATCAAGTACAGTGCCGCACTGCACTATAGTGCAATAAAATTAAGTAAAATAAAACAAATGTAACTTAAAATGTAAAACCTGAATACATGATAAAGGCTAACTAAACCCAAACGTTTAAAAGAACGGGACCTTTATTACAACTTTGCGGCTGTTAAAAGTTTTTTAAAAGGCGTTGTTTGTGTCGGTTTTTTAATGCGATTCCCGTTTTTGGGACACTGAGCTGCCGCAAAGTAGCTTTATGTGCTTAATAAAACAAGGAGTGGACTTTTTTAAAACATTTATCTTTAATATAATGTGTGTGTGTGCGTGCGAGATTAATATTTGTATTTTATATTGTCCCCAGGGTAACGTTTAGGATCCATCCGTTGCAAAGGGTGAGTGGTTTTTTTTTGGACATGGATTTACAAAGGAACCTTTGTTTGGACTTGCAAAGTTTCTTTGAACCATTGCAAAGAGTGAGGTTTTTTTTTTTATGTGTATTTATTTACAAAGGAACCTTTGGACTTTGAAGAAACCTCTATGAAGTTTCTTTTAAGTGCAATCAGGCATTTGGTGTAATGCATGATACTGAGCCTTTCCTGGATAGGCAGAAGCAAGCTCGAGAGATGGCGACCGCAGAAAACACTCAAGGTGCAAACAAGGAGCTCCAGCAGACCCTGATCCAGCAGGTCACTGTGGATGAGGTGGACCTGGACGGCAAATATGTCCGACTCCGCAATGAAGGAGATGAGGTCAGTGGATGTGTCACAGTGGAACATCGCACATCTTACGAAATTTGCACATTTTCCAGTAACAACTAACCTGTTGAGATGAATTTCAACTATTAGGATCAGAATTTGGGGAACTGGCAGGTGAAGCGCCAGGTTGGATCTTCTGCTCCCATCGCATTCAAGTTTCCCGCAGAGTTCATCCTGAAGGCCGGCCAGAGTGTCACGGTAATCAATCTTATCTGGAAGATCTCAGATACAAGGTGCTCAATATTTCAATGACCATGCTGATCAGATCTGGGCGGATGACGCTGGCGGAAACCACAATCCTCCCTCTGATCTAGTCTGGGAGACACAGGCCAACTGGGAAACCGGAGACCAGTTTCAGACTACCTTGATCAACGCTAACGGAGAGGTGACACATCTTTCAAGCGACAAGAAGCAATAATTCTCTTTTGACGTCCGTTTTTCTTCCAGGAAATGGAGTTAAACAAAGCCACTGCCATATATTCGGAAGATGATGATGGAGATTCCGATTCCACCGTGGGATAGAGGAAGCGGAATTTCGGTTTTTTTGTGTGTCTTGACATATGAAGGGATTGAGAATAAAGCAGACTTTGACTTTTGACATGGTCACATTGTAAAAATATCGTATAACAATACAATTAAATGGGCATTTTCTAATGCAATCCTGACTGCTGGTCAATCATTTGAAAAGATTCAGAGTTTGTTGTTTCCGCAGCCGGTTGCTCACAGCACCTGCGGGGACAGCGAGGTACAGTTATGTGCGGCTCCTGCGGATTCTCCCCGAACAAGCCCAACAACGGCAGCTCCGTATCCACGGCTTCCCGCTCCTACCGTACTGGTGGCATCTCAGAGGGTTTGCTGCCTCATTCCTACTTCTTGTTTTTATATTGTGTCGTTTACTTGTATGTCTATCGTGTACTATGTCTCGTCAACGTGGGATAGAGGAAAGTGCGGGGGGACCAAAAAAAAAAAGAGTGTAATATCGGTTTCACCAGTATATAATTGAAACCGGAAGGTATTCGGACATCCCTGCGGTCAGTAGAATATATAACGGCTGTGCAATGAGAAGTCAAGACATGTTCCACGAGAGCAGGCGGTCAAGGCAAGAGTAATCTCGACGCAACATGCCCAACATGTGTAAGTCAGTGATGAATGTTTCCTGAATTTTCTTCCTCTTTTGCCATTCATTCATGATTCATTCATGATTTCTTGTGCTTCCACATTAGACACGCAAATTCTCGCGGCGGGCTTGGTGGCTTTTCTAGTACTGCGAGCCAATGGCGCTCCGTTGACAGAAGCGACCACCGTCTTGCCATCAAGCGACACCTCAAGTGAGGAGGAAACGGCGCCCTCTGCCCTGCTGACCTCCGCTCATGTTTGGGACTCGGTTCTGGGTACCGCTAAAGAACACCAGAAAGCTGTAAGTGGAAGTTCAGAAAGCACCTTCATTGTCTTCTTCTGGCTGTAAAACGTATCTGACTTGTGACTAATTTCAATTTCAGTTTGATGATGAATTCCAAAACAATGTCAACTTTCATTTACTGGAGCATTACAAAGCACCTCAGTTTCCAGCAAACTGCCCCAGCTCCAACTTTAGCAAGGTAAGAACCAGAAATGGAAAACCACCAGAGGTGGGAGAAAATAGACACTGACACTTTCCATAATTGTTTGCTAGCATCGGCTTGACTTTTATGCGTAGGTTGAATAGATATTTGTTTTTTAACTGACCTAAATATTCTTTTTTCCAGGAGGCTTGCCTGCACAGGCTGGCCCAAGGTCTGTCCACTTAAATAATTCTTCTCAAGCACGTGGAGAAGGAATATCCCGGCAGTAAAATTCTGTCTGAGGCCAAACACTACTCTGAACTCCTGCTCTACAATATCAAACAAAAGGTTGGCCAGTGTGACAATTTAGGGATAGGAAATGAATTTTGCTGTTACTATGATACCTATTTTGACATTGTGTTGCTTACTCTTGTCCGGCAGATGAAAAAACCAGAAGAGGTCACAGGCCTGAGTAGCAATGAGGAAGAGAGCCTATTGAGGTCACTGTACCACCCCGATGCTTTCCACAGAAAGATGACGGCGCACAACATCCTGCGGAAGCTCTACATCTTCATTGTTGACGGCAAGAGGGCGCTGAGGCGCAAAGAACGGCGAAGGGGAAAACGTGCCAAGGTCTTCGCCATGTTTAGTTTATTGCGGTAGTCACGTCCGCCACTGAAGCCCGTCGGAAATGTTGGGCAAAACATGAAGTGAATTAAGGAAGTTCTTGTATCTGCACTGACGTGTCGTAACCCACTGACGGATTGATGATGTATTTGTTTTTGCATGACGCACTGAGTGTTTTTTTTTTATTCTGTAGATAACCTATTTATTGCTCATTCAAAAAAGCCATTGTGAATCTAAGACCTTATTTGTTGCAAACAGTCGTATGAATTATTTAAAGATATTTATTACATATTATTGTTTTTATACTTGAAGGCATGATAATTATATTTATTTTTTAAACGGAATGTATTTTTAAAACATGAATAAAACTATTTGCTTACTTATGAATTGAACTGCTTGATTTATAACACTTTGGCAGGTGTCTTTTGAGAATTTCACTTATTAGATTGAACTACAGAAATCTCTTTTTATGAGATTCAAATACATCGTATATATATATTTGCAAAACAGAAATATCGTAAGGCCACTTATGGGCTTTACTGTCAAACATTTATCGACAAAAACATGGAACAGACTTCAAGACAATGTCGTAACAATAACAAATAAATATCTCAGACCAAATTGACACTTCATATACTGACATTGACTTTCATGTGGCCAACTCGTCGTGGTCTTCGGGTGGAGGTTGTTGATGCAGGTGCACGTCATCCTTCTTCAACCCCAAAGTAAACTGAAACGAAGCAAAAACAGCCAACGATACATATGTCATTGTTGTTTTTGACTTAATCTGCCATTTTTTTTAAGGTTCTCTTTCTACATATTTACCAAACACAAGCGATACATTAACTTTAATACAAAAAAAGGGCACTACCTCAATTATAACTTAGAAAACAGTTTGACTGAAATGGCAGTCATTCAATAAATAAATACGCGCATGTTTTCTTTTACAAATTGCAGCCTTTGCGGTTTTGAAAATTGCAGTTGATCACATAGCAACGTCGACTTGAAATCTATTCATCTCTCAGTTTTAATGCACAGACAGACACATGAGAGAAAACGCTGACACAGAAGCAGTGGATGACGCAAATCAGTGTTGCCACTTGTCAGCAGTTCCTTCGAATTATGCCAACAATTCAGTGGTATCTTTCCACACGCACGCATTGCAACACCGGCCATTTGCCCTTTGATACCAGTTTAACAGCTCATCATCAAATATTTATTTGGCATGAGATTCGTTCATTTTGGGGTGAAATGTTTTCAATGTGTTCAAGTCATAGCCCAAGACTGAAGGCTCCGGTATTCCTGGATCTGCTCCTCGTTTGAAGCCTGTTAAACGAAACACACACAAAAAATTAGAACAAATAAACATGGGGTGGATATAATAAGTATGAGTGGCATTTGATGAACTTTTATTTTGGCCTTGAGACAGCATCAGTCAGGTTCTGAAAAAAATATCTGAGTCGAGCAGGACATTTATTTCCCAGCCTTCCATTCAGTGATTTATTTATTAGCAGTGAGAACACACCACAATTGTGCAACCCTTCAAGCAATTACATCTTCAAACTGTCCAAATGAGGGGAATGGAATTAACAAAGTGATGACAAAAGTTTCCGATGTGGCAATTGGAAAGTTTTCGACCGGATGAGGAGTCACAACGAGAACGTTTGAACTACCGGACAGTCAAAATCAGGGTTAAGGGTGAACACGCTAATGCTAACTAGATGCAACCTGCGGGTTTTAAAGCGACTAACATATTTCACGCCTTTTATACTAACCCAAGTACAGCACTGTAGGGATAAATCCCCATCGGATAACGAATTGTCCACACTGGAACAGTTGCTGCAGCCGCTGTTTGGTCCATTTACTTAATTTTGCCATTTTCCTGGATGCTTTTGCAGCGTGATACCACAGAGTGCAACCGAGGACACGGAAGCGGAAATGGGCCATTGTGGTGTGCAAGGATTGGGTCAACCCACTACCATAACAGAAAAAAACAGGAAGTCTAGCTTCGTGTCGCCGTCTTGTGGATGGAAGAGGTAACTGCGTGTTTTTCCTGTTCAGTATTTCAGTACATTTTCTATTTACTATTTTTGTATCTAAACAAAAAAATAAACTACCAAGACGTTACATGTTGAGTTAATTACTTTTTTTTGCATTAACAGTTATAGTAGTTTTCAGTCAGCAAAGACAAATTTGAGTCAAAAGAAACACTTTATTTCCAGAAGCAATGAGCTGCACATCCTCGGACATATAAAAAGGCCAGTAAAAACATCTTAAGAACAACAATATGATGTACAGCAAAAGCAGAAGCAGTCACAATTTGTAAACTGACATACTGAAACACATCGATTGTCCATTCAAATTATGTACACCAAACCGTTAATAGGACACAGACGACAGTTTACACTGGGGATGGAGGTGACCTTTGTGTTAGCATGATGATTTGATGGAGGTGGGTTGACTTGGAACAAAAGGAAAGAGACGTCAGAAATACTACAAATACCTGGCATGGTGGCTAAATGAGGTATTAAAAGAATCCACAGGTTTTCTTACAGACATATGTAACACACCTTCTTTTGGGATTGGTACCTGTGAGAGTTACTCCTTTATAAATATGTAATTAGCCTCTCAAGTGCAAACCCTGATACTTCATAGCCCTCTCACCAGAGTCAAAAACATCATTGGACTAATTATGTTGAGTTTCATTTAAATGTATATATTGTCAGAGGCTTGTAAATTTCTTCCTGACATGGCAGTGGTTTACAATGAATGAGTCAAAGAAATCGGCAAAGTGACTTCAACTCCCCGGCACAGAAAGAACAACACCGCAGTGGAGCATGGGAGCGAAGGAAAAGAAAAAAAAATGTTCGTGGTACCTAGTGGTTGGCATGGCTTACAGCTCCAGGTTACTGGTGCAGAATCACAGGATCAAATCCAAAGGTTCATCATAAAACCGTTTCAAAGGTCCGAGCCAAGGTGCGCGCTGATACTTGGCGAACGTTGCGTGTGGTTTAAATAGGCCGTCTCTTCCTCCTGCAGGCTGCATGAATAAGTGCCAGATTCTGGGGCAGTGTGGTTGCCAGGGGGTGGGGTGGTACCGGCGGCTACCTGCTCAAAAGAGCGAGAGAACACGGCGCTGGCCGTGCGTGTCAAGCTGGTGAGAGCTCCTGCTTTGGGCACAGACTGGCTCGAAGTGAGCGTGAGACGTTTGACGGACGTCTCCACGCTCTCGCTAGCCGCTCGACCGATGGGGAGCGGGCTGGATTCTTTGTCCTTGCTGCGCCCGCCCAGACGGTACTTCTTTATGGCCTTTGCCCCTAGATTTAACGCGGTCACGCTGTTGCTGATGATGATGGTGGGTGGGTTTGTGTCAGGCGCCATCCCGCCTTCGTCCGCCTCCGAAATATCCATCAGCTCATCCGGGGAACCCAGATCCACTGCGTCTGTGGTGGTCACACAAAGGGAGACAAGCGGAGTTAACAGTCAATCTGCGGCCAATGGACAAAACCCATTTGCCATCCAGCCCATTACATTCAGTCCAAATCTTCTACATTAATGTGCCATGATACTGACTGGCCTGATTTGGTTAAAACTGAATAGTCATGGGCTGCAGGGAAAACGTATGACTGTCTTCCAGCAGGTGGCGCCATCACCACAGCCTGAGAGAGGATTGATTTCTCGCAACCTGCTGCCAAGACTTTTGTTTTGGATTCCCACCACCAACAAAATGTTTTCTAATGTGGTGTATCGGTGAGGGAGCGAAATGTCCCAAAAGATGCAGGTGAGGAAAGTGTTGAGGGTGTGAGCCTAGGACACATCACAAAGGGAAAGTGAAGAAGGCAAGACATTCAATTAGTCACTCAAAAAAAAAAACACACACACACAAGTCCTTCTGCATCCTAAGCCGCTAATAATTTGTAGTGGAACAGAACAACAATGAAAAGCTGGGAAACAGAAATGCAGGTTACTGTATCCAATGCTCCGATTCATCAGTCATGAAAAGGTTTGTGCTAAATTAAGACCTGCATATCTTTGTCCCGCTTCTGTCTAATAAAAAGTGTCCAAGTGCAACCCAGGAGTGCTGTCGAGGAGGCACAACATTTGCATTTGATGTCATAGACAGTGAATAATATAAATCTGTGAGGAGAACTGTTTGCTTGCTTTGTCATGAGTTGAAGGAACGATAACGGCGGATTGTGAGGAAGTCTGAGCCACGGGGGACGGAGTGAGTCAAAAAGGTGAAAAAAAGGGTTGGTTAAAAAGTGGGAAGAATCATCAAGGGTTTTTTTCAGACCACGACGCACCCACTGACAGTTACCTAGGTTACCACAGGATTGGGGCAAGGGGAAGGAAGAACTTAGTGCTGGCTCCTCCCTATGGAGAACGACCCAGAACTCTCATTTTCCAGCATTCGCCTCACAGACTTCTGCCTCCTGACCTCCTGCCCCCGCATGCTGGACCCATGACTTCGGGGTTCCGGGCTGACATCGGAGGCACCTCCCAAAGTTTCGCCGTCCGGGTAGGTGCGGCCGTCGGAGCGCGCTCGCAGGGATTCTCCGTTGGGCATTCGCTCGCTGCTCACGCCCGTCACACTGATATGATACGCGGCCTCACTGTCTACACTCACCTCCTGGGACTCTGCTGGTCGGGCACAGGAAGGTTTGCACAACACACAAACATCCATGTCATGCACACGCATGAAAAAAGGGCAATGTGTGCAGGCACACATGACCCAAAAGACACAAAACAGAATTAAAGCAATAACAGAAAGATCCAAATAAAATACAAAAAATATGATGAAAGTATATGCAACGGAGTTGAACATTTGGATGGAAATGTATGAATATCACAATGACAGAAACCATCCATCCAGAGGTTTCATCCTGGTTGCCCACACTCATCTGACATCTCACCGTGTCGTTTCCAGCGGTGGCCCCTGATAGAGAGCGACGTGACAGCATTCCGAGAGATCCTGGAAGCGGTGGGTGTGATCTCCACCTGGATGCTAGGTGCACCCTCCTTGGTGTTGCTTTTCAGAGCCGCGCCCTGCTGCGTCGACTTGATGGCGTTGCCCACCTGATCAAATACACACAATAGTCCCTTGCCATTCAAAATCATCAGAAAAGCATTATTGACAAGTCCAGCCAACATGTGACTCTAATACAAATAATCTACACGCTAATCCTATTTCTCCTAAGCGAAAGTGTAAATTCTTAGAGGCCACCGAGTACTTACACGTCCTTAAAAGGAACATGCAGCAGCAGAAGCAGCAGCACAATCCAAAAGGCTACAATCCCGGGACAATGTGTCTTTTGCTCCAATGATGGAGGGAACGTCCACTTGCTGGCCACTTCATTCGGGTGTCATTCACTTCAAAGCTCTTTTTAGCTAAAAATCATGTCTTTTCACGATTGCGGGGGACAGCGAGGTACAGTTATGTGCGGCTCCTGCGGATTCTCCCCGAACAAGCCCAACAACGGCAGCTCCGTATCTACGGCTTCCCGCTCCTACCGTACTGGTGGCATCTCAGAGGGTTTGCTGCCTCATTCCTACGTGTTCAGTAGTAGTACACCTCGCGAGGTGAGACCATTCCAGACTGGAATCCGAACTGAGACCTGTCCAATAATGTGAGGCCCTGGATCTTTTGGTCTTCATTTTCCATGCCAATCAATTTACGTTTTTTTTCCATGTATAATGCGCAAAATTTAACTAATTTATTGTCCTAAAATCTGGGGTGCGCATTATACATGGGTACAATTTCTTTTTAATTTTTTTCTTTTTTTTTTCTTTGAAGAAAATCATGGTACAACAATTTTTGAAGAAAATCTTGTCACGGATGGAGTGTGGAAAGGAGCAGGGCGACCAAGTGCAGCTTGGACCAGGGTTCATTGGAGGAACTCAAAACACAGACTTTGTAAACTAACATAACTCTCTAACAAAACCAACAACAGGACTGACCGACAAAGACGTGGAACAAAAAGACAGGGTGACATTACCAAAGACAGGAACAGAAACCTGTGTTATTGTCAAATATTGTTTGTTTTTTAATCTCCATCGCGGAGATACGGAGGAAGTATCACTGCGCATGCGCACTATGGATGCACAATGCGAATAGTCCTCTTCTTGACCCTCTTCTTGACTGACAATGAATGTGATAATTTAATACAATGAGCAAATAACAATGCGTATTACAGGGAATATTTCATTTCACAACGCTTTGCCTTGTTCCTTTCATCTCTGCTGTTCACTTCACACGCGCTCCATACGAACGCAATGCTCTCGTATCAGACGCTTGCTCGATCACCTGCCCGTTTGCTGCCCTACGAGGGTCGCAGGCGTGCTGGAACCTATCCCAGCCGTCATCGGGCAGTGGGCGGCGGACACCCTGAACCGGATGCCAGCCAATCGCAGGGCACACAGAGACAAACAACCATTTGCACTCACACCTAGGGACAATTTGGAGTCTTCAATCGGCCTACCAAGCATGTTTTGGGGATGTGGGAGGAAACCGGAGTGCCCCGAGAAAACCCACGCGGGCCCGGGGAGAACATGCAAACTCCACACAGGGAGGGCCGGAGGTGGAATCGAACTTGCACCCACCTAACTGTGAGGCGGACGTGCTACCCAGTGCGCCACCGAGCCGTCCTTAGGATCCATCCGTTGCAAAGTTTCTTTGAACCATTGCAAAGAGTGAGTTTTTTTCTTTTCTTCTTTTTATGTGTATTTACAAAGGAACCTTTGGACTTTAAAGAAACCTCTATGAAGTTTCTTTGATAAGTGCATTCAGGCATTGGTGTAATGCATGATACTGAGTCTTTCCTGGAACAGCAGAAGCAAGCTCGAGAGATGGCGACCCCAGAAAACACTCCTCAAGATGCAAACATTGACCTCTCCCCCAACCGCATCACACGTCTCCAGGAGATGGAAGCTCTCCGCAAGCTCAACGACCTTCTGGTCGTTTACGTCGACAACGCCCGTTCCCGGGAAGTGGAGAACGCCGGCTTGCGTTTGCGCATCGCTGAATCCGAAACAGAGGTGTCCCGGCAGCTGACTGGCCTGAAGGCCGTTTACGAGACGGAGCTGGCGAAAGCCCGTGCGTCTCTGGACTCGGAGGCCACAGAGCGTGCACGTCTGCAGCCGGAGTTGACCAAGCTGAGGATGGAATTCGACGAGCTGAAAGAAAGGTGAGGCCCGGCCATTTTATCAAAAATATGCCAACAACAAAATGGATACTGGATATTAGTGCTGACATAATTGCTTTGCTGCTGGGGCCACACCCCAAGGAAAATCCTCCTCGTGACTAATTGCAGCTCAATTGGACTTTCAGTTAACCATCCCATAGTCGCACATCAATATAAATAGCACATTTGACTGCGTCGAGGGTTTAATACTGTTTTTGTTTTACTAATTTATTGTCCTGTGCGGGTCTGGGGTGCGCGTTATACATGGGTACAAAAACAAAACAATAATATTTTTTTTTTTTTTTTAAATCCGTATATGATACAAAGACCGCCATTACAAATGCGCTTTCTTCTCTGCTGTTCACTTCAAACATGCTCCATACAAACACAATGCTCTCGTATCAGACGCTTGCTCGATCACCTGCTCGTTTGCTGTCACAATGTACCCTACACAAATCCGAAACATTTCTTCACTATCGAGTTTGCTAGCGCATGCGCAGTGATACTGACCGGCAGAATAACATCCAGTTGTTCCCAAAGATGATCTTTTTTCTGAAATAATTTTACGTTTAGGGACTTAAGTAGGAGTCAAAATTTGGGTGCGTATTATACATGGGTACAGGCTTTTTTCCAGCATCAACATGGCATTTTTAGGGTGCGTATTACACATGGGGGCGCATTATACATGGAAAAAAACGGTAATTGTCCATCCATTTTCCATATTCCCAGTTTATGTGTACATCTGTCATCTCAGGAACACGAAGAAAGAATCCGATCTGGCAGGAGCGCTGCAGAGGCTCAAAGATTTGGAAGCCTCGCTGAACTCCAAGAACGCGTCTTTGGCGACAGCGTTAGGAAAAAACCGTCGCCTTGAAGCCTTGGTGAACGCCAGGGTCGGGTCTTTGTCGACAGCGTTAGGAGAAAAGCGTCGCCTTAAAGCCTTGCTGAACTCCAAGGGCGCGTCTTTGATGAGAGCGTTAGAAGGAAAGCGTCGCCTTGAGACAGAAAACCGAGATCTGACGACGCAGGTTGCCGAGGTGAATCAAATCACGATTAAATTACCGTGATGATTGTGTTAAAGTTGTTGCCACGTTTAGCTCGAGACCAGCCTGGGCAATAGCCGAAAGGGGATGATGGATGAGGCTCTCAGGAGGGTGGAAGGAGAGAGTCGCATTAATACCCTTAAAGAGGAGCTGGAGATTCAAAAGAAGCTGCATTCCGAGGTGGGACACAATTATCATCACTTTTGCTTATTTAATTAATGAAAATAAAGCTGAGTCATTCTCACGTCTCACGTAGGAGTTGCGCGAGGTCAAACGCCGGCACGAGTCTCGCATGGTGGAGTTGGAAAACGCCCGCCAGGAAGATTATGAACCCAAACGGGCCGACGCCTTGATGGAGATGCGAAGCCAGCATGAACTTCAAATCAAACTCTACAAGGAGGAGATTGAGAAGACTTACAAGTCCAGGGTAAATTGCTGGAAAATATCGCCTGAACTCTTTTTTACCTTCCACTGTGCCTGTCGGGTTCAGCTGGAAGGCGCTCGCCAGTCACCGATTTCACCATTTATCATTTGGACCTTAGAATCTGTATCAGCTGCAAAAGTTTAAAAAGTCTGTGTTGACACTAGCTTGCAGCCCGTGATGCAAACGTGAAAGATCTGGAGGAGGCTTTGTCTACAGAGAGGGAGCGGATGCAGCAGCAACTGGATGAGTATCAGGAGCTAATGGATGTCAAGCTAGCGCTGGATATGGAGATAAGTGCCTACAGGAAGGTGCTTGAAAGCGGGCAGGAGAGGTGTGTGTGGCTTACAAACATACCACAACTTTTCCTGTCATAGCAATTCATGTCTCCACGTTTGTCCGCAGGACACGCTTTTCCCAGAGTCTACCGTCGACAAGCATGTCAGAAAGTTGCTCCTCGACCACGTCGGCCAGCGGGAAAAGGAAGCGTCCCGACACTGACAGCGAGGCTTCGAGC
This sequence comes from Syngnathus typhle, assembly GCF_033458585.1. Lineage (NCBI taxonomy): Eukaryota > Metazoa > Chordata > Actinopteri > Syngnathiformes > Syngnathidae > Syngnathus > Syngnathus typhle. Next base: position 3,584,834 of record NC_083757.1, read on the forward strand.
TTCGCCAGAAGAGCTGTGGCTCGTACTTTTTTCCACCAGAACACCCGTGGTAGCGGGCAGGTCACCGTGTATAACGTGGACCAGGCTGGCAAATATGTCCGACTCCGCAATAAAGGACATGAGGTCAGTGGATGTGTCACAGTGGAACATCGCACATCTTACGAAATTTGCACATTTTCCAGTAACAACTAACCTGTTGAGATCAATTTCAACTATTAGGATCAGAATTTGGGGAACTGGCAGGTGAAGCGCCAGGTTGGATCTTCTGCTCCCATCGCATTCAAGTTTCCCGCAGAGTTCATCCTGAAGGCCGGCCAGACTGTCAAGGTAATCAATCTTATCTGGAAGATCTCAGATACAAGGTGCTCAATATTTCAATGACCTTTACATGCTGATCAGATCTGGGCGGCTGACGCTGGCGGAAACCACAATCCTCCCTCTGATCTAGTCTGGGAGACACAGGCCAACTGGGGAACCGGAGATCAGTTCCAGACTACCTTGATCAACACTAACGGAGAGGTGACACATCTTTCAAGCGACAAGAAGCAATAATTCTCTTTTGACGTCCGTTTATCTTCTAGGAAACCCACTGGCACCTATTTCAAAGATGATGATGGAAATTCCGTTTCCACCGTGGGATAGAGGAAACGGAATTTCGGTTTCTTTGTGTGTCTTGACATATGAAGGGATTGAGAATAAAGCAGACTTTGACTTTTGACATGGTCACATTGTAAAAATATTGTATAACAATACAATTAAATGGGCATATTCTAACGCAATCATGACTGCTGGTCAATCATTTGAAAAGATTCAGAGTTTGTTGTTTCCGCAGCAGGTTGCTCACAGCACCTGCGGGGACAGCGAGGTACAGTTATGTGCGGCTCCTGCGGATTCTCCCCGAACAAGCCCAACAACGGCAGCTCCGTATTTACGACTTCCCGCTCCTACCGTACTGGTGGCATCTCAGAGGGTTTGCTGCCTCATTCCTACGTGTTCAGTAGTAGTACACCTCGCGAGGTGAGACCATTCCAGACTGGAATCCGAACTGAGCCCTTTCCAATAATGTGAGGCCCTGGATCGTTTGGTCTTCATTTTCCATGCCAATCAATTTATATATTTAGTCAACTTTTATATATATAATTTTTTACGACATGCTTATGGTTAGTCACCAGGCAATAAAATATGAACTATAGTTTCATATTGAATTTGAATTTCAAAAAATTACTTTTTATATAAGGTAGTTTAGTGACTTTTTTCCACAGCTTTTTTGAAGAAAATCTGCTCCGACCTGTTCTGAAATTTTCTTTGATTGAAATAAAGTTGTTCTTCTTTAAAAATAATTGAATTAGTCTTTTTTGGGTGTTATATAATTAATGCATTGATTTAAATTTCTCCCAACTCTCAAAAATGGAACTGCAGACTTTTATACTGAAATTTGAACCACTGTAGCCACCTACTTTTATTTTGAAACGTAAGTACTGGTTTTGTTCCGGGTCCCCATACCCGGAAGTAGGTCATTTCCACGGAAGCCCGACAGACTCTTTGCGTGTTGTTTTTTGTAAGTTGCATGGCATTTAACCAAAATTTTGCATTCTTAACGGAGTATTGGCGTGCATTTGGTGAGTGTCACTAATCTTTCGTCATCTCTGGTTGTCGTCAAGAATTCAAGACATGCAAACAGTCAGCCATAACTGCAAATTGCATGAAGATTTGCTGTTTACCATTGCAGGACCATCTGAATGCTGAGTGTGCGGACTCTTTTTGGCATCAGCTTTCTGGTGACCTCACGGGCCGCAGCAGTTTTTGCTCCAACGGGGAAATGCCCACTTTCACCTTCAGCTAACAACCACCAGAAGAACTGTTACAGTAGCAGACAATCTTCCATCATGGCCCAGAGCATCAAGTACCTTGGGTATGTTTTAGAAATGGAATTTAAAGTGACGTCTAGTTTTTGTCATACTTGTATTTGTTCTGCAGACAAGAGGAAGCCCAGCGCATTGATGAGGAGCTCTTCAGTGAGTACGGCTTCAGTGTGGACCAGCTGATGGAGCTCGCATGGCTCAGTTGGGCTACCGCCATCACAAGGGTGAACCACAGTGTCCGTCCAGAATCTTAAACTATTTGTAAGTGTCGCCGTGTTTGATTTTTGAGGAAGCCATCTTTACAACCATCGAGGAAGTTTCCTTAATGACTTCTCCATCTTCTCTCAGGGTTACGAACCCTCCATCCTGTATCCAAAGAGGCCCAACTGTTTCGGGGTTTGACCACCCAGTGCCAGAAAATGGAGATCCCATTTCTTACAGAGATGCCCGAGGTTTGTTGTAACAGTCGAAATGGACTGTGTTTAAATGTGACCTTTTTAATTATTTTGTTAGGCTCCTGTGATTGACGAGGCCTTCAACCTGGTGATCGATGCCATCTTCGGCTTCAGTTTTAAGGGGGCGGTGCGAGAGCCTTTTGGTTCCATCATCGATGTCCTGAAGGAGACCACTGTGCCCGTTGCTAGCATCGACATCCATTCAGGTTCCTTCATCTTTACGTAGCATTTTGCTCATCCACACTGCTTCCAAGTGTGTTTACGTGACTCTTGGATTTATTTTCCAGGTTGGGATGTGGAGCAGCGGAGCGTCGACGGATTGCACCCCGACACGCTCATCTCACTCACCGCTCCTAAAAACTCTGCCACCCTTTTCAAGGGACGCCATCACTTCCTGGGAGGCCGCTTTGTGCCACCAGCTTTGGAGAGGAAGTACTAGCTCAATCTGCCCCGCTACCCCGAAACTGACTGTGTGTTAAAATGATAAGATTTGGTTCCTGAAATGGTTCCTAACATGCTTTAACCGTTTTAGAATGCAATAAAGAAAATACTTCATGAAAAGACTCAGCCACAGAAAACTACTAAATCATGACTTGGCTCCACATTCTGTGTAATTACATTCTGCTGTATGCACACTGGCTCCGTTTTGCTCCTCTTATTTATTGTGTTATTTGTTTATTTATTATTTATTCATCACTCTTATTATTTATTGTTTGTGCCTTCTTGTTTTTCTATTGTGTCGTTTACTTGTATGTCTATCGTGTACTATGTCTCGCCAACGTGGGATAGAGGAAAGGTTATTTCGGTTTCTTTGTGTGTCTTGACATGTGAAGAGATTGACAATAAAGCAGACTTTGACTTTGATGGACTTCAGCTCCAAAAGAATAAATTGGTGAAGCAACACATGTAGATAAATAACAATACTCCTAGGCAAATATTCTTTATCCTCTATGAGGAGTGACACAAATAGACAGGATTGACATATAACACAAGTTTCCAATGAGCTAAATGAGAACGTTCTGTGACAATCAAAACTATCCAGACTTCCTTTTGGGTATTCTTCATTGATGATGAAAGGCTAGAATGAGGAACAGTCACATTGAGATTCTATTGAGTCAAATCAGCCAGGCAAAGCATGATGAAACAATAATGTGACACTAGATTTCGTTGGAAGTAGAGGAGGAATCTGAAAGTAATGACGACAGGAAAAGGGAAGTCTGGCCTGATGTGCAACGCTAGACAGATAACATGTTAGCAAAATTAGTATGGCGTGATATATTCTCACGCACTGTGTGATATTCAATACATGTGTGAATATTCTCAAACATTTGAGCACCTCCAAAAAATATTTCAGAAGTGCGTATTAAACAGGTCAGTCTCCAAAAACTAGGTCCTTCATCTGGTCCTTAAAGTAGCTTCTAATGTATGACTCACATTACAGTCGAGAAAATGTGGCTATTATTCTTTTTAAATGAGTGATTAAACTCTGAGAGGAAGATTGGAACTAATTACAATGAAGGTTGTCTCATGGTTTTCCATTTCATTATTTTGTATTGAGAAACAAACATTTACAGCGATATAAGGTAAATCAAATGTATTTAAATTTATTTTTAAAAGCAGATTAAATGTAAAAATTTGATGAAATATAAATATTCAAAAGTACTTTTAGAAATATTAACTAAAATTGAATATCTGATTCATTGATGTTATGTACAACTGATGAGAACTAAAGTGCGGGGTTACCAAAAAAAAAAGAGTGTAATATCGGTTTCATCAGTATAAAATTGAAACCGGAAGGTATTAGGAAATCCCTGCGGTCAGTAGAATATATAACGGCTGTGCAATGAGAAGTCAAGACATGTTCCACGAGAGCAGGCGGTCAAGGCAAGAGTAATCTCGACGCAACATGCCCAACATGTGTAAGTCAGTGATGAATATTTCCTGAATTTTCTTCCTCTTTTGCCATCCGTTCATGATTTTCTGCTTCCACATTAGACACGCAAATTCTCGCGGTGGGCTTGGTGGCTTTTCTAGTCCTGCGAGCTAATGGCGCTCCGTTGACAGAAGCGACCACCGTCTTGCCATCAAGCGACACCTCAAGTGAGGAGGAAACGGCGCCCTCTGACCTGCTGACCTCTGCTCATGTTTTGGACTCGGTTCTGGGTACCGCTAAAGAACACCAGAAAGCTGTAAGTGGAAATTCAGAAAGCACCTTCATTGTCTTCTTCTGGCTGTAAAACGTATCTGACTTGTGACTAATTTCAATTTCAGTTTGATGATGAATTCCAAAACAATGTCAACTTTCATTTACTGGAGCACTACAAAGCACCTCAGTTTCCAGCAAACTGCCCCAGCTCCAACTTTAGCAAGGTAAGAACCAGAAATGGAAAACCACCAGAGGTGGGAGAAAATACAGACACTGACACTTTCCATAATTGTTTGCTAGCATCGGCTTGACTATCATGCGTAGATTGAATAGATATTTGTTTTTTAACTGACCTAAATATTTTTTTTTTCCAGGAGGCTTGCCTGCACAGGCTGGCCCAAGGTCTGTCCACTTACATAATTCTTCTCAAGCACGTGGAGAAGGAATATCCCGGCAGTAAAATTCTGTCTGAGGCCAAACACTACTCTGTACTCCTGCTCTACAATATCAAACAAAAGGTTGGCCAGTGTGACAATTTAGGGATAGGAAATGAATTTTGCTGTTACTATGATACCTATTTTGACATTGTGTTGCTTACTCTTGTCCGGCAGATGAAAAAACCAGAAGAGGTCACAGGCCTGAGTAGCAATGAGGAAGAGAGCCTATTGAGGTCACTGTACCACCCCGATGCTTTCCACAGAAAGATGACGGCGCACAACATCCTGCGGAATCTCTACATCTTCATTGTTGACGGCAAGAGGGCGCTGAGGCGCAAAGAACGGCGAAGGGGAAAACGTGCCAAGGTCTTCGCCATGTTTAGTTTATTGCGGTAGTCACGTCCGCCACTGAAGCCCGTCGGAAATGTTGGGCAAAACATGAAGTGAATTAAGGAAGTTCTTGTATCTGCACTGACGTGTCGTAACCCACTGACGGATTGATGATGTATTTGTTTTTTATTTATTCTGTAGATAACCTATTTATTGCTCATTCAAAAAAGCCATTGTGAATCTAAGACCTTATTTGTTGCAAACAGTCGTATGAATTATTTAAAGAAGATATTTATTACATATTATTGTTTTTATACTTGAAGGCATGATAATTATATTTATTTTTTAAACTGAATGTATTTTTAAAACATGAATAAAACTATTTGCTTACTTATGAATTGAACTGCTTGATTTATAACACTTTGGCAGGTGTCTTTTGAGAATTTCACTTATTAGATTGAACTACAGAAATCTCTTTTTATGAGATTCAAATACATCGTATATATATATTTGCAAAACAGAAATATCGTAAGGCCACTTATGGGCTTTACTGTCAAACATTTATCGACAAAAACATGGAACAGACTTCAAGACAATGTCGTAAAAATAACAAATAAATATCTCAGACCAAATTGACACTTCATATACTGACATTGACTTTCATGTGGCCAACTCGTCGTGGTCTTCGGGTGGAGGTTGTTGATGCAGGTGCACGTCATCCTTCTTCAACCCCAAAGTAAACTGAAACGAAGCAAAAACAGCCAACGATACATATGTCATTGTTGTTTTTGACTTAATCTGCCATTTTTTTTTAAGGTTCTCTTTCTACATATTTACCAAACACAAGCGATACATTAACTTTAATACAAAAAAAGGGCACTACCTCAATTATAACTTAGAAAACAGTTTGACTGAAATGGCAGTCATTCAATAAATAAATAAATATGCGCATGTTTTCTTTTACAAATTGCAGCCTTTGCGGTTTTGAAAATTGCAGTTGATCACATAGCAACGTCGACTTGAATTCTATTCATCTCTCAGTTTTAATGCACAGACAGACACATGAGAGAAAACGCTGACACAGAAGCAGTGGATGACGCAAATCAGTGTTGCCACTTGTCAGCAGTTCCTTCGAATTATGCCAACAATTCAGTGGTATCTTTCCACACGCACGCATTGCAACACCGGCCATTTGCCCTTTGATACCAGTTTAACAGCTCATCATCAAATATTTATTTGGCATGAGATTCGTTCATTTTGGGGTGAAATGTTTTCAATGTGTTCAAGTCATACCCCAAGACTGAAGGCTCCGGTATTCCTGGATCTGCTCCTTGTTTGAAGCCTGTTAAACGAAACACACACAAAAAATTAGAACAAATAAACATGGGGTGGATATAATAAGTATGAGTGGCATTTGATGAACTTTTATTTTGGCCTTGAGACAGCATCAGTCAGGTTCTGAAAAAAATATCTGAGTCGAGCAGGACATTTATTTCCCAGCCTTCCATTCAGTGATTTATTTATTAGCAGTGAGAACACACCACAATTGTGCAACCCTTCAAGCAATTACATCTTCAAACTGTCCAAATGAGGGGAATGGAATTAACAAAGTGATGACAAAAGTTTCCGATGTGGCAATTGGAAAGTTTTCGGCCGGATGAGGAGTCACAACGAGAACGTTTGAACTACCGGACAGTCAAAATCAGGTTAAGGGTGAACACGCTAATGCTAACTAGCTGCAACCTGCGGGTTTTAAAGCGACTAACATATTTCACGCCTTTTATACTAACCCAAGTACAGCACTGTAGGAATAAATCCCCATCGGATAACGAATTGTCCACACTGGAACAGTTGCTGCAGCCGCTGTTTGGTCTCTTTACTTAATTTTGCCATTTTCCTGGATGCTTTTGCAGCGTGATACCACAGAGTGCAACCGAGGACACGGAAGCGGAAATGGGCCATTGTGGTGTGCAAGGATTGGGTCAACCCACTACCATAACAGAAACAAACAGGAAGTCTAGCTTCGTGTCGCCGTCTTGTGGATGGAAGAGGTAACTGCGTGTTTTTCCTGTTCAGTATTTCAGTACATTTTCTATTTACTATTTTTGTATCTAAACAAAAAAATAAACTACCAAGACGTTACATGTTGAGTTAATTACTTTTTTTTTTTGCATTAACAGTTATAGTAGTTTTCAGTCAGCAAAGACAAATTTGAGTCAAAAGAAACACTTTATTTCCAGAAGCAATGAGCTGCACATCCTCGGACATATAAAAAGGCCAGTAAAAACATCTTAAGAACAACAATATGATGTACAGCAAAAGCAGAAGCAGTCACAATTTGTAAACTGACATACTGAAACACATCGATTGTCCATTCAAATTATGTACACCAAACCGTTAATAGCACACCGACGACAGTTTACACTGGGGATGGAGGTGACCTTTGTGTTAGCATGATGATTTGATGGAGGTGGGTTGACTTGGAACAAAAGGAAAGAGACGTCAGAAATACTACAAATACCTGGCATGGTGGCTAAATGAGGTATTAAAAGAATCCACAGGTTTTCTTACAGACATATGTAACACACCTTCTTTTGGGATTGGTACCTGTGAGAGTTACTCCTTTATAAATATGTAATTAGCCTCTCAAGTGCAAACCCTGATACTTCATAGCCCTCTCACCAGAGTCAAAAACATCATTGGACTAATTATGTTGAGTTTCATTTAAATGTATATATTGTCAGAGGCTTGTAAATTTCTTCCTGACATGGCAGTGGTTTACAATGAATGAGTCAAAGAAATCGGCAAAGTGACTTCAACTCCCCGGCACAGAAAGAACAACACCGCAGTGGAGCATGGGAGCGAAGGAAAAGAAAAAAAAATGTTCGTGGTACCTAGTGGTTGGCATGGCTTACAGCTCCAGGTTACTGGTGCAGAATCACAGGATCAAATCCAAAGGTTCATCATAAAACCGTTTCAAAGGTCCGAGCCAAGGTGCGCGCTGATACTTGGCGAACGTTGCGTGTGGTTTAAATAGGCCGTCTCTTCCTCCTGCAGGCTGCATGAATAAGTGCCAGATTCTGGGGCAGTGTGGTTGCCAGGGGGTGGGGTGGTACCGGCGGCTACCTGCTCAAAAGAGCGAGAGAACACGGCGCTGGCCGTGCGTGTCAAGCTGGTGAGAGCTCCTGCTTTGGGCACAGACTGGCTCGAAGTGAGCGTGAGACGTTTGACGGACGTCTCCACGCTCTCGCTAGCCGCTCGACCGATGGGGAGCGGGCTGGATTCTTTGTCCTTGCTGCGCCCGCCCAGACGGTACTTCTTTATGGCCTTTGCCCCTAGATTTAACGCGGTCACGCTGTTGCTGATGATGATGGTGGGTGGGTTTGTGTCAGGCGCCATCCCGCCTTCGTCCGCCTCCGAAATATCCATCAGCTCATCCGGGGAACCCAGATCCACTGCGTCTGTGGTGGTCACACAAAGGGAGACAAGCGGAGTTAACAGTCAATCTGCGGCCAATGGACAAAACCCATTTGCCATCCAGCCCATTACATTCAGTCCAAATCTTCTACATTAATGTGCCATGATACTGACTGGCCTGATTTGGTTAAAACTGAATAGTCATGGGCTGCAGGGAAAACGTATGACTGTCTTCCAGCAGGTGGCGCCATCACCACAGCCTGAGAGAGGATTGATTTCTCGCAACCTGCTGCCAAGACTTTTGTTTTGGATTCCCACCACCAACAAAATGTTTTCTAATGTGGTGTATCGGTGAGGGAGCGAAATGTCCCAAAAGATGCAGGTGAGGAAAGTGTTGAGGGTGTGAGCCTAGGACACATCACAAAGGGAAAGTGAAGAAGGCAAGACATTCAATTAGTCACTCAAAAAAAAAAACACACACACACAAGTCCTTCTGCATCCTAAGCCGCTAATAATTTGTAGTGGAACAGAACAACAATGAAAAGCTGGGAAACAGAAATGCAGGTTACTGTATCCAATGCTCCGATTCATCAGTCATGAAAAGGTTTGTGCTAAATTAAGACCTGCATATCTTTGTCCCGCTTCTGTCTAATAAAAAGTGTCCAAGTGCAACCCAGGAGTGCTGTCGAGGAGGCACAACATTTGCATTTGATGTCATAGACAGTGAATAATATAAATCTGTGAGGAGAACTGTTTGCTTGCTTTGTCATGAGTTGAAGGAACGATAACGGCGGATTGTGAGGAAGTCTGAGCCACGGGGGACGGAGTGAGTCAAAAAGGTGAAAAAAAGGGTTGGTTAAAAAGTGGGAAGAATCATCAAGGGTTTTTTTCAGACCACGACGCCCCCACTGACAGTTACCTAGGTTACCCCAGGATTGGGGCAAGGGGAAGGAAGAACTTAGTGCTGGCTCCTCCCTATGGAGGCCGACCCAGAACTCTCATTTTCCAGCATTCGCCTCACAGACTTCTGCTTCCTGACCTCCTGCCCCCGCATGCTGGACTCATGACTTCGGGGTTCCGGGCTGACATCGGAGGCACCTCCCAAAGTTTCGCCGTCCGGGTAGGTGCGGCCGTCGGAGCGCGCTCGCAGGGATTCTCCGTTGGGCATTCGCTCGCTGCTCACGCCCGTCACACTGATATCGGGGATGGCCACGCCCCCCGGCGCGGCCTCACTGTCTACACTCACCTCCTGGGACTCTGCTGGTCGGGCACAGGAAGGTTTGCACAACACACAAACATCCATGTCATGCACACGCATGAAAAAAGGGCAATGTGTGCAGGCACATATGACCCAAAAGACACAAAACAGAATTAAAGCAATAACAGAAAGATCCAAATAAAATACAAAAAATATGATGAAAGTATATGCAACGGAGTTGAACATTTGGATGGAAATGTATGAATATCACAATGACAGAAACCATCCATCCAGAGGTTTCATCCTGGTTGCCCACACTCATCTGACATCTCACCGTGTCGTTTCCAGCGGTGGCCCCTGATAGAGAGCGACGTGACAGCATTCCGAGAGATCCTGGAAGCGGTGGGTGTGATCTCCACCTGGATGCTAGGTGCACCCTCCTTGGTGTTGCTTTTCAGAGCCGCGCCCTGCTGCGTCGACTTGATGGCGTTGCCCACCTGATCAAATACACACAATAGTCCCTTGCCATTCAAAATCATCAGAAAAGCATTATTGACAAGTCCAGCCAACATGTGACTCTAATACAAATAATCTACACGCTAATCCTATTTCTCCTAAGCGAAAGTGTAAATTCTTAGAGGCCACCGAGTACTTACACGTCCTTAAAAGGAACATGCAGCAGCAGAAGCAGCAGCACAATCCAAAAGGCTTCAATTCCGGGACAATGTGTCTTTTGCTCCAATGATGGAGGGAACGTCCATTTGCTGGCCACTTCATTCGGGTGTCATTCACTTCAAAGCTCTTTTTAGCTAAAAATCATGTCTTTTCACGATTGCGGGGGACAGCGAGGTACAGTTATGTGCGGCTCCTGCGGATTCTCCCCGAACAAGCCCAACAACGGCAGCTCCGTATCTACGGCTTCCCGCTCCTACCGTACTGGTGGCATCTCAGAGGGTTTGCTGCCTCATTCCTACGTGTTCAGTAGTAGTACACCTCGCGAGGTGAGACCATTCCAGACTGGAATCCGAACTGAGACCTGTCCAATGATGTGAGGCCCTGGATCTTTTGGTCTTCATTTTCCATGCCAATCAATTTACGTTTTTTTTCCATGTATAATGCGCTACATTTAACTAATTTATTGTCCTAAAATCTGGGGTGCGCATTATACATGGGTACAATTTCTTTTTAATTTTTTAATTTTTTTTTTCTTTGAAGAAAATCATGGTACAACAATTTTTGAAGAAAATCTTGTCACGGATGGAGTGTGGAAAGGAGCAGGGCGACCAAGTGCAGCTTGGACCAGGGTTCATTGGAGGAACTCAAAACACAGACTTTGTAAACTAACATAACTCTCTAACAAAACCAACAACAGGACTGACCGACAAAGACGTGGAACAAAAAGACAGGGTGACATTACCAAAGACAGGAACAGAAACCTGTGTTATTGTCAAATATTGTTTGTTTTTTAATCTCCATCGCGGAGATACGGAGGAAGTATCACTGCGCATGCGCACTATGGATGCACAATGCGAATAGTCCTCTTCTTGACTGACAATGAATGTGATAATTTAATACAATGAGCAAATAACAATGCGTATTACAGGGAATATTTCATTTCACAACGCTTTGCCTTGTTCCTTTCATCTCTGCTGTTCACTTCACACGCGCTCCATACGAACGCAATGCTCTCGTATCAGACGCTTGCTCGATCACCTGCCCGTTTGCTGCCCTACGAGGGTCGCAGCCGTGCTGGAACCTATCCCAGCCGTCATCGGGCAGTGGGCGGCGGACACCCTGAACCGGATGCCAGCCAATCGCAGGGCACACAGAGACAAACAACCATTTGCACTCACACCTAGGGACAATTTGGAGTCTTAAATCGGCCTACCAAGCATGTTTTGGGGATGTGGGAGGAAACCGGAGTGCCCCGAGAAAACCCACGCGGGCCCGGGGAGAACATGCAAACTCCACACAGGGAGGGCCGGAGGTGGAATCGAACTTGCACCCACCTAACTGTGAGGCGGACGTGCTACCCAGTGCGCCACCGAGCCGTCCTTAGGATCTATCCGTTGCAAAGTTTCTTTGAACCATTGCAAAGAGTGAGTTTTTTTCTTTTCTTCTTTTTATGTGTATTTACAAAGGAACCTTTGGACTTTAAAGAAACCTCTATGAAGTTTCTTTGATAAGTGCAATCAGGCATTGGTGTAATGCATGATACTGAGTCTTTCCTGGAACAGCAGAAGCATGCTCGAGAGATGGCGACCCCAGAAAACACTCCTCAAGATGCAAACATTGACCTCTCCCCCAACCGCATCACACGTCTCCAGGAGATGGAAGCTCTCCGCAAGCTCAACGACCATCTGGTCGTTTACGTCGACAACGCCCGTTCCCGGGAAGTGGAGAACGCCGGCTTGCGTTTGCGCATCGCTGAATCCGAAACAGAGGTGTCCCGGCAGCTGACTGGCCTGAAGGCCGTTTACGAGACGGAGCTGGCGAAAGCCCGTGCGTCTCTGGACTCGGAGGCCACAGAGCGTGCACGTCTGCAGCCGGAGTTGACCAAGCTGAGGATGGAATTCGACGAGCTGAAAGAAAGGTGAGGCCCGGCCATTTTATCAAAAATATGCCAACAACAAAATGGATACTGGATATTAGTGCTGACATAATTGCTTTGCTGCTGGGGCCACACCCCAAGGAAAATCCTCCTCGTGACTAATTGCAGCTCAATTGGACTTTCAGTTAACCATCCCATAGTCGCACATCAATATAAATAGCACATTTGACTGCGTCGAGGGTTTAATACTGTTTTTGTTTAACTAATTTATTGTCCTGTGCGGGTCTGGGGTGCGCGTTATACATGGGTACAAAAACAAAACAATAATAATTTTTTATTTTTTTTTAAATCCGTATATGATACAAAGACCGCCATTACAAATGCGCTTTCTTCTCTGCTGTTCACTTCAAACATGCTCCATACAAACACAATGCTCTCGTATCAGACGCTTGCTCGATCACCTGCTCGTTTGCTGTCAAACAATGTACCCTACACAAATCCGAAACATTTCTTCACTATCGAGTTTGCTAGCGCATGCGCAGTGATACTGACCGGCAGAATAACATCCAGTTGTTCCCAAAGATGATCTTTTTTCTGAAATAATTTTACGTTTAGGGACTTAAGTAGGAGTCAAAATTTGGGTGCGTATTATACATGGGTACAGGCTTTTTTCCAGCATCAACATGGCCTTTTTAGGGTGCGTATTATACATGGGGGCGCATTATACATGGAAAAAAACGGTAATTGTCCATCCATTTTCCATATTCCCAGTTTATGTGTACATCTGTCATCTCAGGAACACGAAGAAAGAATCCGATCTGGCAGGAGCGCTGCAGAGGCTCAAAGATTTGGAAGCCTCGCTGAACTCCAAGAACGCGTCTTTGGCGACAGCGTTAGGAAAAAAACGTCGCCTTGAAGCCTTGGTGAACTCCAGGGTCGCGTCTTTGTCGACAGCGTTAGGAGAAAAGCGTCGCCTTAAAGCCTTGCTGAACTCCAAGGGCGCGTCTTTGATGAGAGCGTTAGAAGGAAAGCGTCGCCTTGAGACAGAAAACCGAGATCTGACGACGCAGGTTGCCGAGGTGAATCAAATCACGATTAAATTACCGTGATGATTGTGTTAAAGTTGTTGCCACGTTTAGCTCGAGACCAGCCTGGGCAATAGCCGAAAGGGGATGATGGATGAGGCTCTCAGGAGGGTGGAAGGAGAGAGTCGCATTAATACCCTTAAAGAGGAGCTGGAGATTCAAAAGAAGCTGCATTCCGAGGTGGGACACAATTATCATCACTTTTGCTTATTTAATTAATGAAAATAAAACTGAGTCATTCTCACGTCTCACGTAGGAGTTGCGCGAGGTCAAACGCCGGCACGAGTCTCGCATGGTGGAGTTGGAAAACGCCCGCCAGGAAGATTATGAACCCAAACGGGCCGACGCCTTGATGGAGATGCGAAGCCAGCATGAACTTCAAATCAAACTCTACAAGGAGGAGATTGAGAAGACTTACAAGTCCAGGGTAAATTGCTGGAAAATATCGCCTGAACTCTTTTTTACCTTCTACTGTGCCTGTCGGGTTCAGCTGGAAGGCGCTCGCCAGTCACCGATTTCACCATTTATCATTTGGACCTTAGAATCTGTATCAGCTGCAAAAGTTTAAAAAGTCTGTGTTGACACTAGCTTGCAGCCCGTGATGCAAACGTGAAAGATCTGGAGGAGGCTTTGTCTACAGAGAGGGAGCGGATGCAGCAGCAACTGGATGAGTATCAGGAGCTAATGGATGTCAAGCTAGCGCTGGATATGGAGATAAGTGCCTACAGGAAGGTGCTTGAAAGCGGGCAGGAGAGGTGTGTGTGGCTTACAAACATACCACAACTTTTCCTGTCATAGCAATTCATGTCTCCACGTTTGTCCGCAGGACACGCTTTTCCCAGAGTCTACCGTCGACAAGCATGTCAGAAAGTTGCTCCTCGACCACGTCGGCCAGCGGGAAAAGGAAGCGTCCCGACACTGACAGCGAGGCTTCGAGCTTCGCCAGAAGAGCTGTGGCTCGTACTTTTTTCCACCAGAAGACCTATGGTAGCGGGCAGGTCACCGTGGATAACGTGGACCAGGCTGGCAAATATGTCCGACTCCGCAATAAAGGACATGAGGTCAGTGGATGTGTCACAGTGGAACATCGCACATCTTACGAAATTTGCACATTTTCCAGTAACAACTAACCTGTTGAGATCAATTTCAACTATTAGGATCAGAATTTGGGGAACTGGCAGGTGAAGCGCCAGGTTGGATCTTCTGCTCCCATCGCATTCAAGTTTCCCGCAGAGTTCATCCTGAAGGCCGGCCAGAGTGTCACGGTAATCAATCTTATCTGGAAGATCTCAGATACAAGGTGCTCAATATTTCAATGACCTTTACATGCTGATCAGATCTGGGCGGCTGGTGCTGGCGGAAACCACAATCCTCCCTCTGATCTAGTCTGGGAGACACAGGCCAACTGGGGAACCGGAGATCAGTTCCAGACTACCTTGATCAACACTAACGGAGAGGTGACACATCTTTCAAGCGACAAGAAGCAATAATTCTCTTTTGACGTCCGTTTTTCTTCCAGGAAAAGGCGATCAGCAAAGCCAGTCACACATTTAAAAGATGATGATGGAAATTCCGTTTCCACCGTGGGATAGAGGAAACGGAATTTCGGTTTCTTTGTGTGTCTTGACATATGAAGGGATTGAGAATAAAGCAGACTTTGACTTTTGACATGGTCACATTGTAAAAATATTGTATAACAATACAATTAAATGGGCATATTCTAACGCAATCCTGACTGCTGGTCAATCATTTGAAAAGATTCAGAGTTTGTTGTTTCCGCAGCAGGTTGCTCACAGCACCTGCGGGGACAGCGAGGTACAGTTATGTGCGGCTCCTGCGGATTCTCCCCGAACAAGCCCAACAACGGCAGCTCCGTATCTACGGCTTCCCGCTCCTACCGTACTGGTGGCATCTCAGAGGGTTTGCTACCTCATTCCTACGTGTTCAGTAGTAGTACACCTCGCAAGGTGAGACCATTCCAGACTGGAATCCGAACTGAGACCTGTCCAATAATGTGAGGCCTTGGATCTTTTGGTCTTCATTTTCCATGCCAATCAATTTACGTTTTTTTTTCATGTATAATGCGCAAAATTTAACTAATTTATTGTCCTAAAATCTGGGGTGCGCATTATACATGGGTACAATTTATTTTTAATTTTTTTTTTTTTTCTTTGAAGAAAATCATGGTACAACAATTTGTGAAGAAAAACTTGTCACGGATGGAGTGTGGAAAGGAGCAGGGCGACCAAGTGCAGCTTGGACCAGGGTTCATTAGAGGAACTCAAAACACAGACTTGGTAAACTAACATAACTTTCTAACAAAACCAACAACAGGACTGACCGACAAAGACGTGGAACAAAAAGACAGGGTGACATTACCAAAGACAGGAACAGAAACGGGTGTTATTGTCAAATATTGTTTGTTTTTTAATCTCCATCGCGGACTGGACGTCATACGGAGGCAGTATCACTGCGCATGCGCACTATGGATCCAATGCCAATAGTCCTCTTCTTGACTGACAATGAGTGTGATAGTTTAATACAATGAGCAAATAACAAAATGCGTATTTCAGGTAATATTTTATTTCACAACACTTTGCCTTGTTCCTTTCGTCTCTGCTGTTCACTTCAAACACGCTCCATACGACCGCAATGCTCTCGTATCAGAGGCCGCCATTACAGATGCGCAGAACGGATGCGCACGACACGTCAGCTATATAAAGAGCGAGAGTTCAGTTCTTTACCTAAATCCGTATTACAGGTAATATTTTATTTCACAACACTTTGCCTTGTTCCTTTCTTCTCTGCTGTTCACTTCAAACACACTCCATGCGACCGCAATGCTCTCGTATCAGACGCTTGCTCGATCACCTGCTCGTTTGCTGTCTGTCACAATGTACCCTAAACAAATCCGAAACATTTGTTGCGGCTTCGAGTCACGACGAGGGGCAAGTTTTGGTTTCCAAGGGTGTTTTTATTCCTCTTCAACTTCTCTCCCATACAGAGCCGCCTTTTTCACATGTCCGCACATCTCTTTTCATTTTAACCTAACTGATTGCGGTGGTCCCCTCCGTGAGTCGTCACCTTATCGTGGTGGAGGGGTTTGCGTGCCCCTGTGATCCTAGGAGCCATGTTGTCTGGGGCTTCATGCCCCTGGTAGGGTCACCCATGGCAAACGGGTCCTAGGTGAGGGGCCAGACAAAGCACGGCTCACAGTACTTATTGAATCACGTTTCCCCTCGCCCGGACGCGGGTCACCGGGGCCCCCCTCTGGAGCCAGGCCTGGAGGCAGGGCTCGAAGGCGAGCATCTGGTGGCCGGGCCTTCGCCCATGGGGCCCGGCCGGGCTCAGCCCGAAAAGGAAACGTGGGTTCCCCTTCCCATGGGCTCACCACCTGTGGGAGGGGCCAAAGGGGTCGGGTGCATTGCAAGCTGGGCGGCGGCCAAAGGCAGGGACCTTGGCGGTCTGATCCCCGGCTGCAGAAGCTGGCTCTTGGGACATGGAATGTCACCTCTCTGGCTGGAAAGGAACCCGAGCTGGTGTGCGAGGCAGAAAAGATCCGAGTAGATATAGTCGGACTTGCCTCCACGCACAGTTTGGGTTCCGGTACAAGCCCTCTCGAGAGGGGCTGGACTCTCTTCCACTCTGGAGTTGCCCACGGTGAGAGGCGTCGAGCAGGTGTGGGTATACTTATTGCCCCTCGGCTGGGCGCCTGCACATTGGGGTTCACCCCGGTGAACGAGAGGGTAGCCTCCCACCGCCTTCGGGTGGGGGGACGGGTCCTGACTGTTGTTTGTGTCTGTGCACCAAACGGCAGTTCAGAGTACCCACCCTTTTTGGAGTCCCTGGAGGAGGTGCTGGAGAGCGCTCCTTCTGGGGACTCCATTGTTCTACTGGGTGACTTCAATGCTCACGTGGGCAATGACAGTGAGACCTGGAAGGGCGTGATTGGGAGGAACGGCCCCCCCGATCTGAACCCGAGCGGTGTTCTATTATTGGACTTCTGTGCTCGACACAGATTTTCTATAATGAACACCATGTTCAAGCATAAGGGTGTCCATGTGTGCACTTGGCACCAGGACACCCTAGGCCGCAGTTCGATGATCGACTTTGTAGTCGTGTCATCGGATTTGCAGCCGCATGTTTTGGACACTCAGGCGAAGAGAGGGGCGGAGCTGTCAACTGATCACCACCTGGTGGTGAGTTGGCTCCGATGGTGGGGGAAGATGCCGGTCCGACCTGGCAGACCCAAACGTTCTGTGAGGGTCTGCTGGGAACGTCTGGCGGAATCCCCTGTCAGGAAGAGCTTCAACTCCCACCTCCGGCAGAACTTTTCCCAGGTCCTGGGGGACATTGAGTCCGAGTGGACCTTGTTCTGCGCCTCCATTGTTGAGGCGGCCGACCGGAGCTGCGGCCGTAAGGTCATTGGTGCCTGTCGTGGCGGCAATCCCCGAACCCGCTGGTGGACACCGGCGGTAAGGGATGCCGTCAAGCTGAAGAAGGAGTCCTATTGGGCCGTTTTGGCCTGCTGGACTCCCGAGGCAGCTGACAGGTACGGATGGCCAAGCGGAACGCGGCTTCGGCGGTTGCTGAGGCAAAAACCCGGGCGTGGGAGGAGTTTGGCGAGGCCATGGAGAATGACTTCCGGACGGCTTCGAGGAAATTCTGGTCCACCATCCGGCGTCTCAGGAGGGGGAAGCAGTGCAACGTCAACACTGTTTACAGTGGAGATGGCGTGCTGCTGACCTCGACTCGGGACGTCGTGTGTCGGTGGGGAGAATACTTCGAAGACCTCCTCAATTCCACCGACACGCCTTCCATTGTGGAGGCAGGGCCTGGGGACTCTGAGGCGGACTCTCCAATCTCTGGGGTTGAAGTCACTGAAGTAGTTAAAAAACTCCTCGGTGGCAAGGCCCCGGGGGTGGATGAGATCCGCCCGGATTTCTTAAAGGCTCTGGATGTTGTGGGGCTGTCATGGCTGACACGTCTCTACAGCATCGCGTGGACATCGGGGACAGTGCCTCTGGATTGGCAGACTGGGGTGGTGGTTCCCCTCTTTAAGAAGGGGGACCGGAGGGTGTGTTCCAATTACAGGGGAATTACACTCCTCAGCCTCCCTGGTAAGGTCTATTCAGGGGTGTTGGAGAGGAGGGTCCGTCGGGAGGTCGAACCTCGGATTCAGGAAGAACAGTGTGGCTTTCGTCCTGGCCGTGGAACAGTGGACCAGCTCTTCACCCTCAGCAGGATCCTCGAGGGTGCATGGGAGTTCGCCCAACCAGTCCACATGTGTTTTGTGGACTTGGAGAAGGCGTTCGACCGTGTCCCTCGGGAGGTCCTAAGGGGGTGCTTCGGGAGTACGGGGTACCGAGCCAACTGATAAAGGCGGTTCGGTCCCTGTATCACCGATGCCAGAGTTTGGTCCGCATTTCCGGCAGTAAGTCGGATTCGTTTCCAGTGAGGGTTGGACTCCGCCAAGGCTGCCCTTTGTCACCGATTCTGTTTATAATTTTTATGGACAGAATTTCTAGCCGCAGCCGAGGCGTTGAGGGTGTCCGGTTTGGGGACCTCAGCATCGCGTCTCTGCTTTTTGCAGACGACGTGGTGCTGTTGGCTTCTTCAGGCCGTGATCTCCAGCTCTCACTGGAGCGGTTCGCAGCAGAGTGTGAAGCGGGCAGGATGAGGGTCAGCACCTCCAAATCCGAGTCCATGGTCCTCGATCGGAAAAGGGTGGAATGCCCTCTCCGGATCGGGGATGAGGTCCTGCCCCAAGTGGAGGAGTTTAAGTATCTTGGGGTCTTGTTCACGAGTGAGGGGAGGATGGAGCGCGAGATCGACAGGCGGATCGGTGCAGCGTCGGCAGTAATGCGGACTCTGTACCGGTCCGTCGTGGTAAAGAGAGAGCTGAGCCAAAAGGCAAAGCTCTCAATTTACCGGTCGATTTACGCTCCTACCCTCACCTATGGTCACGAGCTATGGGTCGTGACCGAAAGAACGAGATCCCGGATACAAGCGGCCGAAATGAGTTTTCTCCGCAGGATGTCCGGGCTCTCCCTTAGAGATAGGGTGAGAAGTTCGGTCATCCGGGAGAGACTCGGAGTAGAGTCGCTACTCCTCCACGTTGAGAGGAGCCAGATGAGGTGGCTCGGGCATCTCATCAGGATGCCTCCTGGACGCCTCCCTAGGGAGGTGTTCCGGGCATGTCCCACCGGGAGGAGACCCCGGGGACGACCCAGGACGCGCTGGAGAGACTACCGTTTTTTTCCGTGTATAGTGCGCAAAATTTAACTAATTTATTGTCCTAAAATCTGGGGTGCGCATTATACATGGGTAAAAAAAAGAAAAAATATTATTTATTTTTTTAAATTATTATTATTATTATTTTTTTTTAAGTCCCAATGATCGTCACACACGCAGGGAGGCAATGGGTCCCATTTTTATAGTCTTTGGTATGGTCTTAACTAGGCTGGATGTCATTTTTTTTGTTGGCGTTAATTTCTCCGACTGCCCGTAAACGCACCACCGCGCTTCGTGCGCGCACGGGACAGCAAACGAGCAGGTGATCGAGCAAGCCTTGTCTGATACGAGAGCATTGCGGTCGCATGGAGCGTGTTTGAACTGAACAGCAGAGAAGAAAGGAACAAGGCAAAGTGTTGTGAAATAAAATGCACAGAACGGATGCGCAAGACACGTCAGCTATATAAAGAGCGAGAGTTGTTTTCTTCCTATTAGTTTCAATTCACAGTTTAATTAGCAGTTTCAATCAGCAAATAACAAAATGCGTATTACAGGTAATATTTTATTTCACAACACTTTGCCTTGTTCCTTTGGTCTCTGCTGTTCATCCTAAAACACAAAGGCGCTCTTTAAGCAATGCGACAGTGAGCGCCCGGCGCGCTGCGGTTGCGCGACCGCACCAAATTAAGCTCCCTGCGCAGTGCGCACTGAGGTCCACTTAAATTTTAAAAAGTACATCAGGACTTTAAAAATATCTTCTAAATTTCAGCGACGGCTCTGTCACAATAATCGACCAGCCCGGTGCAGTTGGGCGGTCGGCGGCGCGCTACGGTTGAGCGTTCTCTCGCGCGCTCTCTCGCTCTCTCTCTCTCGCTCTCGCACACACGCAAACCGGATATCATACGGAGGCCGCCATTACAGATGCGCAGAACAGATGAGCAAGACACGTCAGCTATATAAAGAGCGAGAGTTCAGTTCTCTACCTAAATCCGTATTACAGGTAATATTTTATTTCACAACACTTTGCCTTGTTCCTTTCTTCTCTGCTGTTCACTTCAAACACACTCCATGCGCACGGAGCGCGGTGGTGCGTTTACGGGCAGTCGGAGAAATCAACGCCAACAAAAAAAATGACATCCAGCCTAGTTAAGACCATACCAAAGACTATAAAAATGGGACCCATTGCCTCCCTGCGTCTGTGACGATCATTGGGACTTAAAAAAAAATATATATATATATTTTTTTTAAAAATTCATAAAAATTGGGTGCGTATTATACATGGGTACAAGCTTTTTTCCAGCATCAGCATGCCATTTTTAGGGGTGCGTACTATACATGGGGGCGCACTATACACGGAAAAAAACGGTATGTCTCTCAGCTGGCCTGGGAATGCCTTGGGATCTCCCGGGATGAGCTAGATGAAGTGGCTGGGGAGAGTGAAGTCTGGGAGTCCCTCCTGAAGCTGCTGCCCCCGCGACCCGACCCCGGATAAGCGGAAGAAGATGGATGGATGGATGATTGCGGTGGTGCCTTTATGGGCAGTCGGAGAAATCAACGCCAACAAAAAAAATACATCCAGCCTAGTTAAGACCATACCAAAGACTATAAAAATGGGACCCATTGCCTCCCTGCTTGGCACTCAGCATTAAGGGTTGGAATTGGGGGGTTGGATCACCAAATGATTCCCGAGCGCGGCACCGTTGCTGCTCACTGCTCCCCTCTCCCCCAGGGGATGGATCAAAATCACACGGGGATGGGTGAAATGCAGAGGACAGATTTCACCACACCCAGATGCGTGTGTGACAATCATTGGGACTTAAAATTAAAAAAAAAAAATTGGGGTGCGTATTATACATGGGTACAGGCTTTTTTCCAGCATCGACATGCCATTTTTAGGGTGTGTATTATACATGGGGGCGCATTATACATGGAAAAAAACGATAATATTTCCATGTTCACGCATCTGAGGTGCTCCTGCAAATGCTGCGGCTGAGACGACGCTAACAGCAGCAGTGGCATCGGAGGATGGATCAATGTTGTCGTCTGTCACCTGGACGACACGATAGGTCACCTTGAGAGAGAGCAGGAACAGTGTTGGAATCATACTAGAAAGAAAACAACGGCTAATTTAATCATAGTCTTTACCTGCCCGCCATTATTGTCTGTGCGAAACTGGTACTGGACATTGTGGTCAGAGAACGCAGCCTGTTGGACAGCAGAAATGGTCCCAGCTGACTGATCCTCTACTTCTCCTGTAAATAAAGCAAACCAAAATTAGGCACGTCAAGTATTGCATGTTCGTATATGTCACATTGTAAAGTGAAAAGGGGGGGGGGGGGGTTCATTTTTCTTAACCAAATAAATGGTGTGCAGCGGTGACTTTTTCCGCTGTCTGCGTGGTGGAGAAAAGTAGGACGATGCGTGGATCCTTTTTTAGCTGAAAACACAGCGTATTTCTTTTACAAACACACTGGCGCTAAACGCAACAACTTCTCCGTCAATCAATCCCATACAACAATCTGCATGTCCGTTGTCACAGGACTTTCTTCCCCGGTAGCAGCAATGTAGTGACGTCATTACCGTATATAACAACAGAAAGGTAAACCGAATTGGTACCTTAATACACACAGTGAGTCTAAGGGCGGAACTTAACATTGCAGTTCACTATATTTTTTGAAACGCTTAATAAAATATTTGTTGATGATTATTCCTCTTTTTGAATACCTTTCTTTTGGAAAATCTAATAGCGAAGAATTGTGAATTTTCCTAAATCCGGCAGGGGGCAGTGTTGCTATGCAAACTGCAGTATCTGAGCTTAAATGGGCCAATCCGTTTTGTTCCCTGTACCCGGAAGTGTTCGTGATTCTTCCGCGAAGGCTTTTTCAAAATGTGTTATTTTCTAATGGATTAAAACGCAAGGTAATATATTTCCATGTTGGATATGCATATCTCGATCTGTCAATAGTTTTGTTTGTAACTGTTTTTCTTGTTGCATGGTTTTAATCAAAGTTACTTAAATAACGCATTATTGCAATGGTTCCAACAAAACCATACTAACAAAAAAATAGTTCTCCATTATTGCGATTGCGAACAATTGTTTTAGAAAAACGAGATGCAGCTTCAAGTTATATAAAGTTATTATTGCAAGACGTGGAATTTGACATTAACATCGTGTTTAAATATAAGGGAAAATATAATTAAATTAATGTATTACACACACATGGTTCCTTTATGCACCAGTGTGCTAACCTTGAGGCTTCTTGCAGGAAGCCATGGAGTCAGAAAAAACTGAGAGCCCGCTGTCAAGCCAAGTGGAGAACTTCAGCTCTATCCGGGAGCGCACTATCGCAGAGAACAGCATGGTGGTGCTTCTCCAGGGCCTGCGAGGGGAGGTGACCACGGTGGACCTGAGGAACGAAAGCACCGCACGGGGCCGGGTGGTCAACGTGGACGCCTTCATGAACGTACGCCTGGAGGAGGTGGTCTACCGTGACAGCAAGGGTCGCCACACTCACCTGCAGGATCTCTTCATCACCGGTCGAAACATCCGATACGTTCATATCCCTGACCATATGGACATCATGAAGACTATACAGGGTCAGCTGGCCAAGATCCACCGTGTCCGTAATTTTGGAAAAGAGGGAGGAGGCAGAAAGGAGTATGCCAAGAAGAAGACAAACTAAATGAACTGAAGCTTTTTGAGTTTTTCTAATAAAAATAAAGCTTTAATGATATAAAATAATGGTTTCTTTTTCTGAAGCATGGTGGTGACAGAATCATAATCAAGGGCTGCTTTTCTGTAGCTGCAAAATTTTGCCAGACAATTAGAAGACATTTTTTTGTGTACCATAGAAATAAATGTAAAAGATTAGTGGAAAATGTAAACACCGACTTCCTGCAGGTACATTTAATCCAAAGTAGGAAAGCAAGCTTTTCCCATTACTGCACAAAAGCTCTTTGTTAGCACAAAGTGCAAATATTACAATGAGGACAACGGACGGGTGTGTCCACTATTTCCTCCTGCGCCACAGAGTCCATCTGTCTGTGAAATCAATTGGTAAGCGCCCGCACATCGAGGAAAACATTCGTCCAGCACACGGGATGGGCCAGTGAAAGGACGAGTGTTTCCCTTAATAGAAAAACCGCTGGTCCCAGTGTCCTCCCAATGAATGGGAATTTAAGGAATTTGCACGAAGGGCGATGTTATTCTTGCCGGGTGTCAGGAAGAGGGCAGGCCTGACAAAACACAGATGCAGCTGGGACACATCAAGCCACGACCGAAGGATGTCATTTCAAACTTAAGAGCATTATGCCTCAGAACTTTCGGAATGTCCCTGGGATGGATCATCGTTTTGGCTGTGGCTTTTATTCCTGTGTTTTGATTCTCCTGGCTAACCTTGAGATTGTGCGGAGTGACAACGGGCCACATAATGCACGGTTGATGCCGGACCACATCAGCCACGCTGCTAAATTCAGAATAGAACATAACACGGACACGGTCGCGTAAACAATCATTTTACAATACGCAGACTCCTCAACACAGAAGCTGCTGTTGACCACGGCTCACATCCAGCCTCTCACACACGGAATGTTTTGGTCCAAAAGTACCTCAAGCGTGAATCATCACAAATTCCAAAATTTTGGAGCTATAATTAAGATCATGTTGAAAATGATCTTCCACATTTAATCAAACAACACCACCTGTTCGCCTGAGTTATAACGTATCCTGGGAGGGCCACAGATTTTTCCGCCTCCCTTCCTCGATTAAAATACAAAGAGCTCAATTAATCCACAGGTCCCCGCCAGCGTCAGCAGCAAGGAAGCAAAGGGCCCTGTGCCCAAAACAGTCGACAAGCTATTTCCTGTTCCACCCTCCTGGCTCTCCAAATGAACAGACCTGCGGTGTGTTTTGCAAGCACTAGTGAGTGGACACATCACCTCACTGTGAACAGCAACTTGGAAGAGAGTGTGCTTTGCAGTGCACGGCATGGCATGCATCTTTTGGAAGGTAAAAGGAGCTTCGTTTCTTCAGGAATCTAAGTAGCAGGGTGTCCTCCCACTCAAGATGAGTGGGAGTGGATGTTAGGACTTCAGGAGCGGCAACATCATCTCTCTCCTGGCGGTGTCTCACTGCTTTCCTGTGGAGGAACTAATGACATGTCACTCTTCACACATGTGGACTTCTACATCTTCACTGGATATTTAGTAGGAGAGCGCTGATGCACGGTGAGTGATCCGCTAAAGCAAGAATATTAATTAAAATATTACAAGGCCATACTTATTTTTTTCCTATAATTTTTCTATACAGCCTATCCAGTTCAGTTTGCCTTGCTAAATTTATGAAGGAAAAAAAATGCTGTGAGCTAGAAACAATTATTTTCTCTAGTTTTTGTCCACATTGTGGTTTTGAACAAGTTAGTTTATATCAACTGAATTTAGTCATTAGCATTTGCAGGGTTTGGGGTCTTTTATTATGCTTCCTTTGAGGTTTTATTTGCTTTTAAAATTGCCTAGGGGCGACAAGATCAAAAAAGTCCCTTACCGCTGTTTTAGGTAATTAACCAACCTCATTAAGAATTTTCCTCCCAAAGTAGTCCTACAGTTTTTCATGAGTGCAACAACAGCTAAGAAATGAACGTGCAAAGTGTGTATTTGTCCCTCGAGTCCATTGTTGAAGACCACATTGATTGCTTGTTGTCAGAGCCTCCAGCTTTCATCTTAAATGGGATTATCCGGGCAGGAAATGCGGGAGAGTTGAGCCCGAGTAGGTTTTTATGGGGTCACATAAACAGCTACAGCTGCCGAAGTTAAGTCAAGACGCGATTGGGCTTTCATTTGTCTGCCCAACGCTGGATAAAAATGGACGTTTGTCTCCGTCTGGTATTTCTGTAAAGTGTTTCCTGCCCGCATGACCACAAACCACTTGTTTGTGCCATTCGGATTAAAAATACACTTGTTGATGGGACAACAAAAATATGGAGACTGGAGATGATTTTGAAACTGATTTCAGTTGTCGCTGTGATAATGCCATTCCAGAAGACTGTAATCAGTTTTTGTGGGGGTCTGCCAAGAGTCATTAGGATAAAGATCAGGGTGGATGAGTGAGTCGAGCAACTGGAACAAGAGGGAGAATTTTGTTCTCACTGGAGAGAAAGCACAAGAGGGAAAACTTTTTAGCTCCCATGTATGTTGTTATTTTAATGATGGGGGGGCGGCCATTTTGTTTACATTAACTGTAACCGTGGGACTGTTTAGTGATGGGGGTATTTATATTATCCCCAATTTGTTACAAAAAGCTGGGGGGGGGGGGGGGGGGGGGGAGTCTCAGTCAGCAGATAAAATCCACAACCCCAAAAAAAACAAAAATGTCACTGTTGCTGTGTGAAACAAGAGTCAAAGTGGAGCTGTTTGACACAGGAAACTGGAAATGAGTCCCCTCAGGCACTGATGTCATAAATATAAACATCCCCATTAGTTAAGGCCCATGTCGCTGCTGAAAGCCGAACATAAACAAAATACTTTCGGTTCCTGCGGCTGTCTGGAATGTCTGCTGCTTGAAAAGTTTGTGAACTTCTGTTCGCGTGTGATTTTTATCCGACAGGAGCTGAGGGTCTCCAGAGTTTAAAGGAAAGCCAGACCCTGGAGATGCTAGAAACTTGTTAAATAAATCAAGATGGAGCCTATTAGGAAAGACATGGAGCTTCTCAGTAACAGCATGGCGACGTACGCGCATATCAAAGGTAAGATCTCAGGGAAAAAAAAAAAAAATCTTCTCAAACAAGCTTGATTTAACTTCACCTGTCCATCCAGCCAACCCGGAGAGCTTCGCCCTCTACTTCATGATGGGCGTCTGTTTCGGCCTTCTCATGGCGCTGTGCCTCCTGGTGACCGGCATCACCTGCAGGTCACGCCGCCGTGTCAGCAGGCCGGCTCCGTCCCCCGAGAGGAGGCAGCTGAAGGAATCAAGCGGAGAGGAAGAGGATGAGAGCATAGCAGAGCTAGAAGAGGAAGGGAGCCAGAAAATGACTCTAGTGCCCATGGATGAGCGAAGCACGCAGTCCATGGGAACTCTGAAGAGCGTCGACGTGTTCGACTCGGTGGAGGAGCTGGAGAAGGCTCGCCGTCTGGAAGAGAGGGAGCGCATCATCAGGGAGATATGGAGGAACGGACAGCCCGACATCCTGGTCACTGGGACGGGAACTATTGGACGAGTTCATTACCACTAGTGTCCCAAACACCTGCATCCATTGCAATGGAAATTACGAGTTTTTTTATTTTAATGTATTTTATCATTCGGTATTATTTTGTATATTAACATTTAGCAGGAACTAACACTTAAGCCAGCGCAGCTCTGCTTACCTTTTGTCTTGGAACCCATGGAAGATGTGTAGTCACTTGAAAGTGGATCTTCACCAACTCAATCTGATATTACAAGAAACTCAGGCATTTGTTGTTGTGCAAGAACTTTGAAATGTATATTCGATAAGATCTTGCTTGGAATCCAAACTGGAAATAAAGGTTAAAATACCCAATTTTCCAAAAACAATGAAGTCAATCTGCTATAATAATCCATTAAATTTGAAAAGTCCTGAGTATCCCCTTATAAGGGCACCATAAAAGAAAATCAAGGATAAAGTGGGCCAATAAACATTTAGTTAAGACCACAACTTTTCCAAAATGGGTCTGTCTGGGTACATTTAGCGGACTTCCTTTCAGAAGAAAAAAAAAAAAAACTTTTCCCAGCATTCCCACTGGCTAGTGTCACTGACCCCGACGCTCCGTGTTTCTCTTTCCGCACAATTCCCAGCAGCCTTCGAGTAAAGACACGTCTTGTTTAGCTCTATGAAAGAGACATTGAGTTTCGCCAGACTGTGCCGAGCTTCCCTGAGTGGATCCGAGCAAAGTCTGGAGAGCGGGAGAACTTTCTGTTGGCAAAGACCAGAGATGCACTTCTCCATGAAAAGCTTCATTATGCACAAAGTGGAGCACCTAACATGATTTAGGACGTCCAATCTCATCCCAAATAGAACTCTTACAACTTCTTTCACAAATTAAAGATAAGGACATTTATTGAAAATTAAACAACAAACATGACAGCTCTTCAACAATATAAAAGTTGCCAGCTTCATATTAACCATAAGGAACCGCAGATCCACAGTTGTTGCGTACAGTCAGATTGAAAACATCTTGCCTTCATTTTTTTTTTTTTAACGTCCGCTTTTACGACGAGTTTAAACTGAAATTACCTTCACCCCCCCCCCCAAAATAGTTCAACTTGTTTACCCCCAAGTATTACAACAATTGAACATTTATAACGGTGTACATTATTACGCAACTTCTGCCTGTCAATTAAAACTACATCAAATAAAAAGGTCGCTACTTTGCTAAAATGACATAAACCTAGAGAGCAAGTATCTATATTTTTATGTCTATAGCAAAACAGTTTGATTTTCAGGTGGACTTTTAAATGGAAACACTAATATATTCACAAATGAAGTGGATGCTAAAACATTTTTTTTTTTGAGAGGGGTAAATATTTCTTTTTTTAAATCCAAATTGCAACTATTGATTGGTCCCATGGAGAGAAGCATTAATATGTTCATGCAGTTTTAACATCAAGATGTCAGCAGGGCCCCCTAGACAAAAAAGAAAAGATATAATGGGGTTCAATTCTCCCTCCGTTTCCAACCGCAAAAACACTTGCGTAGAATTGTATTTTTCTTTTTTTTTAGTCATCTAAGGCACAAATATTTTTGTAATTTTTCCCGTTTATTTAACGCCGCCGCCTTAGTATTCAACAGTAAACCGTTCGGTCATCAAACACATGACATAAAAACTTTAAACCAACTTCTTCACTTGATCTATAAAGAGAATGAAATGAGAGATACAGGGGGGGAGAAAAAAAACAAGCGCACAAACATGTGGACACACCGACTGGCTGTTTAGGATTTCAGGCCTTCGTCGGCACTCTTGGCATCTTTATGCTCCGCCTCGATGTTGTCTTCTCCCATCTCGGGCTGCTCCGCATTCTGGAACATATCGTGGGCCCACTTGGGGCTGCTGCCTCCCTTGCGGTACACGAAGCGACCCCGGCGGGGCATGAAGGACCCCCGGCCGCGCCCGCGGTTGTCCACCCAGGTTTTCTCGCCATCGCGGTCATCATGCTAGAAACAAGACAGAATGAAACTTTAGAATGAGATCAATCTGGGAGGGGATGAAAAGTATTTAAGTGCAATGGAACATTTGACAGGAGAAAAAAATCTGCACGCCAAGTAGGGCTGGGCGATTAGAGGATGAAATCATTACAATTTTGACTGGTGTTGAAATCACGATTGATGCAGTGTACAACATTAAAATGGAATCGTTGAAAACTCTACGGTAACAGTAACAAACAGAAAATCAATTTGTAACAAATAATACTATTACTAGGATAATAATCAATTAAAAAAAATAAATACCAGCTGATCCTGCTGTGCGCGCGTTGGCCTCTTAGGGGCAGTGTGGTGCCGTGCATGCAAGGAGTACAAACAATCAAACAGGAGTAGAAGAAGAAAGTTGGGATTGATTTCTTTTAATAAAAATGTATTTCACAAATTGGGAAGAAGATGGGCCTTTAAATTTCGTTACATTATTTCCGTGTTATGTGTTTCAACAGCGTTTAAATGTTTTTATGTATATCATTGTATTATTTGAAGGATTATCACTTTTGGAATCCAATGGGAACATTCTGGAAAGGATTTTATATTGACTTCAGCATTAGCACTGGCAATGGTTTTGTCTTGTATTGAAATATACAACGCGTGTCATTCTTCAAGCGTTTAGTTTCACAGTAAAATCTCAAATGAAAAAAAAATATGAAAGAAATTGAAAAAAAGTTCAAAATTCAGGATACGCTGGGAACTTGCAAATACACGGCGCCGCTCGGCACAATCACACTCTTCCATTCCGTTCTTCCTAAGAGGTCAAAATCGAAATCCTGATTACATTCGGGTTAATTGCCCAGCCCTAATGCCAAGAAGCCATTCAAAGTCCATGTCGAGATTTAACGTCATCGTGACTCACCAAGTAATACTTCCTGCTCTTGGGTGTGTACTCAGGATCCCATTCCTCCTCTGGGGGGCGCACTTGAGGATTCATGTTGGCAGGGTTGCCATTGCTGTTGTTGTTGTTGCCTGGATAATTGCCCCTGTTCCATCCTCGTCCTCTCATTCGGGGAAACTGAAACGGGAGGAAGCCAGTCGGATTGCGATCGGACATTCTTGCTTTTGTTCGACTTTCACTCACTGAGAAGAAAAGAGCAACCGAGCGCACGCAATCACTTACGAATCCGCGGCCTCTGCCTCTCTGGCCTTCCATGTGCTGGCCCTCAAAATCCCGCGGGTGCCCGCGGTCCCCCCCGTAGTCCCGCGGTGGGTAGCGGGGGTGAGAGAAGCCCTCCTCAAAATGCTCCGGCCCGTCTCCTGCCATGTATTCCTTGGGTCGGAACGGTGGCGGCGCAGACGGGAAAGGGGACGGGGAGGACGAGGAAGAGGACGAGGATGGCGAGCGGTCACGCTTCTTCTTTGATTTCCTGCAAAGACGCCGCGGGATGAGAACACACCAAATCAAAAACACCTTGACATCATCTCCCTGCCACTCACTTGGATTTCTTGTGGTGCTTCCCCGATTTCTCAGAGGACCTCTCCCGGGAGCCTTCTGGGCTCCGGCCTGCCTCGCGCTTGTACTCCTTCCCGGCAAACCTCTTACGCCTTTCAATGTCCAGACGAAGGTCCATGGTGTCCCCTTTCAACTTTTTGCTTGCATCCTGCAGCGAAAGGGACGCGGGCGTGAGCAAAGACGCGGCCGTCGAAGCCAGTTATGAAACACGACTCAATTACTGCTATTAATTTGACGAGGGGAACTCTTGGCCTAAATGCACTTCCAATTGACTCACACCATTTGGTGTATCCCCCTAGTGGCCGAGACCAGGTACTCACAGTTAAATGCAACCTGCTGTGCATTTCAGTTACAGTTGAGCATAAAACAAGACGTGATGGAAACCAGGCGCATGCATGTATCATTTAAGCGGAATTATTTAACGTGACAGTAGTTTTGTAGCTTCAAGTTTCTTTTCATGGAAAGATACTTACAAGGTTAAGGCATTGATAAGCGTCCCATGAGAGGCTTGGACTCAGGATCATAACTCCCTTCCTTTTAGCCTTTTGCTCGGGGGGGTTGGTACATACCCAATCAATAACCATATCTCATAGGCTGCAGGCTCGCTTGGCACTTACAATACACAATTGGGCTCTTTTGATTTAGAAAAATGCATCCTTTGAAAGAAAAGCACAAAGCTGAACACGGCCGTTTTGGGTCGGCTCAAATCGGGCTGTGGGGGAAGAAAATGGGTCAAGTTGCTAAACGACAGGTCACCTTGAAACTGGGCTCGTCCATTTCCTCAAACAGGTGAGAGTGCCTCTTAAAGGCACTGGGGGAAACATCAATTCTCCTGAAAGACCAGAGAAGAAGAGGCCATTTAAAAAATAAAATAAAATAAGTGTGACATTGTGTTCAAAGTGTTGAGAGTTTCCTTCCACCTGTGGATTTCGGGGCTCTTCCTTGGCTTCATTTCTGCCTCTGCAGCTTTTCTTTGGTACATGGCGAAGCGCTCGCTTAAAGTCATTTCTGAGGAAGGGAAATGTTGAGCTGCGAAACAAAGAGACGCAGAGCGTGAAGCCGTATCAAAACAAACGTTCAAACGCATCCGTGGTCACCGCTAAGGCACGCGACATCATGGCCGCCGTGAAAAGAAGTCCCGCAAGCCGAGCCGCACTTGGCCGCACTGTACCTTTGATGTAATGCACAATGGACACTATGTGCTGAGCGAAGAGCTCAGCGGGGCTGCTGCGAAGCTGGCTGGATTGAATATTCTGGAAGATGGAGCGGAACTCTGAATCTTTCTTCGAGGGATTCACCAGATCTCTTGCCGTGAGGCGATTCTTAGCCATAGAGGAGCTGAGAGATCAAAAGAACAAAGAAGCTCAAGGTTTAGGCGGACGCAACAAGTCAGCGCTCAACAGTGGATGCCAGTGGGCGTACCTTGGGATTTCTTCCAAAGACGCCACTCTCTGTTCAAAGTCCTCCCTGGATGACGCCAGGCGTGCGGGAGAGTCCTCACGAGGGAAAGCCCCGGGGAAGAGCGGTCTGTCCTTGACTTTGGAAGGCACAGCGGGGGAGGGACTACGTTTGTTCTTCTCTTTCTCCTTCTCTTTCTCTTTCTTCTCCTTCTTCTTGGCCTTCTCCTCTTTCTTGCTGTGCTTGCGGCTCTGATACATCTCCTCCACCATTTTATCCAAGGTCTCCGCATCCTCATCTCTGCGGCTTTTCTCCTTCAGCAACGGGTAGGAGGTGGAATAGGTCGGCTCGTCGCCCCACTTCCCGAAGATGTCTCGCGGCGTGGGGTTGGACTTGCCCGCACCGTCCTCGTCTGCGGCTCGGTCTTTCAAGCCGTGCGACTTGAGGAACTCCTCCTCCTCTTCGTCGAAGAACGGCAAGGTCTTGTCATCCTTGGCGTCGGCGTACGGAATGGAGATGCTGAAGACGTCTCCGGACTTGATGCCCTTCTCTTGATCTCTCTCGGTGCTGCTCTTCTCGCTCTCGTTTCCATCGTCCTTCTCAGCGGCCTGCTTTTTGTTTTTGTTTTCAGCCAAGAACCTAACAAAACGACAAGCGAGCGTTAAAAGGGAACTTCGCAACTCGCTGACGGTCAGGGGGAGGGAGGGATGGGGGGGGGGGGGGTGACTGCTTTTGTTCTGCCCAAATGCCAAACCAAACCACCCGTAAGAATTGATGCACCATGACAAAGCACGACAGAGGTGAGCATCGGTGGCGGTTGGTCAACAAGCAAAGAAAGGCGATGCAGCAAAGTCTGAGCAAAAGTGACATCGTATGTGTAGGGGAGGGGCGGGGGTGGGTGGAGGGGGGCAAAAGCCCTTCCCCGCAGTAAATAGGACAGACGATGAGACAGTATTTATACTCACGTAATGCGCTTCTTTCTAAGTACGTGGGATTTCAATAAAGTTCCTCTCAGTGCACATCAAAGGACAATTGTCATATTTAAAATCAGGGAGTCAGTCCTATTCCATTTTAAACTGATGATTCATCCAAAGATCTTTGGAAAAAGGCTAAAATATTTGAAAGAAAAATGACATGTTGCACAAGTTGCTGTGAAAATAAAGAAAGCAAGAATCCCATTAAGGTGCAACAGACATACTTTTTGAAGGCAGCAGAGATCACCATCTTTTCTCCAGACTTGGCATCCTCCTTGGAGAAGAAGCCGAAGCCGCTGAAGGAGGCTGTTTGCCCCGATTTGGGGGGGCTGTCGGCAGACGCGGCGTCTTCCTTCTGAGCCGCCTCGGAGCCGCCTCGGCCCGCCTCGTAGTCGATCCATTTACCTCCGGAGGTTTTCTCGATCACGGTGCCTTCTCCGGATGGCTTCTCCGCTTGACTCTCTCCTTGCTTCTCCTTCGTAATCTTGGAGCTGGGTTTGCCCTTGTTGCGGGGGCACGGGGTGGACGAGCGTGACCTGGAGGTGCTGGAGGCCCTCGAGCGATGAGACTGCTCGGACGACGAGCGGTCCGAGTGGCGGGAGTGCGAGCGGCTGGCCGAGCGCTTGTTTGGCGTGTGGGAGCGTGAGCGCCCTCTCCTGGGGCTGTGCGAGCGGTTGTCCTGGTCACGTTTGCGGTCGTGCCAGCCGCCGCCGCCGCCTCCGCCGCCCTGCCAGTTAGACTTGTAGCCATAGCCGCCTCCCCTGTTCTGGTAGTGACCGCGAGGGTAATAGCCCCGATTGCGGCCGCGGAAGTGGAAGGGCCTCCGATAGCCGCGGTTGTAGCCGCGGTTGTAGCCCCGGTTGTTCTGATAATCCCGGGAGGGATAATTTCGGTAGGACATAGGTGTGCGGGAACGAGAGCGGGACCGGGACCTAGAGCTGAGAGAAAACGGAAAGCGGTGCCCACAATGAAGACAAATAAATTAAAAAAGCCTTCAAAAGAAATACAGTCAGGTGTGACTTACCTGTAACGACGCTTTCTGGATCTTGAGCGAGAGCGGCTTCTAGATTGAGATCTAGATACAGATCTGGACCTGGACTTGGATCTGGAGTTGGAGCGGGAAGGAGAGTATGGTGCCATCTGAGCCCTTATTTCAGATTAAATATCCTTGGGAAAAAAAAAGAACAGAAACAGATTCATGTGAAAGGTGCCAATCAACGCTGCACTATTTGCCGACCAAATGTGCAACAGGAGGTCAACCGCTCGGACTAGGGCAAAGGTTAAAATGTTGTGCCATAAACGCGCTTAAATAAACAAATAGACTTTGTTCTTAGTTTTCATTACAAAGCTTGCATGGCCTTCAACAGTGTGAACATTTGAAACCCGCGTGATGAGGACATAGAGAGGACAACAGGTTGGACGGAGAAATGCTGCAGCAGCTGCAACAACACATGGGACGTTAGCCTGCAGCAACAATGCACACAAGTTGGAATGGTGCTGCTCTTCAGGATGATTCATTTAAAACATCAAAATCAATTACTAACATATCCCACCGTAGCAATATTCAAGTAAGCAAATATTTAAGGATTTAGATGGAATGCCCAGAGACAACAAACGGTTGCTATGGGTTTCACACTGGTTGCCATGACGCTAACACCATTTTTTTTAATCTACAAGAAAGGCCAACCCCTCGATTTAAAAGCACCCTTACTGGCGTTTACAAGGCATCGGTTGCCTAGTAGATGAACCCGTTGAGTGGCCATTTTGGGAAGTGGGAGAAGGCCTACAAGCGCCATTTATTATTTACACGGACAAGAACAAGACCGCTTTGTTTTTCATGTACAACACCAGTGGTCTCACTTACTGTAAGGCCTTCAGTTAGCTTGTATGTTCTGAAATTGGATGATTCCAGAAAAGGCTTTCACACGCTTTAATGGATCTAACCAAACACTAACGCTCCATTCAGCATTAAAAGAACAGGAAGTGGATTCTTTCTATCTCTAGACACGATTTCCCCCAAGAGGGTTTTAAGAAGCAGCTCAAATTACTTGTATCACTTTCCCACCCAACAAGCTTCACTACAGGCCACGCTAAGGACGTTTTTCTGACGCCAAGAAGACATTGAATAGCTTTTAATGAGAATCTGATCACAGGTCACTATGCTTAACAAAAATAAATTGTATATATGCAAGAGTTGCACGCATTAAACCACAATGGAGCTATATTTGTCATAATGGGAACACTTGCTGCAGAGATCAAAGAACAAGTAGCTTGTTGTATTAAACGTATGAGGTATAATTTAACTGACATTTTAAACATAATCATGCATTTAAGAATACATATATTGACATATATTCGATGTTTTAATTCACTCGCCAAAACCGCCCCCGATCGCAACGTTACGCGCGTTCAAGACGGACGTTGACTAAACGTTGATAATCCTTTTATTGGCTAGTTAGCTGTTGCAGATTGATACCTTACCAAGATGATTGATAGATTGAAAAAATAATTACCTGTGCAGATTTTGAGAATAATCGATGGAGTCTGTGCGTCGAGAGCAACCTTTTAGGCCGCGCTTCGTGCGTGCTCTGCTTCCTGTATTTTTCCGAAA
This sequence comes from Syngnathus typhle, assembly GCF_033458585.1. Taxonomy (NCBI): domain Eukaryota; kingdom Metazoa; phylum Chordata; class Actinopteri; order Syngnathiformes; family Syngnathidae; genus Syngnathus; species Syngnathus typhle. Next base: position 3,620,188 of record NC_083757.1, read on the forward strand.
TGGATGGTTAGCAAAGAAGCTAACTAGCGCGAGGCTAGTAGCAGCTATGTGACGACGCACGCAAATGAAGCGGCTCCGTCACGTCCTAAATAGAAGACCGGACTATCAAGCAAATTCAAGTTAGATATATAAATGAAATAAAAGCATGTTTTTCCTATCCGCTAGCAGTTCATGTACGGCGAGGATTCGAACGATCTCCGAACGTCGACTGATAAGCTCGTGGACGGCTATCGATCAAAATGTCGCGAGACTTCTGTGACGTTGCAACGCGAGTGACGAATGTTCAAAATTAAAATGAGTAGAATATATATATTTTTTTAAATAAACCGCAGATTCATCCACAGTTTTAAAAAGGCATTATTTAAAATAATTACAATTCGGATGAATTAAGAAATGTTAGATGTACATGTATACAGTTAATTATTTGTTGCCAATCTTTTTTTATTTGGTAATAAAAAGTAAAACAAATCAAAACTCACCTTTACTGCTCCTGTTCCTCAAAATGTTTAAGTTGCACAGTAAATAAACAAATTCAACTTCAAAATTAAAATGCAGACGTGTCCCTTTCATAAAGCTTTATTTCACAGATCCCCCTGTAACAGGAGGCCTATAGGCAGCCAGGCTCATTATACATTTACATACACTGTCTGCTCTTCATGTTAAATAACTCAACATTTCAAGACAAAAACGACAAACGCACATTGTTCAACTTAACAATATCAGAACGACGGTAATAATAACAACCATTGTCAAACAAGAAATCTTTTTTTATCCCCACAGGTCTTATACTGTATTTTCTAAAAATTCAGTCATCTTTAAGGTGCACTGTAGAAGAATGTGCATGTGACATGTCAATAAAACTTGCACCGGAACTTGTGTCGAAGACAAGAGAATACTGAATTATATATGTATATTTTCATTCTTTTAGATGAGCGTGTGTTTTCCCCCTTCCTTTGTCCTAACGTGTTGTCATGGAGTCAGCACAGGCGTGTTGCTTTTTTGGCACACATTTTTTTTATGTGTTCTAATCTGTATAAGTTGCTGTGATGTAGCATGAATATGCTGAAGCGGAGACGTAAGGCGAGTCCATGAATGGATGAGGGACTCACAGGACCTCTGTAAAAGAAGAGGAGATAATGCAGAGAGAAAATAATAATGATAATCCGTCCCAGGTAAATGCTGTTGTCCATCATCACTGCTGATTACATACCTGCTACATGCTGAGATTTCATAGGCCCCGTTTTCATCAGGAAGGGCTCTCCTCCCGTCACAAGTCCACTCTGGGGAGCAGCCGGGTTAGCGCCGCTGTTCCGTTGCATGATCTGATCAAACTCGCCGTTGGCCGACACGCCGTTCTGGTGACCGTCAGGCTGCACTCCGTTCACGACCGGAGTTGACCCGCTGGTGGCGGGACTCAGCAGGTTTTCACCTGTCACCAAAAGAGATTATTGTGGAACAAATCCAGACATGGAAAATAATCATTTGAGAGAGTCAGATACCTTTTGTGAGGTCTGAGTCCTTTCCATTAACCTGTGGAGATGCCTTCACATCTTTCTGTAATGAACACAAAAGAGGATGTTATAAGGATGAGACAAAAGGACACCAGGTTTTATTTGTTCGACCTACTTTTTCTCCTGCATCACTCTTGCGAGTCCTCTTCATGATCTCTTCGAGACGCTGCACACAGTAAATAACTTAGCTGCGCTTTCCTCAAGATGAAAGATGGACTTTCACGTTAAGGACATGCTTCTCCCCACCTTCTTTCTCTCCAGTCGCTCCTGCTCTTCCTTTTGAAAGTGTTTTTCTCTCTCCATGCGCTGCTGCTCGGCCTCATCGCGCGCTCTGGCCTCGGCCTCCTCCCTCTGTAATTAGGTCAAAAAGAAACAGTTTGTAAGACGCCTGTCGACATAATGACATGTTTGCTTTGCTACATTGTTTAATTTTCATACATTTTTTATGAACCCCCTTGTATTATTCCTTCCCTTGAAATAGTCAAAACATTTCATTATTTCCTGTAAAATCTTCAGTCTCATGCTCTGGCTTAAATTTCAAAAGAAATTGCTGCAAGCTTCCACTAGAGGGCGGTACATAACCAGGCAGTGCTGTAGACCCTAACAATTCTATAGATACAGTACATAAACTCTCTTACATGGTTCAGGAAGTATTTACAGTCATTGTAGCAGACATATCCTGAAATACACTATTAAGCTACAAATTTATAATCCTTCCATGTCTACTGAATGAGCAGGCTCCAAAATTTGGCAGGTAGCTCTCACATGGCCATAAATAAGACTCCAGCCAATCTCGACCACTGTCATGTAAAACAATGGCTCCATTGAAGGAGCAAAGGGGAGTCAAGGATAGGCTAGCCGAGAGCTAGCGTCGTGCTGGCGTACACTGACTCTGCTTGTCTGACCATCAGCCCACCGCAGGCGCGCTCAGTGAAGGAGACACTATCTCCTCCACCACAATGGCTCCCTCAGCCGCCACTCATCGCTATTATGGAGGTCACCAGCTGGCATGTGCCCGGCCAGACAAGGGGCCTCTGACTATTAGGGCTCATGCGTGATAGATGGAATCCGTGACAGTGGTGTGCATACTGTATTTCTCCCCCTTTTTTTTAATCTGCCCAGATGCCAGACAGCCCAGGCGGCTGGACCATGCTTCTATGCATTAAGGGTCCCAGATGGTACAACGGGGCTCTCAGCTGGACTGCCAGATATTGAAAAAAAAAAAGGCGAAATCCGCCATTCATTAAAGCACCGGCCTGTTTCTGCAGCCTGTCGTTCTCCTCTTGCTCAGCTTTGGCCCGCTCCTTGGCTTCCTTCTCATCTTCAGCTCGCTGGGCTTCATCCCTCACACGCTGCTGCTCGGCCATGAAGCGAGCTTCCTCCTCTCGGCGTTTCCGCTCTTCCGCCTCCCGTGCCATCGCCTCTTCCCGGAGGATCCTGGAAGAAATCGTGCATTTTAGACATACCGTATCGGGACGCCTACTATTACATTATGGCACGCAGCCAAACCTGTTCTTGTGCTCTTGCTCTTGGCGCTCCTGCTCTTCCCTCTCCCGCTGCTCCCGCGCTTGCCTGCGTTTTTCGGCCAGGACGCGAGCGGCCTCCTCGGGGTCGTTGGTGCCAGCTGATGGCCTGCTGGGCGCCGCGGTGGGATTACTTGCGGCGTTGACGGCGGGCGAGGCAGCTGGTGTGGCGAGCTCTTCTTTGGGCACAGACCCGTGGGAGGCTTCAACAAGTGGTGGCTTGGGGGAAGGAGATGACGCTGGGGTAGCAGCTGACACATTATGGGAGTCTACAGGAGGGGATGGAGATGTAGAAGGCAAGCGACAGTGAATAAGGACAGTAAACACATCAACTAAAAGCACACAATAAAATGGTGCTGCGTCATATGGACGGCAGCCAAAACCCGAAGCCCACCTTGAAGGATGGCTATCGTCACCATGGTTACCACACTCACCCTTCTTCTCCTCTGAAGCGCTCGACACCTTGGGTTTTTGGCTGGTTTCCACGGCGACCGTGGTGACCGTCTGGGCCTGCAACCTGGCCGGCGTCTGGGCCCGTTTAGGTCGGGTTTTGGAGCCAGGAGGGGGCGTCTTCTTCCCCGTGGGCGTCTTGGAACCCGGCGCTGGTACCAAAGGTGATAAGGGACGACTTTTGGGAGGAGCGGGTGATGGAGGTCTGGTTCTTGGCTTGGGGGTGCTGAGACAGGGAAGAAGCACGCAAGGGAACAGATGACCTCAAAAGGAGATGGGACTGTCAGGAGAAGTTTCGACTTTCCAGGTACACTTGTATATAAAACAAAACTAGGTCAAGTGGAAGCGGAACCCCGCTTTGCGTTGTCACCATTCTCTCACTCGAGGGACCAAAAAAAAAGCATCAATTGTGAAAACCCAGTTCAGTCTGAGCAGAACTTCTCTTAGTAGTCAGATAAGAGCATCTCGGACCATCTGTTCAAAACAACCCGACTCCAAGAATAAATAACTTTCATCTTTGCTGGAATACCTGGACTCTGGCATGGATCTCCTCGTAATTGTGATGGGCGATGCCGTCTGTCTCTTCTTCTGTACTCTCTCTTTTGTCAGCGCGCTCTTCTCTTTCTCGTTCTCTCTCTCCTTGTCCTTCTTCTCTTTCTTCTTTTTGTCAACCTTAAAAACACCCCAAAAATGTAAACGGAGGGTTTAAATCAGCGCCGGTTTAGATGGGATCATCCGCTGGTTACCTAGCAACAGATGTAGCCGCAGGTTCTGTTCGCATCAGCTTTAAAATAAGTTTCAACCGTTGTTATTCATATCATTTCCCGATCGTACTTCGCCTTGAGGGTGAAGTCGCTCTCTCTCAAGCTTTCATCTTTTAGACACAAATGCACTCCGACTGATCTCATTTTGCTGTTTGTAAGAAGACGCGGCCGGCGGCCAAATGTATTTTTACCGAGCTGCTATTTTAGAGGAGGACACCGACCACGTAAATCAGAAATATTAATGAACCAAGTTATCCAAGTGTGAAAGGTACTAAAAAAAATGTACTGCATCACAAATCAAAAAAAGGAAAAGCGAGCTGCCACTTGTTGCCTGGCAACATAATGATCTTGCAATTTACTCCGAAGAACACAAATAGATGTTTAGAAAGGAAGGTCGTTCTCATTATGGCAAATGGTGCCTACCGGTGTGAAGTTTCGTTGACGTTGACGCTGGGTGATGTCGGGCGTGCTGGCGGAGGAGTGCCTCCAGCGCTCGGCGGAGTTTTGGTGGGGATGGTGGGAGCAGGCGTTGAGCGGGCTGGCTGAAGCTGAGCGGGAGCAGTGATGAGAGTCTGAGTAGTGTGTAGACATGCAGGGATAGGGGGTGGGGGGGGGGGGGGGTCACACACATTTACACACCATGCAGGTTGGTATAAAACTTTAAGACTCCTTGTAAGTCATTGTTAAATGCAGACAGAGACAAAAACACAATTGGTTTAGTGACACACACACACACACACACTCACAAGAGTCACTGTTGTTGAGGAGGGTGGCGGCGCTGCGACTGCGAGCCAGGAAGGACAGCGTAGGCGTCATGAGCCGCTCCACGATCTTGCTCTCCCACGGGCTCAGACGCAGGCTGCGGGCTGACACAAGAGGGCGCCGTCAATATCGGGTCATTGTCAAATCCTCTCCGCCTGTCACAGCACGTCAATTGTCCCCGCTGCACTTTTCACGTATGAATTATTATTATATGATACATTCATATTTGTAAGCATTAGTCACCAGGAATTTTAAGACTTTTATAGCGTACAGAATTTTACCCACAATAAAAAAAAAAAGGTATGTTGACATTTCCAAATGTATTTTAAATGCCGCAATCATAACATATTTGCTCCTCACGAGTAAATTGCTTTTTCGGGATCATAAACTACCGTCCTTGTATACAGTAAGAGCGCATGCTGTCACCTTCGCTCGTGTATTTTATGACGAACCAATAAAAGGACTACCTCCTGTTGCTAGGCAACCGCAGTGGACCACCCGCCACCTCCTCTCCTCTTTCTCCAATGCGGCAAGGAGGAGGCCCGGTTTTGCTGCTGACTGTTCTGTGCGGGTAGCGTGGTGCTTGCGCCCATGTGGAAATGTCAGCACACTCTTTTCATCAATGATTTTCCCACATTGAGGGGATGCAATATGCTCATTATTCATAATTCATGTCTTTGATGTAGAAATACAAACGATATTATGTTCTTAATATCCTAGTCAGCATATTAGCATGCTGACTTAGCGCACCGCAATACCAAAATATTGCCCCACTACGTTTGAACAAGATGCCACGACATTAGTAGTAGCGTTCAATCTGTAGTCGCAGATTGAAGGATGTGGTCATGTAAGGAAAACAGTTTGTTGAATTAAAAAAAAAAAAAGTTGATGCCGTAACACAATTCAATATGAAGACACTGCTCATGAACAGAAAAGTTCATCGCACCACCAAGACCACCAACACCGATACCACCAACTTGGAGCCACCGACAGAAAGGTGGAGGGAGACGCCACATGAAAATGCCGTGAAGAGACATTCAAGACGACGAGGCATGGTTCAAAGATGAGAAGACCCAAAATGCACAGAAATCAAAGACAACCAAAACCAAAATGAAAAGTCAAATTAAAACACCACGATGCGCACGAGAGACCGTGAGAGTGTTGTTGGGGGGAGGGGGGGTGCGCGGCCAATGACCGATCACGAAGCGCAGGCAGGCAGGCAGGTCACCAGACACGACGATTATAATAATCAAAGAAAACCCAAAAATCAGAGAGGGGGAGGTGGAACGGGATGAGGAGGGAGGAAAGCCTGGCGGACATTGACGTTGCCTCGTCCTTACTTCTGCTGGGGGAGTTCCAGAGGGTGGCAGAGGACTTGGACAGCCTGTTGTTAATGACAGGGTCCACCTGTCTCGGCAAGTTGACCGTGGAGGCCGAACATCTGCCTGCACCGGAGAGAACGCAACACACAACATCTGTTCACACCGTCGGTCGGCCCTTACTCTGGAGAAAAGGGGAGCCACGCACCCGTGCCTGGGGTCAAATAAATTCCCACTGGGTCGGTGGAAGGGGGGAAGATTTTCGAGGAACAGTAAGGGGAGGGGTCAGTAAAAGGAGTAGGAAGAAAGAAGAAGAAGAAAAAAATCTGCCCCCTGGTGGCCAGTTCCAAATGAAAGTTGCCATATCGCAAGACAATTTCCCAGCACTGACGTCATGTGTACTCCGCCCTCGCAACCGCTTTCTGAGAACATTTCCTCGAATTGCGTCACTTGGACGACTGGCTGTGCAACGCTTCTTCAACCAAAATGACCATGCCGGTATATTTGTCTCCCAAAACTTACTTTCCCTACGGGATGTCTGGTTGAGTCCACCCGCCCAAGACCATCTCTGCTGGCGGATCTCGGCCCACGTCTTTTTTGTGGACCTCTTGATGGCTGACTCGTATCGCTCCTGCGCCGCAAAGACAGCAAATCAGAACGTTCCAAGCGCTACGAAGGTGAAACTAACCTTGTTCTTCTCCAGTTTCTGCCTCTGCTTCTCCTCCAGAAGAGCTCTGCGTTTTTCAGCCTTCAGTCGCTGTTCCTCCAGCTTCTTCCTGCGGTCATCCAGCTGACTCTCTCTCAGACGCCGGGCCTTCTCTTCCTTCTCCAGCCACTGGGCTTTCTTTGCCGCTGTTATCACAAAAAAAGTGTCATTTCAAGGCTTCACAAAGCTAGTCAAGATGTTCTCCTCGCTGTGCCCTGAAGAGTGGAAGCAGATGAGAGTTTTTTTCCATAGCAATTGTTGCTTAAGTTTCCCCACAGTGCTTCAAAGACTGCTTGAGCAGATGCGAGTCTGTAAGCGACCACGGCTCATTTGGTCGGGGAACAATTAAACAGCAATGGGCTCTTTTCAATTAAACTTTTGTCATGCTGGAGAGCAGCTGTGCTTGCTTTTGAACCCTCAGCCTCATGTCAATTCGGAAACTGAATGAGTCAGCAGTAATATTTTGTATATTTTATTTAGAAATATTTTGAGGGTTTAGTCCTGAGGAATTTCGCAGTGTCACGCCAAGATGCGATTTTTCTCCCGTTCAGTGTTTGGCAATGACAAACTCCTTCTGGTAATCCAATTGCTGGCGGGGGGAAAAAAAAAAATCCCATTATGCTTGCAGGATTACTGCAGAATTGTGAAAAATACATGAAGTTAAAGCTTAGGTTTGTATTTATAGGCTTCGGGAAAAATCACCAGCAGATCCTCTTTCATTTGGACCAAAATTTGTCTGAATTGTAAAGTCGTTTTTGAGGACTCGGTTTAGCGTTAATATTGATTCACAATAGGAGCCACCATCGTGGGATAAATCTTAAATAAGGCGATAACCGAGATGTCGTTCCAACTGTGGTGCGACAGCACTAGCGATGCTAATGAATATGGTAATTAAATCTAATCGCTGTGCAAGGCCTGGTTTCACATCGCATTAATGGTGGCTCGCCCAAGGCTTCATAACATTATCCCCTTTTCCACTCATCTGGGAGGATGACAGACATAAATTTTCTGGTCCTTCATTTAAGAGAGCACTCAAAAGGTCAGAGGTCACCGATTAGAAACCACCCATACCTTTGTTGTCCTTGGGGGGGGGGGGGGGATTCCAAATGATAAATCACTGGCCGGCATCATTTTAATTTTCCAGTCAAGGCCATAATAGTGTCAAGATGTGAAACATGCATTTGAGGTTAGAATGGAAATCAAATGAATCAAATTAAAAGAATCTCAGAAAGTGAATCCACCCCCAAAAATCCCTTTTTGTTATTTTGGAATGATTTGAACGCAATTGACGGTTTTAGTAAAGCCCCTTACCTTGCAACTGCGTTTGCTCTTCTGAAAGCCATGCAAGGAGACAACAATAAGAAACGTCAATAACAGAGAGCCAGGGAAGGGACGGCGATAAAAGAGGTTAGAATAAAGTAGGGCAGAATTAAAAAAATAAAAATAAACATGCATCGACTTGAGTAGTGCACAAAGCAGTTTGTGAATCGGGTTTATTACTCACCGATATATCGGGCTCTTTCCTCCCTCCTTTGCTTGGCGAGCTTCTGCCGCTGCTCGGAGTTCATGGAATCTATGGAAGACGCCGCACGACGATTTGTGAGGATTTCTCAAGGTCGAAGCGGCCTGACTTGCTTACAATAATATTTTGGAATGATTTGCACACTTTTGTGTCTTTTGCCACTGGCTGCTTGACTGATCCCCGATATGTATGCCATGTATGTGGACGAATCAGAGCGTGGGACACTTTGGCGCCGTCACCATGGCAACCGGATTTTAATCCCTGCCTCTCTCTCGCTCTCCACCTTGGCTCTATTATAGGGATGTACAGTTTACATTAACAGGCCACGTCCCACTGAGATGCCATTAAAAGTGACCCCCCCCCCGCCAACCCCCAACCTGCATGCGACAAATGATTCGGCTTTTGCCCAAAGGCATCTGTCTGGTGGGAATGAATTGATCGACATCAGAGTAGAAAATTATGTAACTGTCTCACACGTTGCATTTTACATGCGGGCTTTAGTTTATCTCCAACGACATGGGTCAAAAAATGCCTGGTGTTGTTGGTGCACCTACGGGTACAGTAAATAAAAATGCTTATTCATCTTTTTTTTTCTTTATTTACGCAACAAAAAAGTGACCTTGCAGGTTATCACTTGGCTGCAAAGCGCTGTACATAAAATTTTTAATTGCTTGTACATTAATTATATCTTTTATTATATTTTATTTGTTATTATCTTTATTATTTATGAAAATTTCTTTGCAATGCTTTGCTTGAACCGCTATGTTTTGTCGTGCCTGTCATTTGGAAAACTGGGTTACGTAAAACCAGCAGTCACCTTTCTTGGGCCGAGGGCTGGCGGCGCTGGCGCCCGGAACCGACGTGTCCGTCTTGCAGGAGGCATCTGTCTCGGTGGGGCTTTCTGCTTTGGTGCACGACTCCGTCTTGCAAGAAAGGTCCGTGATGGCCGAGTCGTCCGGCGTCAGAAACACGCTGCCTAAACACTTGTCTCCATTGTGGATGTCACCTTGCAAGGGCAGAGCTGGGAAGAGAGAAAATTATTTATTGCAACATTATCGACAGTATTGATTATACTGGCTTGCTTCCTTCGTGGCTGACGCACTTTTACTATCAAACCTCAGGAGTTCACAGGGGCTTCATTATCGTCAACACTCCAACCTCATTAGAAATCATTAACTTCTCTTTCACACGTCCCTCACACATCTACGGCAAGACTGCGCCGCCCCTCCCTTTCCCCCGGCGGAAAATTAAGTCATGTTTTTTATTTATTTATTTATTTTTATTGTTATGAACAGACTGTAGGAATGAAAAAAAAAAAAAAAACAGAGCGAGGAGATAAAGATGGACGTCGAGAGGCTGAAGGCCAACTCTCCTCTCACATTGCCAACAATGGGCAGATGGAGAGTGACGCTCTCCTTGGACCCGGCCAAAGACATAAATTACAGATTAACACCGGGCTTCTTTCCAACGCACCCCACTGTACGGTAATAAGGAGGAATCGTGGGATGTTAAATTGGATCCAATTTCTTACGGCGAGACAGAAATAAATTAAAAAAAAGCGGCTCAAATATGACGGCGTGCTAGAAGTCGTTTCTGTCCTTTACCAAATTTGAGAAGATTATATAGTTTGACATAATGATGTAGTTATATAGTCGAATTTTGAATTATACTAGAAACAAAGAAAATTACAACGTCATAAAGAACAGCAGGCACATAAAGCAACAAAACAATGGCGCAAGAAGACGACCGTCCATCACGAGGCTGCAACAGATTTGTCCAGTTGGTAGCAGGTTTAATTTCTTGCTAGCAAAACACTCCATTCGCATCCATGTTAGAGAACATTCACCAAAAGTTACAACGCGAGAAGATATCGTTTCACCTCGTCAACACAACAAAACAAACATGACCAACAAAAATAGGAGCACGTGTCGCAAACCCTCGTGATAGAATGACAAACTCAAACACGCCCGCTCACCCCCTCCCCTCCCTGTCTGCTATCTTAGGTTTCTGTGCCACTGTGACAGACTTTGCGTTTATAAATAGCGACGGGCACCATACAGAGAATGTCGGCCATAAAAGGGGCAAAGCGTCTGCCGAGGCACCTTGCAGCAAGTTGACCAAAAAGAACCAAGACCAAGAAACAAAGCATGGAAAATAAGGCTTGGCCATCCACGTTAAAATGAAGCCGCAGTGACAAGAATTCGAGTTAGGCCACAACGGCTCATGTTACACTCTCATTCTTTCCCGGAATCATTTTTTTTAAAAACACAGACGGTTTATCGGCCGGATCTTAAGGCCGGCAAACAAAAATAAAATTAAATAAAGATGTGAACAAGTTCTCAACCAGATTCCTCGGTCATAAAGTAAACATATTTTATTGATTCTAAATGTGGTGTAATGATTCACTCAAGGATGGTGTTGAAAAACTCCGGCAAAATCAGTAATGACTGGCGTGTGTTGTTATATCTGGGTCAGACCACCTCAGGAATCTCAGGCATCTAACAACTCGGCATAACATGCAACAAATTACCACGGCCGCCTACTAGCTCAATTTATTTCATGGAGGAAAGTAAATTCAAATATGTACTTTTGAATTCCCTGACAGCATCTGTCTCGGTAGAAGAACATTCCAGAGTTGTTGTGGACAACAACAACGAGGCAGCTGAGTGTGACATTCCTTGAATATTTTCTTTTCTGTCAATTAGTGGGTCCGTTTTTTTTTGCCTAATCTGCGACTTGTGACAAATAACAAAAGGTCAGTGAGTGGAAAACAAACTTTATATCTCGGTGATCATGAGGCGTCCATACGGCGACACTTGCGAGAGTCAAAACCGACTGTGTGAGGAAGAAGGAAGACAGGATGTGACTCCTTTGAGACGAAGGCTCTCCAGATGCCTTTAAACAAAGAAGTGGGTTACCCAGTCACAGAGCTGCAACACAGGCACGGCATTAATCATAGATGATTCATTCCTTATTCATATTTTCCCGCTTCTCCACGTGGAGACTAAATGGAAGGTCAAAGGTGGTGCAAGAGGTTCAACAAGAAGTTGCAAATAGTTCTTCGGACGTGACCTCATCCTGAGCTCGTGTCCGCGAAGTGGCGAAAAAAACAAAGCAGATGAAGACAGTCAATGGTAGTCAACATCTACATTCTAATAATAGAATCTACAGACTGAGTGGTGGGATTGAGAGGACAACCAGGGTTGGAAGTGCCTCACACACACACACAACCAGAGAGTGCTGCTGCATCTGTTTGCAATTCCCCTGAGGTCAGAGCGGTGCATCAACACAAACATCTTGGTTGCTGCAGAGAACCAAGAATTGAATTCACATTATCCAGACGACTTCTCCATTATATATGAAATAATCAACGAGTCCCTCCGAATTAAAATGGCTAATCTCTCCAATGACGGGGTTTATTTGGATTGAAATAATCCCCCCCCCAAACAGGATTAATAACATCAATGGCGATTTTTGAACCGGCGAAAAGAGAACGAGGTGGGGAAACATGACTAATCTGAGCGTAAGCCCTCAGGAAGCTCTTTCATTCTCCTTCCTGGAGAATGGAGGCCCTTCCTCTCCTTTTCCTGCGAGGGCGTCATGGCAGAGATTTATAACATCTGCTCTCGGCTTCGCTGACGTGGAGCGGCGCTTAGAGACGAGCTCCGGTCTCTTCCTTTTCTACGTCTCGCCCTCCAAGCGGTAGTTTCTCAGACATTCTAACAAAAACAAAACGCTCTTCACTTCAATTCACATACATTTCAGAAATTTAGACCCATTTGGGGAAAAATGGTGGACTTTGCACTCCTAAATACACAATGTAAGGTTTTGAGACTGGATTTCCAGACCGGCGGTGATCTTGACAGCGAGCCAAGAACATTACGTCAACATAGCTCGGGAGCAATGTGGACAAAAGGGAGTGTGAGTCGACGTCTCGTGATTCTTTTCAGTGCTGTGTTTAACCGAAAACTGAGATCCTAACTCCAGGGCAACGCCGCAGAAGGTCGAAAGTTTTTCCATCTGCACCACTCACGCAATTTTTTCCTTACTGGGCCTTGGGGAGTGAACTCTTCCACGTCCCAAAAAAACAGTCCAAAGTTCTTTGGTCATACTTAGATCTGTATCAGGGTTTGAATGAACCACTATCACATCATTGTTTGGACTGGGATGGTCTCCTCGTCGAGCATTTTGGGATTATGACGGCCATTCAGGGCCTGCACACACACACCAAGCTGTAAAAAGCAAACAATCGGTGGGTTGGGATCCGCTTCTTTTGTTTTCCCCTTTGCTATTTTTACAAGACTGAGACTCTGAGAGAGAGAGAGACTGAGAATGTTTCAGTTTATCTCGCGTGCCTGTCTTTTCGGGGTACGTCACATTCCTGATAACGTGCTGGAGCTCTCGGTGGAAGGCCCGGAAACCAAGTTATCGCATTTAGTAGCATGTATAATACGAGAAGGCAAGAGCATCACAGTGGGGGTCTGGTTGACACTATAGGACCTTCATGAAATATGAAGTTACCATGCTTCGTAAGTCCAAAAGGATAAATGTCCTCTCTCTCTCTTCCTAAGTGATGTTCCTCTGAGCACCAGTAAATGCATGGACGGACACCCACGCATGAAAAACATGCAACATGGCAACAGTAATAAAGGTAATGCACGTCTGCTGGAGACAGGGGAAGGGAGGTGGGGGGTGGGGGGGTGACATCGTCCATCAAGATGCACAGGTCAAGGGGAGATGAAGGGTAGATGTTTGTCTCCAGCTTTATGATCCATCTTGTTGATAGAAATGAGGCGGTGGGGGGTGACAAGCGTTTTTATAGACATCAGCATGATGGATTATTTTTTTAATTTAAGAGATGTTATGCCTAAAAAAAAAACAATGCAGTATTTCCACTGCCACTATCACAAGTCATTTATTTTACAACGCACCATGACCTATTTTAATGCAGTGTTGTGTCCTGTGTACTCACATTTATTTGTCAGTGTCAGCTTCTCGTCGAAATGATGTCCAAGATCCTTATAATCCATTGCGTCCATTCAGGCGGATTGTAGTTGCTGTCATTCCTCACCAGTCTCCCAAGTACAGGAGCTGCAACTCCCGGTCCTGATTCAGCCAAACACGCCCTTTCTCAAATCCAAACGGAAAAGCAGAAAAGCGACAGCAAAACCAATAGAAGTCGATTAATGGCCGCTGAAAACGACGCGGAAGCTTTATACAATGTAAAGTGACATTAGTGTTGCGTTAATTGGCATTAGGCGCGTGCAACGCGTCTTCTGTGGAAAATCCACAGTGGGAATAAAATGCCTCAGTTGTGCCAACTGCAACTTGATCAAGTTCCGGGAATAATGATTGTTTTCCGGTTAAGGTGTTCGCTATAAAATGTTAGGCTTTCTGCGCATTTTCACAAAAGCGACTCATCGTAGATCCCAACATGGCAACAAATGTTTGCATCCAGAAAATGTATTCAAATATTAAATATCAAAATATTTATTCGACAATATATTATCAATTTACTTGCAGTGGAGGTAAGGGTGAAATTTGACATTTTAAAATATATCTTATTATGAAGGTAATTTGAGGCTTCCGGTCATTATCCTTGCGCGCTGTGATTAACTTCACGAAATTGATCGTTGAGAAAACCGCATGCCGGAAAACTGGACTTTACCATGTGCTCGGACAAGCGACATTGTTCTTTTGTGCATGCATTTATGTGCAAAAACGCATGTCGACATAACCACGGCAATATTATTATTCACCGTACGTCGTATTTAGTTTGCAGATTGTAGTTTTGTCGAAAAGCACTTTTCTTCTTCTAACTCAGGGAATGGTTTGACCCATCAGATGATTTCGAGCAGCTGAAAACAGGGTGACTTATATGTTGTGAAGTCGGTGTAATTACAACACTAGAGCCCAAGTTAACTGTTTATAACTGTAGAATTGTGCAATAGACTAAAGTTGGAGCGTAAATGAATTAAAATGACAGGAAAGTGCTGGGATCATATGGACACTAATTGAATGCTAATGTGAGGCCATTTTTCAGATGAACATAAAGTGACAAGGCATTATCTGCTATGTCATTCATATGATTTGTAATGACAATCTAATTAACTATTAATACGAATGTATTAGCACCGCACGGTGAGGTCTTCATTCTAACTCACTCCGAGGGGCAAATTCAAAGAAAAAATCGTCAATGCAATTACAATAAAACGCATGCTTCCATTTGTAGTATTTTAAACCTGGTGAAATCCACAGCAAGACCGAAAATCAATTATACAAATCGGAAGCGTTCCAAAACACTGATCACACTGTAATCTTGTGTTGTTTTCCAACTATTGCTGTGGCTCATGTGTTGCAATAAATTAGAGCGAGTGTCTTGGATCTTCAGGAAGAGCGCCTTGGGGAACCTGAAGAGAATCTTTGTTGCTTCGGTCACGATCGTGAGATACAGAAGAGAATGAGAACAGCCACAAGAAAAAAGATGGAGATAAACAGTGACGTCAAATTGAGCTGTTTGACCTCCGTATAAGGACAGCAAGTATGAAAGAAGCCATCCAGGAACAACTGAGAGTCTGTAGTCAGAAATGCCGCCAGAGATATATAACTAAGGCCTACCACTTCAACACCACAAAGTGAAAGTTATTTTTTCTAATGGAGCCCTTGGCGTCATGAACATTTTTTCATCACTGTCACCATTTTTTTTTTAATGACAGACAGAAGCAACAAGATTAAATAAATCTCGTCTAATCTCTTCCTGAACACACCGGTATGAACAAAACCGTGACTGCTCTTTTTGGGGCAGAACTTGTCCATACTTGTTTGAAACTCAGGGCGGATCAGAGAAGCTCCCATCATTCCACAAAGGCATGTATAATTGCACCTCCTCCACACAAAGCAACACAAAACTCCACATAAGCTGACGTCGACATCCTCCTTTTGACTGGAGGAGGGGCGTGGTTGCAAAAAAAAATCTCCTCACAGTTAAAATCCGCCCGCCAAGCTCACAAGAGCGGAGCATATTTGAAGAAGGCACGGTTGAGGTCATCATCTGAATATAACTACAGCTGCTGCTGTGTGGGAGTCAAGCAGTTGTTCGGAAGGGCGTGAAAAATATGAAAAAAAAGAAAATTCATTCGAATAAACACAGTCTTACTATACCAGTCGTATTTAATGTTTCTCATGATGGTGGCTCAGTTTTTCAAAAATTTGAGAATGTGTTTGACCCAACGGTGAAGCACCATCCCAAATTCATGTCCATTCCTTCACGTTGCCCTTGAGCAGTTGGCATTCTAGTGTCATCAGAATCTGTCAGCTGTTCCAGAGGCAGGCCGGGCTGCAAGCAGCTGGGACTGCAGCAACTCCCTCCCAGCACATATCAGAACCGCACAAAAGCATCCCAATATTAAGGGAAACGATAAAAATAGATGGCTCGTTAGCTCAAAATTGGAACGCAATCAATTTGTTGCAATTGAGATCATTTAAATGTGAGAGGTCACCGAAAAGGATGAACTTGGGGTGTTCTCTTGTATTGGGGGTGCTGGTTGGCCGCTGTTACTTTCTTTTTCCTTTGTCTTTTTAGCTTTGATTTGCTTTGATGGCTTTTATCTTGAGCACTTTCTGACTTTCTTTGTGGCGCCGTTATGTGGCAGCCTTATGAGAGTTATTGAGTTGCGCTCATGCCATCCGTGTCTCTTTTGTATTATTAAGATTAAGATGGCGGCGCCCCAGTCGGCTGCGGCTGCTGCGGCTCTCGACGTTCCTTTCCTTTGTTGAGAGCCGTATGCGACGAAATTTCGTTTTGTGTGCACCGAGTGCTTACAAAATGACAATAAAGTCTGTCTAAGTCTAAGTTTAAAACTTGTGAGCTTCAACTACTGCTCTGCAGCTTGTTGCTATGGTGATATGTTCTCCAATGAGGGCCTTATCGCTACGGTCCTTTGGCGCCACCTGGTGGCGGCTTTGACGCATTAATGCATGACGTTCTTTGTGTCTTGGCATGTGAAGAAATTGACAATAAAGTGGAATGCACAGAGGCAAAAAGCATCATTGTGACATTTTAAAACCGTTCTATCCATCTAAGTATTTTCCATACCGTCTTGCATTACTTGTATTCTTTAGATCACGACCTTTGTTTGGGCACAAACCTTAATTTAATGGCAAATATGGGTGGCAAAGAATTCCCTACAAAACTGCAACTGCAAAAAAAAAGCTGCAACTACTACTCTGCAGGCTTGTTGCCATAGTGATTTGATGCCAACTTATTTCTACGGTCTTATAGCGCCACCTGGCGGATGCAACCACGCATTTAGGCGTTAGTACAAGCTATCCCGCCACCTTTTTTGTTTCTCTGCGATCTCCACTGCTCGATCCATCATGGCGATGCACGCTAAGGCTACTCCGCCGCAGATCCCGGACACCCGCCGGGAGCTTGCCGAACTGGTGAAGAGGAAACAAGAGCTTGCAGTATGTTTATGTTACGTCGATAAAAGTGTTTTGATTTTTTAAACGTGCGGGGTCTCCTCTAACGCAAAATTGTAACGTTTATGATGACATTTCCGCCGGAGTGGTTAGCTTAGGCCTTGTACATGCTAGGCTAATAAAGGCTACCTGCATCGCGCTTCTTTCTAAGCTAAACTTTAGGCTCATTCATCGTTTAAACTCTTTGCTTTATATGTTATGTTCTGCGATGTTGAATTAAATCGACCTACGTTTCAAGACGCTTGAATACTTTGTTAATCTGCACCAGTTTAATTTTTCTGTGCAGGCTAACCTGCTAGAAGCTAGAATGGGGTCTGCGTGGGAATCAAATCCTCGCGGGATTTTGATTTAATGACGTCACAAAGCCCGGAAAAACAAATGGCAGGCGCATATTAAGTATGATTTAGAATAATAATCAAAATAAATATATAGCTTGTAAAAGTAGAAACAGTTCAACATTATTGGTGTTCTATATGGATAAAAAATATTTATTCATTCCATGAGGAAAAGGTCATTTTTACAATGTCATTCATAAAAATACACTCATCCATATTAATAGAAAACAAATATTTACAAATTAAAAAAGGGAAGAGTAACAATTTCAGACTTTCACTGCTCAAGGATGCCAAAAGAGTTATTTTTCAATTGTGTTGCAGGAGACACTTGTGAATTTGGAGCGACAAATATATGCCTTTGAAGGCAGCTACCTAGAAGACACTCAAATGTATGGCAACATCATCAGAGGATGGGACCGATACCTAACCAACCAAAAGTAAGTTGTAAGTGCAGGAATAAAACCTATATTACATTATTAATTCATATCATGGTTCTTACAGGAATTCTAATAGTAAAACTGACAGACGAAATCGAAAATTCAAGGAGGCTGAGCGTCTGTTCAGCAAGTCGTCAGTCACATCAGTTGCCGTAAGTCTAACCCATTTGAGGTATCTCACAAAAGAACTCACCTTAGAATTTCTTTTTTTATCAACAGGCAGTGTGCGCGCTCGGTGGGATACCAGATCACATGAACGAAAAACGTGAGGAAAGAGATGCCAAAAGATGTCATGATGTCCGTTTGCTGAGGTCTGGTTTCTCTTATCAGGTGAGGCGGGGAGCGGCACAGAAAGCGACGCCTCTCCGGACCTTCAGAACCAAGAAAACGAACCCAGCCAGGAGGACACGGAGGACGTCGACTCCACCCTGCAGGACTTAAAACCTCAAAAAGCGGCATCTTCCTCTTCATCTGGTAGTCATCACGGAAGCCATAAGAAGAGGAAGAACAAAAACCGGCACAGGTAGACACAAATTAATCAAGTTAGTACAGGCTGTATATTCCTTCTTAATTATAGCAAATTAACAATGCAGGATTCCTCTGAAATAGTCCGAATAAATCTGAATGTCAAATATTTGTAGGTATTTGGGATCTCACTACATATTATTTTAGTAGGCTCTAAGCTTGTCGGGGTTCCGACCGTGGCTGGTGAACTAACAGCTGCTGATCTTTTCCTCTTGTAATGCTGACTCCTCCCCCTTCCCTCCCAGCCCTTCTGCCATGTTTGATTATGACTTTGAGTAAGTTCTGAATTCTACTTCCTGTGGTCTGCACATCTTGTCCGCTCGTAACCGCATCCTGATGTCGATTTAAAGCCTGCTAGTTTTTGAGTTACGCTGCATGTTTTTGAATACTTCTCAGCATCCATCACTCCTCATGGCTTGTTTCTGGGCCCGGCGTCACGTATTTTCTGGGGATTCATGGCGCTTGTCAAAAGCAGTGCTGTTGTTGTAAGATGATGGGCTGGTTGCAGGTTTGTCTGCATTAAAAAAAAAAAAAAAGAACAGTTTAGCATTTTATTTTGCTGTGGTTTGGTTTTGAGGCTCCCTCATGGTACAGTAGTGGCACGGCTTTTTGTCATTGCTCTCAGAACGCAATCTCTCATATCTAAAGCCGATATCTCTGTTTTCAGGTTCGACATGAAAGTGAACAAGAAACCCAGAGCTGTAAGTCTGATTGATCAAAAATCCAATAATTGATGCCCTTTTTAATTTGATCATTTCAATTTTCTTCTCCTTATGCAGGAATATTCTACCTGACAAGTGCAAGATGTGGACCCACAAGAGACTTTGTGAACTTTTTACCCCCCCCCCCCCCCCCACTTGTCATATTTCATCTATGATGCATTGAAAACATTCCCCATCTTCCAAGTGTCCTGCATGTTACTCCACACCAGCCAGTAACATTTTGTATAGTGTTTAAAAAAAAAGACTATTTATTTTGTCGGCAATTTTTTTTCAGCCCACATTGTTGTGAACCCCCTTCGATTATCTGTATTGTTTTTATTTCATTGTTTTTCAAGAAGCTAATAAATTACCAGTGTTGCTGGGGTTTTTTAAAAAAGAAATGTCGAAATTAATGTAGTACAAAGACTGACCTGCAGGAGGCAGCATTGCCTTAAGAATAGTAAATATCGGCGTTAAATGGCTTGTAAATGTGCTCTTTAAATAAATGTCAAATAGTAAAATAACTAGAAGCTTGCAAACAGTTGACATGTTTACCACTTAATTATTGTGACAAAAATGCAACATATAGAAACTAAAAATCTAAAATTCCAATTTTGTCCTGAATAAAATAAAAATATACTGAAATTTTGGTTGCCAGTATTTCTAATAGGCCCAGTAGATGATCCTTTTAGCATCGCGTTACTATTCCAAATACGCCCCTAATCTTTCACGAGACAAAAGTAGCATATCCGCATGACAAAGACGTTGGAAACTGTAAGAGAGAACTTAATGCTACGCTGGCAGACGCGGTGATGGATAAACTGTGAAGTCTCCAAAATACATTCCCTGGTTTCAAGCAGCCTTTCCATCCTCGAGTCACGTTTCATTTGGCTCACCCGTTTCATAAGTACTTTTCCTACACTGGAGCATTAAGGCCTTCAAACTTTTTTTTTTTTTAATTTTAGGGTCAGAAAGTTTAGACTAAGTTACAAAAGTGATTAGCTGGCATTTGGCATAGAAATAGTCTGAAAATCTTGTCGTGCGGGTTCATTCCAAAACTTACTGGAGACACTTTTTGCACACTATAATTATGGCTTGTCTGGGGAGAGATTCTGTCACGGTTATACATAGCTTGTTGTTGTGAAACATACGGTCATAGTTGTGGTCAAAAAAGGACTATTTCAGAAATGGGCGTGATTCAAACGAGAACGTTGGAAAGTTGGGGGAAATGGCAATTGTTAACATACATGATTATGAATAGCTTAAATAAATCTACGATACTAAAACAATGGCCTAAATTATGCCAATGAAGTGTAATAAATGTTTAGATAAAAGTAGTGCTTTGGCGGCAATCTTGTAGTGTCATGTGTCAAAGAACTACATACAAATAATAGATGTATTTAGATAAAAGTAGCGCTTTGCCACCGTACTGTGACACTTATAGGG
This sequence comes from Syngnathus typhle, assembly GCF_033458585.1. NCBI lineage: Eukaryota > Metazoa > Chordata > Actinopteri > Syngnathiformes > Syngnathidae > Syngnathus > Syngnathus typhle. The sequence continues at coordinate 3,640,670 of NC_083757.1, forward strand.
ATTTAAAAATATCGACTGGCTTTTTTATATTAAATAAAGACACATTCCACTTGCTGATATGTACGACTTTCCTGTCACGTCAGGAAATTCAACAAGGTTTTTAATTACAACTTGCCGAGTCGGATTCCTTTGACGGATTTTAAATGACTCGAGCGTCGCGTTTGCACGGCAGCTATACAGTAATTATCACGAGAGCACTGGATAGGACTTTTATTTTTGTTATCCTCTCGAGTGCAGAAAGGAAATGGCAGTCTGTGGCCTGAGGACGTTTGTGTTTTTTTTTCGGGGGGGGGGGGGGGGGGGGTAGAAAATTGTTGGTTTCAAGTGACATGCTTTGTTTTTGACTTTTTAAAAGCTGGGATCTGCAAATAAAAATACAAGCAGAAGAATAGAAAAATGATGGGAATAAAAATAATTTGCTTTTTTTTTTTTAGCCTAAAAGTGTGTATTTGGTACTTAACTGAGCGGTGATGACATGACACTGAATATTTGCAGTCCTTCCTCCTCCTCCTCCTTCTCCTGGGAGCAAACAAGTCCTTCGCTGCCTCAAACAAGGTCAACTATATTTCAGGATGAGGCCTGGGAAACCACTTAGACAAAAAACAGCACCACAAGGCTCTTTTTAATTATTTATTTGTCATCTGGAGTCGATAACGACCCGAGTGAGTATTAGGCTGACGATTGTTGCAATAGGGTTCGTCAAAAGCAGGAAGTGGCAGGATGTTCACGTCACCCACATGACAACCACACGTTTGGGGTAGTGATGAAATAACACAGACCTAAGGGGAGGTCATGTGCTCCCATGTGCACTACTTAAGATGTTTTTTTTATTTCTGCATATGATCCAAGATCAGGCTTTTTTGCACACGAGCTTGGCATTTCTACATTATGACGTCATCATTGGAACAGGGGTGCTGATCTGTAAATATTTATACGGGTAATTGGAAGAGTCGGTTCGCATGGGAGCGCTATTTTTGGCCGGCAAAGTGGGAGGATCTTATGAGACTAGTTGAAGTTAAATTATCGGATTAAATATATGACATTCATTAGAACGTGAACTCTTCTAAGATACTAATTGTTACAATCCAAAGTTTCTGATTTACTGTATCAAAGCAACACAATGTATTTGCTACATACACACAAACCAAACATTTTTCAAATTACATTTTGTACAAATACTACTAAATCTGCATGCAAAATGTTACT